>NC_087554.1:492393-792393 GCF_036250125.1 Pseudopipra pipra | reverse complement strand
TCCGCTTCCCCTGATCCAGGACCCACCGCCCAGCCTGGCGGGGCGCAGGCTCGGCCCCCCAAACTCCCGCTGGCACCCTGCTCCCTCCCTACCCTCCGTTCTTCTCGTTGAGCCTCTCCATGTACTGGGCCACCACGTCCACCACCTCGCTCTCGCTCAGCTGCAGGTTGCCCGACACGTTGCAGCGCAGGTCGTTCCAGTCGGAGCGCAGCAGCTCGAAGTCCACGGAGCTGACGCTGAACGTCCGCTGCCAGTTGATGGAGTCCTCCAGCCAGCCCTGCTGCAGCTCCCCCGCCTCGTAGGAGTAGTCAGACACCTCTTCCTCCTCCTCCTGGCCCTTTCCCTCCTCCTGCTGCGACGCCGTTGTTTCCGACATCTTCAGGAAGGACGTCACCCGCGTCCCCTCGGAGCGCGCGGCCTCGGAGGAGTTGTAATCGGCGGTGGCCGCTGTCCTGCCCGGGGCAGGGGTTGTGTCTTCGTGGGTCTCCCTGCTGAAGAGCCCCTCAGTCCCCAGGGCGAGGAGGCCGGGCAGTGCCCGCTGCTTGGGTGGCCGATCCCACCTCCTGCTACCTTTCCTCCTCTCCTTGGAGATGTTGCTCAGGAGCCAGGGGCTCCGGCGGCCGGGGACGGCTCGGAGCTTGCCGAGGGGAATGGGATGCTTCTGAGGGGTCCTGGAGCGGAGGTGGACTCTCTTCAGAGGCTTTGGGTGCAGGAAGATGCCAGGGAAGGCTGGCTCCTGGGCGGGGGCTTTGCGCTTCCCGGGCTGCAGCCGGGTCACATAGACCTTCTCCTGGGCTTTCCGGGGCTTCTTGTCCTCGCTGGGAGCCGCCGGCCTGCTGGGACCCGGCGTTTTGGCTTTGCCACCAAAGATAGGCACGGAGAGGTGGGGCTGGAGGCTCAGGGCCCCGCCGTGCTTTGGAGACGCCGGCAGCCCCAGCTCATCCTCCTCGTCCCCGCCGGGCTCCTGGGGCAGCCAACGGAGTGCCCGTCCCGGGCCTTGTTCCGGCGTGGCATCCTCCTGGCCACGGGGATCCTGGAGGGACACCGGTGGGCTGGAGGTGCTCCACGTCCCCAGCTGCCCAGGGGTGCCCACTTCGGCCCGTGCCCAGCCCCGCTTCCGTCGGAAGCTGTAGTAGTCCAGGTCGTCTCCGTAATCCCCGGTGACCGGCAGGGGATCCTTCCCTTTGGCTCCGGGTGCCGGCCCAAAGCTCTGCTCCTTGGCCTCAGGAGGGGGGTCTGTGGGCTCAGGGCTGTCCACTCCTTCCTCCTCATCATCCTCGAGGAAATCTGGGGAGCGAAGGCAGAGATAAACACCCTGCGGCCAAGACAAGGGGGCAGAGCTTGTTCCCAGCAGGAGAGGAACCTATGAGTGGCTGAGGTGAGGGAGCAGAGCTGGGGGCATCAGGGGATACCCACTGGGGCTACCAGGGGATGCCTGTTACCCTCCCCAAACCTCAGCTGCACCTTGGCACCAATCCTACTTCATCTGGGAGCAAACCCGACCTGCCAGGGCTTTGCCAAGCTGCCAACTAACCAAGGCAGGCTCTGAACAGCCTCTGGCTTCTCCACGAGCACCCCCAGGCTCCACGATCACCCCCAGACTCCACACTGGGTCCGGTCCCTGCTGCCCACTGCCCAGGCCAACCCAGGAGATGTGGGTACACAGCTTTGGGGGAGCAGGGAGAGCAAATCCCAACCAAGTGTCCCGCTTCCCACATCCCACAGTGCTCTGTGGCCAAGCCAGGCAGGATGCTCAGAGGGATGCTCAGAGGGATGCTGCTCCACACGGCCCTGCCCTCCTGGAGCCCCCAGCACTGCTGGATGATCCCGATGAGCCGCAGCTCCGAGCGGACTGGCTGCTGGGAGCTCGGCCCCGTGCCCGGCAATCCCACTGCCGGGGGTGGGTGGGTGGGGGGTGACTCACTGTCGGGGCTGAGGAAGAGAAACGCTCGGTGCCGCGGATCCTCCTCCTCATCCATCTTCATGTACTTATAGAACCCAAACCTGGAGACGGAGAGGGAAGGTGAGGGCCCGGCGGGAAGGGAGGAGCGCGCCGGCTGCCAAGGGAGCTGGGGTTCCCAAATCCGGGAGCACTGCCAGCGCTCAAGCTGCTACGTGCCTGGGAGATGGGGAAAGAGCCAGCCTGGGGCAGCCCTTCCATGGGGGACAGGGCTTGGGGACACACAGCTGAGGACGCATCATCTCAGTGCTGTTGACACCAGCCCCCTCCGTGTACCACCCCGAAATTCCGGTCCAGAGCACCTACTTTTCCAGGTAGAGAGGGGATTCCCTGTAGAAGCACTTGTTCTCTGTCTCCATGTGAGTGAGGCGTGTGTAGTCGTTGGGGTACACGAACGAGAGGTAGACCTGGGGAGGCAACCGTGCTGTGTCACCCCGAGTCGGGGACCCAAGGCCACCACCGTGGCCCCCCAACACCTCAAACACCCCACAGGGCTTTAACTCCAACCCTCTCAGGCCAGGCTGGGGAAGCTCAGCCCGGCCCTCCAGCGAGGAACACTTTCTCCTGGATTTTAAGCGGCTGGAAACACCCCTGCCCCGGGCTCTGGCGTGTCCCCGTGGGAGTGTGTGGGAGTGTGACCCCGTCCCCGCCGCAGGGAGACACTCACGAACTGCAGGCCCTGGTAGCGGGCGATGGGGAAATCCTTCACCACGTAGGTGGGGCTGTAGGCACAGGGCACCAGCACGTTCTCCACACGGGAGGCCTCGATGGCAGGGGCTGCGGAGAAGTGGGTGCAGCTCATTCCCAAGCTGCTCCAACGAGCCCCCCACGGAGCCCAGCAGACACCTCCACCCAAGAGATGGGCAGAGCAATGATCCAAGCGCTCACAGTACCCAGGTCCTGCCTTTTTCCTCCCCCGAGCCCCTCCGCCCCCAGGGAATCAGCAAGGATCCCTTCCCAGGCACTTACTGAGGAAGAAGGTGTCCCTGGGGTCAGACTTGAGCATGTCGGCCCCGTGCTCGTCCTGCTGGGCCTCCCAGAGGTGGCTCCCGCTGTGGCTGGCCAAGGTCTGCGGGATGTGCTCCACGTGGTTCATCTTCAGGGACGACTCATCTGCGGGAGAGGGCAGGGGCTGAGCTCCAGGGGCACACCGGGAGCGTCCTCCACGGTGGCCCTTCCCAATCTCCCCAGCGCTCCCACCAAGAGGGCTCGGAGCACTGTGGATTCCTCCTGCTCTGGGGGAAGCCGATGCTGCCCTCCCAGGCATCTTGCAGACCCTGTGACTAATCAGCCTAATGATTATTGCATCAGCTAACGAGGACAAGGGCACAGCCTGATCCCAGCCAGGCCACCCAGCCCCGAAAACAAGGGAACACTCCAGGCTTTAACCCCCAAGGACACAGGGATTCAACCACGGATGTCCTTCCCTGCAGAGGTGCAGGTAACTGCAACTCGAGCTGCTTTGCCTCCTCTCCAGGGATGAGGGTGCCATGTCACCCTCAGCCATCAACCAGCCCCCAGGCTCCCACAGGAGCTCACCCTGCCCCGGTCACCTTGGCCGTGCTCCAAGCTGCCTCCCACGGCTGCTCCCTTCCCAGGAAGCCCTGCCTGCTGCAGAGCCATGGGGAAGCAGGAGCCCCCTCCCTGAGCCCCAATTTCTCCTGCCTGGGGCAGGGAAAGGCTTCCCAAATGTGTCCCTATAGCTGGGCTGGAGCCCCTGGAAAAGCACGAAGGAAAGAACAAAGGAAGGAAGGAGGGAAGGAACTGTGCCTGCTGCTGGCAGCCCCCACACCACAGGGATGGGCTCCCCATGAGTGACCTGGCTTCACCCCAGGGTGCTGCTGGATCCACAGGAACTGGGAAGCAGGAAAGAGGAGCAGAAAGAGCCAGTGCTGACGGACAGCGGTTGGAGAGGGGGATTTATCTGCACGTCATCCATCTCACAGGCACTTGCATCAGCACCACCAGCACCCCTCATCCCTCTTTTCCCCATGGATCCTGCCTGCCCTCTCCTCCTTATTGACACCTTCCAGAGCAGGAATGATGACCACTCGGAGCACTGGGGCAGGACCCATCCATCAAGCCCTTTCCTGCTGCCAGGGCAAGGGCAGGAAGCAGAAGATCTATAGATTTAATTAAACCTTGCACCATCCATCCCCAATTACGTGACAGCTCCTCATAACTCAGGGCCAGGCCCGGGAGCCAGTGGGATCTTGGCAGCTGGGATGAAGCTGGAGCACTGGCAGGGCTGTGCTTCCATGGTGTGTTGCCTCCACATCCCATTTTTAGGAGTCTCAGCTTGTTTCCAGCATCAACCCTACCCACCACAGCCCTTGCATCCCTCCTTACACTCTGCAAAAGCTTGGGGTGGGGGAGGTGGTTCAGAAGCTGAGATCTCCCTCCAGGATCCAATTTCCCAGGCTCCAGGCTCTGGTGCCATCTCTCCCAGCTTCCAGCACATCCAGCCCCTGGAAAGCTTGCTGGCTGTGGCTGCAGGAGGCACCTGGCCCTTACCTGTGTACAGAGAGATGTAGGAGGAGTCGATCACCTCAAACTTCAAGCTGGGGAGGAAAACTCGCCACTGGGGAAAAATAAAAGGAGACAGGGAATGAGCAGGAGGGTGTGGGGGGGGTCGGGTTGCAGCTGCCCATCCCTGGCATGTCAGGGTGGGTCCTCCCTGTCCACAGCCTTCAGACACTTCCCTGCAGAGGAGGAACAAGGGAGAGGACTGATCCTGCCCCACTGCCTGCCGTTACCCAAAGGGGTTTGGGATTAGCAGGAATCCCTGTGTGGGGGGAAGGCTCCCGGGGGCGGGATACAGGCTCACGTCGCTTCCCTCTGGGATTGCTACACGGCCACCCATGGGAGGACACCTCTCCTCACTCCAGTGCTTCATAAAGGCTTGATTGAAGAGGGTCTTCAGAGCCGACTGCCCTGATTTAACTCCAGCATTTTAAAAGCCAGTCTGGAGCCTTTGTCGGGACAAGCCCTTAAATACCCCCGGGGAGAGATACATCAGGGTCCTGCTTTTGTTGTGGATGTTGTTTGTTGTCTCTTTGTGCACAGCTGAGAGGTTTATCTGCACGGCTGGGCTGAAAGGCTTCGCTCCCTCCCTCCCTCCAGCAAAAACATCCCATCTCAAAAACATCTCCCCCCCCCCATCTATTTGTTTTCCCCATTATTTGTTTTCCCCCCCAAGAAATGCAGATCTTATCGGGATGGAGGAGATGGGGAGGAGGGAGGCAGCCAGCGAGGAAGGGGTGTTGTCGGCCTCCCCATGCTTTGCTGGCACCGGTTTGACTCCAGTGATTAATGAGCTCTTGGGAGAAAAGAAACCTTTGCTAACGAGCCAACATCTTCCCCTCCCACCAGCCCCAACCTCTGACACACGCTCCAGGCTTTGCCAGGGCTGCGCTGCCAAGGCAGGCAAGCTCAGATTTGAAACTCATGGTACTCCTAAGGGGAAAAAAAAAAAACAGGGACGTGCTCGATCATCTCGGCCACCTCCCCCACCGCTGACCCCGGGATGCAGCCAGCAAGGTGGGACCTGCCTGCTCCTGATCTCCTTGCCCACGGGAATGGGCTCAGCCCACAGGGACCTCCCCCCTCTGCCAGCCCTTCGGCAGAGGCCAAGGAGGAGGGATCAGGGATGGGAATGGCCACACGACACTGGGAGTCCCTTCACTGCTGGAGCCTGCAGCAAAGGGGCTGCTCCCTTGGCATCCATGATGGGAGCACAGGGGAGGGACAGCAGGGTCCTCAACTCCCACCAGGAGGAAAGGAGAACAGCAGCTCATGTGTTCCAGCACGGACTGGAATAGGCAGGGAAACAGTCAGCAACACTGCCTCTGGCAGCCACAGGAGGGGGAAAATCGTGGCTTTGCTCCAGCATAAAGCACTTTAATGCACACCAGGAAAAGCCCTGGCACTGGCTCTTGACAGGATCAGTCCTGGAATTTACTCACCCCAACTTCCACGTGGTCCGAGCCCCGGTCGTCCTGCTTGTGGAGCAGCTCAAAGTAGTAGCGCCGGGAGGACATGAGGCTGCAGGGGAGGGGACACAGAGGTCACGTCCCCTCAGGGAGCCCTGCCAGAGGGGACATCCTGGGACACCCTCCTGTCCTGCCCACAGGTGAGTGAACCTTCCTGGAGAGCTGAGGCAGGTCCCTGCTCCCCCATCCCACTGCTGAGGAGCTTCGGGAGATCAGGGGGGACATCAGGTGGTCTCCTCCATGTCACCTGCAGCCCCCAGCACCTTCAAACCATGGATTTGGGGTCCAGCCCGGCCTCCACGTGCCTTTTGGGAAGGGACCATGGCCAAGGGCTCTTCCCAGGGAGGAGCCAGTGCTCAGAGCCAGCAATCCCATCTGCCCCATTCCATCCCCATGGGATGGGCAGCGGGATCAAGGACACACTCACCGCAGGGGCTTGGAGACCTGGGAGCTGAATTTGGTGAACTCTCCCGGCGCCGTCCACTCGGTGCCAAGCTGGGAAGGAAGGAGCAGTGTGAGAGCACCAGGACACCACCCCAAAGCCCACCAGCTTCCCACTGTAGGAGCTGACACCAGGAAAATGCAGGAGCAAACGTTAAATCTCTTATTCTGGGACATAAGCTGGTCTTTGGCAGCTCCAGCCAGGATAGGACCAAGGGGCAGATGGTCCTTTGGAAGCCAAACCAGGCCTGGCCAGGGGCAGGGAAGGGGCCAGGCTGAAACAGCCCGGCATTCCCTTTCCCCTGGAGCAGGGAAAGGCAGGGAGGTGACACCGACAGCACAGACCTTGCCCACGAATGCAGCCAGCCGGGAATTGGAGGGACTGTCGTCGGAGCTGAGCCAGAACTCCGAGTTGTCATCCGATGCCACAGAAAACTGGAAATCCCCTGCGGAGAGCCAAGGAGAGGGTTGGCACGGAGGGACACAGGGACTCTGGTGGCATGGGCTCAGTCCCAGTGCCTCGTGGGGAGATGGGGAAACTGGGATGGATGGATGGATGGATGGATGGACAGAAGGGACGGAGCCACACCCAATCCCACATGATGGCTCTGTCCTGGATGGGAGCAGGGCTTCATCACCTCCCTTCAACACAACCAGGGAAAAGGGTCTTTGTTCCCAAAAAACCCTGGGAGCCACGGTTTGAGGACTGTCTCCAAAAGCCTTTCCGTCCTCGCGTGGCTCAAGAAGGAGGAAGGAGGCAGCTTTTCCACATCACTGCACGGGAGGAAAGGCCAAGCTCCACCACTCACCATCCTTGAAGGGGTGGATGTAGCCAAAAATCCTCAGCCCGTAGTTCTTCCACTTGGGTGACACCGCCAGCTTCTTCACCGTGGTGCGGGTCTGCGGAGGAGGCAGGCAGGGAGCCATGGACACTCCATGCCTTGCTCCCACACCACCCAGCCCACCTCCTCTGTGCCAGCCTGGGGTCCCTCCCGCCTCCTGGCACAGAGGGGACGTGGAGGTCCCATCACCACCTTCCATCCCTTCTCTGCTTGGAATCACCGAACCTCGCAAGCAAAGGTCTCGAGGACCAGTGGAGACCCAGCAGCAGCCAGGGAGGGATGGGTGGGCCCCTCCCTCCGACCCATCATGGCCTGGCCCGGGACTCACGTGGGGAAAGAGCGGGAAATGGAGGTTCTTCCTCAGGTGCTTCACGGCCCCACCACACCAGTCCTCGAAGACGTGCAAGTTTGCCTTCCCCTTGTACTGTGGGAAAAGAGAGGGAGGTGAGCAGGGGGTCCCTCCCCCTCCTCCAGCACCTCCTTGGCTGCTCCCTGTCCACCTACCTGCTCGTTCCAGGGCAAAGCTTGCTTGGTCAGGTTGAGTTTGGGGTGGGTGGTGGCTCGGTCGGAATGTTGGCCTCTGGAAAACCAGCCATCCACATCCTGCCCATCGTTCTGCCAAGGAAGCAGGGGGAGAGGTGAGATGGGGGGTCAGGGCCAGCCTGGCCGTGCTGCAGGATGTCTCCATACCATCTGTGGTGAGGCCCTGGCACGGGCTGCCCAGAGAATTTGTGGCTGCCCCATTCCTGGAAGTGTCCAAGGCCAGGATGGATGGAGCAACCTGGTTTAGTGGAAGGTGTCCCTGCCCATAGCAGGGGGGTGGAACTGGATGGGCTCTAAAGTCCCTTCCAACCCAAACCACTCCGGGATTTTATGATCTAAACATCTCACTTTGGATGTTGAGCATGGCCAAACCAAGGTGGAACATTTCACAGCTCACAGCAAAGGAAAGCAGGAGGAGGCACAAAAATATTGGCAAGGTGTCCCAGGCAGCAGTTTCAAAATGCTCCAGCTCTGCTTGTTTCCCTTCCTCTGCCGAAACTTCTACAAAACAGCGAGTTTTCTGTCCATCTAAAATGTTTGGCTGGTCTGAGGGGCTGCTGGAAATGGAACATTTTGGGCTCCATCTCCAAAAGAGCAGAGGTGATCTCTGTGTCCTGAGCAGTGGAAGCAGGATGTCTCTCCACTCCCTCTCTTCCTTTAAAGGGGATTAGGTTAATCCCATTGCTTGTGTCTTGTAATTTAGAGGGATTAAGTGAGCATTCACCTACCCCCAGCTTGCTGAGAGGGTGACAGGTGGCAAGGAAGAGCCAGGCACTTCTGGAGCCCCTCCAGAGCATCCTCCTCTTCCTCAGCCCCACCCAGAGCATCCTCTTCTTACTCAGCCCCACCCAGAGCATCCTCCTCTTCTACAGCCAGGGAAATAATTAGCCAAGTGCCTAAATAAACTCATTAATGTCTCGGAGGAGGCAGCGGTGCCCTTGGAAAACGTTCCGAGGGAGGTTTTTGTGCCACACTCACTGGAAGGATTCGCCCTCCTCCCAGGAAAAGCTGAGATGTGATTCCTGCTGTGCCCTCCATCCTCACCCAGCATCAGCCTGGGCCTCCTCCAGGCACCTCGGGCTCCCCCTTTGTCCCTCTGTCCCCCATTTCTGAGGAGCAGCAGCTCAGCAGCATTGGGATGGGGCAGGGGACATCCCATGGCTTTCCCCTCCCACCTTCCCACCTGGCTGCCCTGCCCTGAGGCCTTTAGGTGACAACTGGTCAGGCAGGGGCTTGGTGACACCTTGGGGGATGAATGGACATCAGGGTGTCTTCGTGGCTACAATTCCAAGTGCCTCCTGGGCAAGGAGAGATCCCCCCTCCAGCCTCTGCTTGGAAGGTCCACTTGGGGTGTACTGGGCCCAGTCTGGGGCTCCCCAGTCCAGGACAGAGGTTGGCAGGATGGAGCAGAGGACACAGGAGAAGGTGGTTTCGCCCAGCAAAGCTGGAATTGCAGAGCAGAGGAAGCCAGACCCTTCTCAGGGGGAGCCCAGTGACAGGGCAGAGGCACGTGGAGCAGGGTGTGGGATGGTGGGATATCCCACCCAGTTCCGTGGGATACTGGGAGGTTTTATCCACTGTGAGGGCTGATGGGCAGAACTAGAGGCTGTACCCTCCCAGTCCTCGGATCCCCTCGGCTGGACAAGGCTTGGAGCACTCTGCTCTCGGACCGGTGACCTCCACATTCCCATTCCCACCCCGCGCTCCGCTCCTAGTTACCATCGGATCCTCCTCGCGGCTCTCGCTGGAATCCTCGGCTTTCCTGCGCCGCGCCGGGGCTGCCGCCGGCCTCCTGCCAGGATCCGTCACCTCCCCCGGCCTCTCGCCATCTGGGTGGGAGCAGAGGAGGGGTCAGAGCACGGCCCCCCGCCCCAGCACCGCTCCTCTCTCGGGGACACCCCTCTCCCTGGCACTGGGAAGGGCAGGCGCTGGCACCGCCCGCTGCTCCCAGGGGACCGGGACACGGAAAGGGGGGTGACACTGGGGGGCTCTGGCTGCGATTCTCCTCATTACATTTGCACTAAGCAGCTTTGCAGCAGCTCAGCAGCAGGTTTAATTACACACACACCCCTCCGCAGCTCCCGGTCCTTTACGTTAAGAGATGCCGGGATAAGCTCCCGAGGGTCTCACTCCCCGTCCATCCTCAGGGATGCATCCCAGCTCCCTGCCCCTCCAGCCCCCAGCTCTCCCGCAGCATCCCACAGCTCTGCCCAGAGCACACCGGCCCCGAGCCCCCAGACATGATCCCCCCAAACCACCTTCCCCCCCCCCCCCAGCACCGCGTTAACGCCGAGCCCTCGCTCCCGGCCCCGGCGGCTTTGTCACCGTGCGCTGTGCTGATTATCCCCAACCTCCGACTGCCCTCCGCAGCTCCCTCCCCTTTTCCTTGGGCAGGGAATTTTAAACCAGCCCCCTCCCCCCAAAAGAATGGTGCAGACTTGGAAAAGACATTAGTTATTTGGGGGGGGAGTGCACGTCCTCTTTGTCTGCCGCCCCAAAACCCGGTGGGACGGAGGGAGTCGGCGGTTCAACCAGTCGGCCCCACGGTTCAACCCGCAAGAGAGGGAAGCTCCAGGCAATGCTCGGAGAGGTGGCTGTCCCAAAGCCACCGCCACGAGCACCTGTGAGCCCCCCCCAAAAAACCAGCCACCCCCATACGGCAATGAGGGGGAGCCCCAGATGCACCGAGCAGTGACCCTGGCCATGGGCATCGCAGAAAAGGGGTCACCGACCCCCTCCCAAGGGTCTGGTGCGACGTCCCCATCCCTCCACACCCTCCTTCCCCCCATCAGCAAGTCGTGGGGCCTCCCACCTCTCAGCCTGGAACAGCCTCAGCAGCTGCCACAGCCGAGGAGGGGCTCGGAATGCCCGGAGCCCCCCACCACACGCCTCCCACGCCATTAGTATTCCAGTGGCTGCACAGCCGGCGTCTCCTTGGAGATGGCAGCACAAATCCCATCCCCACGGCAGGGACAGGAAATTAAGCTCTAAAGCCCCTTCTTCTGCTCTCGGCCATTCTTCAGCCGCTGGCAGCCCCGACCGGCTCCTGGCAGCTCCCCCGGCCGCTCCCTCCCCTCGCCCGGCTCCATCCCTGCATCCTCCCTCCCTCTGCGAGGAGGGTGATGGGGAGCAGGCAGGACTGGAGCCAGCACTCATCTCCTCCACTCCCAGACTCCCCATCACTCCTAGGATGCTCCTACCGCCACAGGCAGTGGAATTAAAGCCGCTCCCTGGCTGTGCCGAGGCTGCAGACGCTGCTGCTTCACACACATCATTCCCCCCATGCTGCTCCGTGGATTAATCACAGCCACGAGGAGTTCAATGCTCCCAAGGGACCTGCCCGGGGGTGGGATGCAGCCCTGGCTCTGTGGTACCCACACAGGGAGTCTCTCCCAGCCTTGGAGGAGACAAGCCTGCCTCCCGTGGGATTTGCCAGCACCATCCCTGGCTGCATCCACAGGGATGCCTGGATGTGAACACCTCACCTCATTCTCCTCCTGGCACCGTGCTGGGACTGGGCCCAGCTGCAAGGCACTGGAGGAGAGAACTGAGGGAAGATTGTTGGATATAAACTAGAGCAAAGGGAGGAAAAGCCACGAGGTAATCCAGGCTGGGCAGGCTCATCCTTGGAGCTCCCAGGACCCAAAGCCACAAGCCCCCTGCTCAGCCCCCATCCCTTCCGAGGGGCTCCCACATCCCGGGAGGAGCGAAAGCACCAGCAAAGCCCCTGGAAAAGCTTCCAGGCTTCCATGCCAACCTTCATTCCCTGGCAATTTAAGCATCAAAGAGGAAAGTGAAGGGCAGCCTGAGCCAAACACCCAACTGCTGGTCAGGCTGTGGGGAACTGGGAACCAGGGAAGCAGTGCCATTGGGATAAGGGGTGGGGAAGGGCAGCACCTTGTGCCAACGAGCTCCCAAAAAAACAGAGTCCCTTTGGTCTGAACCACAGCCCTGCAGGAGGAGTGGGCCAGGGGGAGGAGAAGAAGAGGAAGAAGGCAAAGAACTGGAAGTGTTCCAGTTCCTCCCAGCATCCTCACAGCCCATGAGCCGTACCCAGCATCCCACAGGAATGCACAGGAGCACTGCTGCATCCATTCCCTCGGCCAGGCTCCCTCAGGGACCAGAAAGGACAGGCGAGGGACGGGGGAAGGTCTGAGGACGAGCAGGGACCCGCTGGCTGCAGGATGGAGATGCTCAGGGAGAGAATGGAAGCACTAAAAGCCCTTCCCTGGAGCGACGCCGATGCTTTGGGAGCAGCAAGGAGGGGGCAGGAGGCACAGACCATCGCAGGAACCATCTCTGAGTCACAGCAGCCTCCAGACAGGGAGCCAGGGCCAGGATGCTCATCCTTGGGATGAGGCCACGGGCGTGAGGGACCCACACGGGAGATGCCTCCCAGGGCAGAAGCGACTCCCCATTACTGCAGCCCCATAACCCAGCTCCAAACCCCCTGTGCTGCGCCGGGAAGCACAGAGAGCCTTTCACACCCCACCTCCTGCCTCCCACCTCCTCCTCCTCCTCCCCAGCCCCGAAAACACAGCCCCTTTCTTCCATCGGCTTTCGGAGCCGGGGTTTCTCCTGGCCCCTTTCCAAGCCCTGTGACAGGGAGCGAGGTGACACTTACACCCAGACACAGCTGCAGCAGAGGTGGCAGAAGCGGCAGCGCCTTTGGGGAACCCACAGGTTTCATTCCCAAAATTTTCCCGGCTCAGGCACAGCCTCGGAGCGGGAGCATCCCCACACAAAACCTCCTAACTAGATATTAAGTGATTATAATTAGCCAGCAAGGAATCAATATCACAAACCCCCCTTCCAGTGCCACAAAAACACGGTGCTGCCCACCGGGAAGAAATCCTGGAGCTGCCAGTGGTGCTGCCCACTCCATGACAGCCCTCTCAGCTGGAGCGATGGAAATTCATTTGGAATTGCTCTGGCTGGCAAAGGAGCTGCCATAAGACCCCTCAGGCTGACAAACACCTGCCAGGAGAGGTGGCCCCGACACTTCCACGCTTGGCTCAGGGTCCCAAATCCCTCCCGGGCATCGAAAACCCCCAGATCTCCCCCATTTCCTTCACTGTGCATCCAGTGCCCTCCAGTGCCCTGAAGTGAGCTGGAGCAACTTCTACAGGACCCTGCCCCCTCCCAACAACAGGGATGATGCTCACTCACAGCACTGAGCACAAAGATTTTCCTTCCTGGGATGCCACCTCTGGAGAAGGTCCCTGTGAAATGCTGGGAATTTTAGGGTGCGTTTCATCCCAACAACATTCCAGTCTCCGAGCTCTGCATTGCCTGTGGGGTCGCCATCCCACTTCCAGCTTTCCAGCCTGTTCCAGCCAGCACCTGGTTTATCTCCACCAGCCCCAGGGGCTTCTAACCTGGCACTGGGAGCCCGTGCCAAGGCAGGTCCAGCCAGGGAAAATAGCCTTTCCCAACAGGGACAGGAGAGTGGGGCAATGCCAGGAGAAAGGAAAGCAGCTGCCTCACAAACCCCGCTGCCCTTCCTCTTCAAAGGGCACTTCTCATCCTCTTCCTTCCCTACCTGCTCCCAGCATCCCAGACCAAAGGAATGAACCCCACGGCAGATTGTGGTGCTCCAAACTTCCAATTAAAATCAACGGATCTGCCAAGACAGATCCCAAAGGGACACGTTTTCCCCCCACAGCTCGGGGGGACACACCTGAGTGTCACCCCAAACCTTCTCCCTCTTGCTTTCCCTGTGTGTGGCAACCCCAAGAACGGGTCCCTTGAGGACAGAGCACAGAGCATCCATCCCATCTGGGGGGAGCAGGAGTTTTGGGAGCCCTCTGGACCATGGCAGAGGGGTATCCCTGTTCCCACTTCCCCAGCCCCAGATCATGCCATGTCCAGCAGGCAGAGAGAGGCCTGGCTGGGTTTTCCTCCCCAGACAGCCCCGTTTCATCCACAAACTGGCTCCAGCACCCCCAGCACCCATCCTATGCTCCCTCAATCCCAAAATCCTCCCAAAACCCAGCTCCAGCACCGCCAACACCCCCCCGCCCCTTGCTGAATCCCAGCCCCACACCTCCACACTAAGAGCCACTTTAGGGTTTCGTTATAATTTTTTCCCTTCTTCTTCTGTCTTTTTTTTTTTTTCCCCAATCCTTTTTCCTCCCCTTTCCACCTGGTGCACCAGCGTTTCCACCCCATTGGCTCCGAGCTGTTTCCAGCCGGGAGAGCACCGTAATGGCCTCATTATCTCCGATGAGGAATCCGTGTGTTCAATTAGGCAGAGGAGGGTAATTATCTGCTTGGAGAAGATCAGGGAAGGAGGGGGGGTGCTTTAGCAGGGACCAGCACAGCTCCCAGCTGAGCCCCTGGATGCTCCAGCTCCACGTGTCACCACCGGCTGGGCTGAGGGGACACGGAGACCCCCGGGATAATCCCCCCCTGTGCCTTCGTTGTGCTCCCAACCCCACTTGGCTGGATCTTCCCCTCTTTACGCCCCCCAGAGCCACCTAAAAGCCTCGTGCCCTGCACCTGCAGCTTCCAGAGCGTCCAGCTGCTTGCTGACACTCACTTTAATGAGTAATTAACCTTTTTCCTTCGTAATTAACCAGGCAGCACCCCCGGCACAGACAAGCCCTGGCTCACAGTGGCCACATCCAAAAGTCATCTCCAAACTCCTTTTGGTGCACAGACCCTTGGGGTGATGCTCTCCCCCAAAACTCACCCTTAAACCCTCACACCAAGCTTTCTCTGTTTTTTTTCCCCTCAGTTATATCTGTTATTCCTCCTTTTTTTTTTTTTTCCACTCCATTTGACAGTTTTCCAACTAAACCACTCCCTGGCTCTCCCTCCTCGGCAGCAGCAGGATGAGGGTCCCTCTGTGCATGGCTAAACCCTTCCCTAGTCTCCACTTGACCCCTTTTCCATCACCTCGTGTCCAAAGAGGCTCAGTGGGACCGGAGCTCTGGCTTTGCCACACCTTCACCCTGGTTTCAGGCACCCACTGGAAAATCCCAGTGCAAGGAGCAGCGTCTCCCTGGAGTCCTGTCCCAGGCAGCTGGGTCCAGCCCTGGCGAGGCCCAGCTTTCCCTGGGGAATCACCCACCTCTCCACAGCCCAGCTAGAGGAGGTGCCCGTGTTCCCCATGGCACACGGCAGCCCAGAGCCATCACCGGGCCTGTGGCAAACGCTGCTGGAGCACCAGGCATTTCCCAAGCCAGGATCCCCCTGTGCCATCCTCGTCCTATGGGCACCTTCCCATCTCCCTCCCCACCTCCCACAGACCCTGCTCTCCCCCAGAGCCAGAGCTGAGGCCGGGCATCTCCTCGCTTCCACAGCAAACCCTGTGGCTTCCCCTTGGAGCTTCCCCTTGGAGCATCCCTAGGGGCGGGCTGGGATGCAGGACACGTAGGGAGGAGGTGGGGAGAGCAAGGATAGGCACCTGCCAGGCTCAGCACCTGCAAACACCCCGGCACACGGCACTGCTGTGCATCCTCCCTGCAGGAAGAGCCCGGCTCACCCTCGTGCCGCTGCACCCCGACATCCGGAGGGACCCCCATCCATGGTTTTCCCAGCTAGCCATCCACAGGGATGGTGATCCCACGCCATTTCCCACCCTCCCACCCGAGGCTGCTGATCCCGACAAGAGGCCAGACACGGCCCTTCCAAACACTGGGGACATGGGATAACCACAGGGACACGGGGGAGCAGCTTGGGGACAGCCCCTCTGGATAACTGGGAACACAGAGCAGTAGCTCGGAGATAACGGGAACACAGGGCAGCCCCCAGGGACGAGCCCTCGGGCACAGCCGCAGGGATAACAGCGGGAACACAGGTCTGGGATAACGGGACAACCCCTCGGGGACAGCCGCAGGCACACGGGGCACACTGTGCCCCTTTCCCACCAAGGAGGACCCCGCGGGGAGCCGGGACCCGGCAGCCCCCGGTGCCCCCCCCCCCTCCCTCGGAGGCGACGTTCAGCCGCCTCATTTCCTGCCTCGCTCGTTCGCATTATCCCGATTTCCCGATTTTACCACAAAGGCCCGAAAATTTGCAGGATCATCCTCCCGCTCCGGTCGGAAACTTTGGGGTTTCCAGCCGAGAGGCTTCGCCAGCCCCCGGGGGCCGCTCCGACCCACTCGGGAAAAGCCTTTTCCTCCCTCAATAGCCGCTAAACCCCGTTTCCTTCCCATTTTTTTTAGGGCAAAACGGGCCGGGCGAGGTCAGTCCCACCAGGAACGCTACGGCTTAAGTTTTCGCCGGGCAAATATTCCCTGCCGCTTTGTGCTTCCCGAGCAGCCCCCGGGGGTCTGCGAGGGGAAAACCCGGGAGCAATTGGGCACGAAGCCGAACCGTGGGGCACCTGCCCCTCCGGCTCATCCCTGCGGAGCATCCCGGAATCCATCCCGGCTCTGGCCAAGGGCGGGAGGAGGAAGGAATTTTTTTTTTTTTTTTTTTTTTTTACAGTAGAGAAGCACCGGCTGAAAAAGTGTTGGGACGGGATGGGGAGGGTTGGAAAGGGATGGGAACGTTTGGAAGGAAGGGATTACCCCTTCCAGCAGCGACGAGCGGCTATAAATGGCCTCTTTGTCATCGCAGCCAAGGCAGCGGGTGGAAAAATGAGGACGGAGCCGCTCGAGGGGGGACAATGAACCCCCCCGGCCGGTTTGGGGGCCCTCCTGGGTCTCCCCTTCTCCCGAAGGTGCAATGCCGGGGCTCGGAGGCCACGGAGGGGTCCCGCTCACCCCAAACCCACCCGGGTGATGCGGGACATTAAGGCAGCGCTGGGAACGGGGCGTCCCAGTCTTGAGGGGGTGCTCTGGGAGCCCGGCGAGGCGGGGGATCCCACCAGCCTTTGGGGAGGGCCCCCAAACCCCAAGCGCTCTGTGAGCTCAGTGTGCTGGGGGACCCCCATCACCCCTTGGGGACCTTCAAGCCCAAAGTGCCCTGAGAGCCCAGTGTGGCTGGGGGCACCCACCGCCCCTTGGGGACCCTCGAGCCCCCCCGCCCCCCCGAGCCCCCGCTCCGAGAGCCCCCCGGGGCGCGGGGACCCTCCCGTTATTACCTCTGCCGTAGGCGAAGGGGAGGCGCAGGGCGCGGCCCTGGCGCACCAGGCTGATGTGCAGGTAGGTGAACCACGCGGCCGAGGTGAGCAGCGCCAGCAGCAGCAGCAGCTTCAGCTGCTTGCGGAGCTTCTTCACCGGGAGCCGCGGCATCCTGCCGCCCGCATCGCCCCCGCCGCCGCCGCCGCCGGGCTAACCCCGGCCCATGGGGCCCCCCGCCCGCCCAGCGCGCGCGCTCCGGGCGGGCCGCGAGGGCCGCGGGGCGGCTGCGGCTGCCGGGGCCGGGGGTCGGTGCGGGGCTCGGCGGCCCCGGGCCCGGCCGTGCATCGCCGCGCCCGCGGGGGGAATGAATGGAGCGGGGCGCCGCGAGGCCACGCCCCCGGCAACCGAGCGGCGGCGCCGCCGGCCAATCGCCGCGCCCCGTCGCGGGCCCGCCGCCAATGGGCGCCCCGCGGGGGCGGGGCCTGCGGAGGCGCCGCGCGTCTCCACGCCAACGGGCGGCAGCCCCCCGGGGCGCCGCGGGCCGGGCCATGCGGGGCGCGCGGGGGGGGCGGGGATCGTGCACCCCGGGACCGTGTGTCCCGGCCCCGCTCCCGGCTCTGCCCTCGGCCCTGCGCGGCGGCGAGGCGGAAGCGAAAGGGATCTCCGTGCCGCGGGGCTGCAGGGGTCGGCGCGATTGGCGACGCGGGGCTTCGGCGGGGCCGCCCCCCGAGCCCTACTTCCCCCGCAGCGGGGATGGTGCGTTCCCCGGCGGCAGCGGCGGAGGCTGCAGTGCCCGGCCCTGTCCACGGGAGGGCGCGATTCCCGCTCGCCAGTGCGGGATCTGCCGCTGGATGCGGGATCCCACGGGATGGGGTGCGGGGATACCCCGAATCAGCCCCCTCGATGGGTGCGGGATCCCACGGGATGGGGTGCGGGGATACCCCGAATCAGCCCCCTCGATGGGTGCGGGATCCCACGGGATGGGGTGCGGGGATACCCCGGATCAGCCCCCTCGATGGGTGCGGGATCCCACGGGATGGGGTGCGGGGATACCCCGGATCAGCCCCCTCGATGGGTGCGGGGATACCCTGCATCAGCCCCTCCGCTGGGTGCGGGGATCCCGCGGGATGGGGTGCGGGGATACCCTGGATGAGCCCCCCCGCTGGGTGCGGGGATACCGCGGGACGGGGTGCGGGAATACCTCGGATGAGCCCCCTCGATGGGTGCTGGGATCCCGCGGGATAGGGTGCGGGGATACCTCGGATGAGCCCCCCCGCTGGGTGCAGGGATCCCGCGGGGAGCAGAATCCCCAGGATCCTCTACACTGGCTGCTGGGACCCCCATGATCCCCCTCGCTGGATGCGGGGATTCCATGGGTGCCGGGATCCCCGGGATCCCCTTCGCGGGATGCAGAGACCCCGGAGGTCACAGCCCTGTGCCCCCCCAGCCGCCTGTGCTCGGCCGGGCTGAGACCGGCCACAACTCACTGCACCGATGTGCGGGCTGGTTCTTCCCTCCGCGGCGCAGCGGTGAAAACAATGGAATTTTTCCCCTCCTCTCCCGTTCCCCAGACTGAGGCAGCGGCTCCTCCTCGCTGTAATCAGTTATTACGGGGGAAAAATACACTCACGGCTGGGAAAACTAGAGGGCAGCCCTGGGCTGCGCTTCTCAGAAACCAAATCCCTGTTTCCAGGACCGGGCTGTCCTTGTTTGGTTTATTTAAGCACGAACATTCCCGGACTTGCCAGAAAAATGTTATTGCCTCCTTACAGGACGGTGTATCCGGCGGATTCGGGGCGCATTAACACAGTTCAAACACTCTCACACCGTAAAGGCTGTTGGTGCGACAGCTGGGGAGGGGGATTTCAGTAAGAGGGAACTCCAGGGGCCGTGGAGCTGCATCCCGAGAATCCAAACTGTGGCAGCGTGCGGCTGGGGGTGCCAGAGGGGGGGTGGGGGGGCGGCGCCGTGTGGAGGGGACACTATTTAGGGTCTGTTCTTCACGCACCCCAAAACGCTCACAGTTGTCCCCAGGTGGCCATCTGGGGGAGGACAAGGACGGGGACAAAACAGGGCTAAGGAAAGAGGAGGAGCAAAGAAGGGGGTACAGAAAGAAGGGGAAAGAACGGGTAAAGAAAGAGGGGGGAGGAAAACGCGAGCAAAAAAGGGGGTAAAGAAGGGGCCAAGGGAAGAGGAGGACAACTAAGAATGCAGGGGGAAAAAAAAGAAGGGAAAAGAATGGGGTAAAGGTTGGACAGAAGGAAAGGGGACAAGGAAAGAGGTCAAAAAAGGGGACAAGCAAAGGGACAGGAAAGGAAGGGGACAAGGTAAGGGGTCAAAAAAGGGGACAAGGAAAGAGACAGGAAAGGAAGAGGACAAAGAAAGAAAAGGGAAAGAACAGGGTAAAGTGAAAAGGGGACAAAGAACAGGTAAAGATGAAGACAAGGAAAGAGGGGGGCAAACGAAGGGGCAAAGAAAGGAGAGGGGAAAGGGGTAAAGAAAGGCATAAAGAAGGGCACAAGGAAACAGGTACAGAAAAAGGGATAAAGGAGGGGACGAGGAAAACGGGTCCAGGGTTTTTCCCGCCCTCACCGGGACGTCCGGAGGGGCGGCCTTTTCCCGCCTCATCCTCAAGTCTTAAGGAAACGAAACAGCCGTCGGCGAGACCGCCCCCCCTCCCCGTGCCACCTCCTTCCTCGACCACGGCGTTTTCCCTGTGCCGCTGCCGCCGGTGCGCATGAAGAGCCTCGGGATGGAGCAGTCGCTGCCGCCCTACGAGGTGCTGCCCACGGGGGTGAACATGGAGGAGCTGCCCCGGACGACCACGACCACGACCACGGCGGTGACGGTGGAGGAGGAGCAGCCGCCCCCCCGAGACCACCTGGTCTGGTCCCTCTTCACCACCCTGTACGGCAACTTCTGCTGCCTCGGGTTCCTGGCGTTCTTCTTCTCCGTCAAGGTGGGGCACTCGGGGGGGAGGGGGGGGGAGGGAAGGCTGGGGGTTGGGGGAAGCCGCGGGGACCCCCACAGAGTCCCCATTGAGCCCACAGAATGCCTGACCCCATGGAGAGCCACAGACCTCACAAAGCTTCAGTTCAGGGGTGTCCAGTGGACCCCACAAGCCCCAGACCAGAGGGTGCCCCATGGACCCCACAGAACCCCCTGTCCATGGACTCTTGGCCCCACAGAGCCCCCATGGACCCCACAGAGCCCCCTCTCCATGGAGCCCTGGCCCCACACCGTCCTGGAGTACTCCTGGTGGTTTGGGGGGATTCAGCCCAGGGTGGCAACCTCCAGCACCTCCCACACCTGCCTGCAGCCTTGAGCCCCCCGGGGCCACCCCCTTTCCACCCCACTGACTCTCCCCTCTGCCTCCCCACAGGCCAGGGACCGCAAAGTGCTGGGTGACCGCAGCGGGGCCCTGAGCTACGGCTCCACGGCCAAGTGCCTGAACATCACGGCCCTGGTGCTCAACATCATCGCCGTCGTCATCGTCATCATCGTCCTCGCCGTGGTGTTCATTGCAGCGAGACGCTCCAACTAAACAGCTACAGCAACAACTACGGCAATTACGGCCGCGGATAGCCCACTTAGCACCTCCTTGCTCCACTGGCAGCGAGTTCCCCCAGTGCCTGCCAGGAGCTCCACTCACCCCTCAGCGCCAGGGGCTGCCCCCTGGGTCCTGTCCCGCTTTTCTCACTGTTCAAAGCTGTTGTTGAGCCCTTGCTGATGCTGGAAGTGCCTGGGGACGGACACCCTTCCTCAGGTGGCAGCCGAGCACCCCCAAAATGGCCGTGACCTGCTTGCTGCTTTGCTCTGGGTTTGGAGCCCCAGCTGACCCGAAACAATCCCCGGGAGAAGCACCTTGTTTGGAGAAAACCTGGTTCGAATAAAGATTTCTTTCACTTTTGCCCCGGCTCGGTTTTATTTCGGCGGGAAGAGGTTCAGGGTCCCCCCCCCAACCGCAGCGTGGCTTGTTAAGAAACAACATCGGCAGCTGGAGGTGCCTGGGGGGCGGGGAGGGAAATTGTCTCTCATCGCAGAAACAATGCTCAGGGACACACCCGGCTCCATGAACGCGGATGCTGCACCCGTAGGGTCACCCCGAGGACGGGAGGAGAACCTCACCTGTGCCAGGGTGTCACCCAGAGCACCCTCGCCCTCAGCGGCCCTCAGGGAAGGCTGGGAGAAAGCAGAGTTGAGAATTATTAGCTGGACTGGGGGAGGCAGGATGTGCAAAGGGCACGAGCGAGCGGGATGAGCTGGAATGTGACTGTGCAGGACAGTGGGGCCGGAGAGGCTCCCGGAGGGAAGGGGTGGTGGGTGCTGTGGCTCCATCCCGAGTGGCCGTGCTGCACATCTCCCGGGGCTGGATTCCTCGGCGATTTGGGATCCTGGTAAAGTTCGCAGATAGGAGCCCGGCTGTCCTGGGAACAGCTGCCATGAGGAGGGGGGAACAAATGATGTGTCTTGCTGGCGTGCACAGCTTTTGGTTTCGTTGTTTCACCTCAGCACACGAATTTCCTCACAATCACTCTCCCCATCCTGCGTGGGGGGGCGAGGGGGGGGGGAAGGGAGTCGTGCTTCGTGGAAGCCACATCCTGCGGTGGGGGGGGAAGGAAGCTGTGCTCGGTGGAAGCCACACGGAGCGCCAGCCGTCCCTGTCCCCTCGCCGGGAGAGCCGGCAGGGCAGCGATCCGGGCAGCGATCCGGGCAGCGATCCTCGCGCCTCCGGCCGCCGCACGTGCCGCTCCCTGCCCGGCCCCGGAGCGACCACGGAAAATCCTGGCCCGAGTCCACCTGGCAGAGCTTCAGCTACGCAGCTGTCCTGGCTTCCCCCTTCCCCTCCGTGCTCCTCACCCTCCCCTCGGCAGGCCCTGGTCCTCCTCGGGGTTGGGGCCCCGCAAGGATGGGAACAAAACCCTGTTTTTCCCTCTCCCCAAGAACTTCGGGTTCCTGGCAGGACACTGCATTCGTAAGATGTCAGAAATCCCACTCACAGACACAGCGGGTATTTGTTGCAGGATCCCTGGCACTGAGAGCCCAGTGAATCATTTTTTTGCTCCGTTTCTTCCCGGAAAACACGGGCTCCTTGCTGCAAATGGGGATGTGCTGCCTGCCTGGCCCCACCCTTGGCCTGCCCAATTCCCAGCACATCCAATGGGGAACTGGGACAATGAAGGCCACTGCTCTGAGATCCCCTCTTCCTCCTGCTCCCTGTTTTTATCAATAGCTTCCAGCACAAATCCAAAGTGCAGGCCCATACAAAACAACATGGAAAAAATTGACCCCTTCCCGGCAAAACCTTCTTCCAGCCCGTGACCACACCAGGCTGCCATGGAGAGTTCCCTCCAGTCTGTCCACTCCAACCCCAAAGTCCTATGGACTCCACTTGGAGTCCCCAGAGTCCCCTCAAATCCCCTTGGGGTTCACAAAGTCCCCTCAAATCCCCTTGGAGTCCCCAAAGTCCCCTTGAGTCCCCTTGGAGTCCATAAGGTCCCCCAGAGTTCCCTTGGAGTCCCCAAAGTCTCTTTGAATCCCCCCAAAGTTCACAAGCCCCCCTGGATTCCCCCAAGTGCCCTTCAGAGTCCCCAAGCTCCCTTGGAGACACCTGAAGTCCCCTCAGAGTCCCTAAAATCTCCTCAGAGTCTTTTCAGAGCCCCCAAGACCTTTAAGCCCCCCAAAGTCCTGAAGTCCCATTGGAGCCCCGCAGGGTCCCCTGGAGCCCCACAGGGTCCCCTGGAGCCCCCAGGCTCCCCTCGGAGCCTCTCGAGTCCCCTTAAGCCCCCCCGGTCCCCCAGAGCTGCCCTGCACCCCCAGCCCACGCGGGGTGGGGGTCCTGGATGGCCGTGTCCTCCCCCCCCCCCCCCCCGCGCGGGGCGGTGCGGGGCCAACCCCCCGCCCTGGGCGCGCTCCATTCCAGTTCCAGGAACTCATTCCCGACCATGGAGACCCGACAGGCGGACGTGTCCATCCCACTGCAGTCCTCCGGCTGGGGGTCGGCTGGCCCCGGTCCCCGGGCGGACCCGCCGCCCCGGGACTATGTGCTCTGGTCGCTGCTCAACGTGGTGCTGTGGTGCGCGGTGGCCGGGCTGGGCTGCCTCGGCTTCCCCCCGCTCGTCTACTCCATCAAGGTGAGGGGGGCGACCAGGGACCCCCACCCGACACCCCGGATCTAGCCCTGATCGGCCCCGGGACACCTCATCCAGAGCGACCCCCAGCCAGCTCCTCCCAGGACCCCGCGACGGAGCCCGGCACAAGACCCCCGGCACGTCCCGACCTCCTCCCCGCCTTGGGATACCCTGACCCGATCCAGCTCGGGATGCCCGACACGTCCCGACCCTCTCCCCGACTCAGGACCCCCCAACCTAGCCAGGGACCCCCTGACGTGTCCCGACCCCCCTCCCCGACTCGGGAGCCCCCGACCCAGCCCGACTCAGACCTCTCCCTCACCTCGGGACCCTCCAGTCCTGTCCGCCCCGACCCAGACCTCCCTGACACCACCCCGGTCCCCGGATTCCATCTCCCGCCCTGGACCCCAGATCCCCTCTCCCATCTCCAACGCCCCACTTCCACCCCTCCCTGGGACCCCAGTGCTGTGTGCCCCCCCCGAGCCTGCACCCCCCAGTGCCGTGACCGACGGGCAGGTGGAGGAACAGGCAGTGCCCGGCGGCTTCCCCCCCTGCCCCGGGTGACACATCCCTGGGGTCCCAGCACAACCCCGCAGCCGCCCCCGGGGGCCGCGTTGGGCCCCCAACCAGTTCCCCCCATTCTGAGCCCCCCCGTTTACCCCCCCAGGCCCGTGACTGCAAGTTGCTGGGGGACCTGGAGGGTGCCCGGCGTCACGGCTCCCGCGCCAGGGTGGCAAACATCATCTGCTCCGTGCTGGCAACCCTCGTGTTGGTGGTCTTCATCATCATCGTCATCATCGTCTTCATGACCACCGCGTTGGAGAACCCCTGACCTCCGCCTGGCCCCCACCCGCGGGGGGCTTCTCCCCCTCCTCCTGCCCCGCAAATGTGCCCGCTCGGGGCTCGGGGGCTCGGGGAGTGAGCCCCGTCTCCTCGCTGCTGCCCCCCGGGTGTCCCCGCACAGCCGCGGGAGGGGATGGGGCGGGGGGCGGGGGGGGGCAGCCCCCTCCCCTCCTTTTCTCTGCTCTTGCGCTGCCTGGCACCTGTGACACACCTGTCAGTCCCTGCTGCCACCAATAAAGCTCGTCCTGCCAAACCCCCTCGTTGTCACCTCATTCGCCACGGGACAGAGTAGAGGGTCCTCGCACGACTTCGTGGGACCCTCCTCCTTCTCTTCCCTCCTCCTCTTTATTCTTCTCCTCCTCCTCTTCCTCCTCCTCCTCGCCCTGCCTCCATCCCGCCGCAGGACAGAGTGCTTCCAGTCCAGATCCCAAGGAAGTTCCTTTCCAAAAATCTCAGGTGTGGCAAAAGAAGGAAATTAAAGATTTTTGGCTGCCCCCCCCCCGCAGCGCCCTCTCCCCCCCACTGCCAGGGAGCCCCGTGGATGCGGCTCTTCCACCTTTCCCTATTAACCTGCCATTTCATCCATCCCGTAGCCCAGAGGTGCTGCCAAGGAGGGGTCAGCCCTGCCCAGCTCACCTGGAGGGTTGGGGCTGGAGGTCCCGCTGCCAGCCAGCGCCGCGGGGGTCCTGGTACCGGGGGGTCTGTCTTGGGATGACCCTCAGACGGTGTTGGAGTCACCTCACGGCGCTGCCCACGCTGGAGCCATCCGTGCCCCTCATCCCCGGCGGGAAAGCTGGCTATAAAAAGCTTTCCCAGGCTCGCCATCCCAGCGCTTCTCCCAGCCTGTTGGAGAACCGCATCCCGCAGAGCTGTAATTTCCCAGGTTTATATTTAGCGGGGCAGGGCTATATAAGAGGTGCCCAGCCGTGCTCCCCTCAGGCTGCTGGAGCCGCGGGTGCCCCTCTCCGTGGCCATGGACACCTCGTACCCGCGGGAGGACGAGCCGCCCCGCAAGCGGGGACCACCCCCCGCCGCCCCCCCGCCCCGCGACCACCTCGTCTGGGCCATCTTCAACACCCTCTACATGAATTTCTGCTGCCTCGGCTTCGTGGCGCTCGCCTTCGCCGTCAAGGTACCGGCACCCGGCAGGACCGGAGCGTTTGGGGGTCTCCGGGAATCCCTCGCCACCTAGATGCCGAGGGAGGGATTGCCGAGGAGGCACAGAGCACCTGGGATAACTCCTGGGGGGGTGGGATAGCGGGGAGGGAGCCCAACACCCGCCAGAAGCAAGGGACGCTGGCAACTGGTGAATCCTCCCTGGTGTGTTCCTGCCACCTATCAGGGACGTTGGGGGACCCCCTGGATAACCACAGCCCCCTGCCCACACTCCGAGGACCAGCTGCTTCATCCTAGAAAGTGCCGTGGGGGCTGTGATGTCCTCAGGCCCCCAGCCCAGCCTTTGGCAGGAGCAGCTCCAGCTGGACTGGACCAGGGTGGAAAGATGGGGGCAAGAAGGAGCTGGAGCCAGTGAGGCTCTGGAGGAAGCAGGAGGGAAAATCCCAGCTCCAGCTTGACTGGACCAGAACAGAAAGATCCTGGGGGCAAGAAGGAGCTGGTGCCAGCGAGGCTCTGGAGGGAAGAAGCAGGAGGGAAAATCCCAGAGGCAAAGGAAGTGGGGCCAGAGGGGAACGGGAGTGTGTGGAGCAGGGGCAGCCTGGGACAGATGGGTGGATGGGTGGATGGGTGGATGGGTGGATGGGTGGATGGGTGGATGGGTGGATGGGTGGATGGGTGGATGGGTGGATGGATGGATGGGTGGCTAAACTAGGGGCTACAAGGGGGCTAAAGCCCTGGAGAGAGGCTGGGAGAGGCACAGGAAGGGGCTGCAGGAAGGGGGCTGCAGGAAAAGGGCTGAGGAAAAGGGGGCTGAGGAAAAGGGGGCTGAGGAAAAGGGGGCTGAGGAAAGGGGCTACAGGAGACAGATGTGGGAAGGGGGTTGAAGGGAAGGGGGTTGAGGGGAAGGGGGCTGAGAGAAGGGGCTGCAGGAGGGGGCTGTCCTCCCGTTGCAGGCGCGGGACAGGAAGGTGTCTGGGGACGTGGAAGCCGCTCGGCACTTCAGCTCCAAGGCCCGGTGCTACAACGCCCTGGCCACGGCGGGCAGCGTGGTGCTGCCGCTGCTCATCGTCGCCCTCGTCGTCACCGGCGTCATCCACCTCTCCAAGCTCGCCCAGGACTCCGTCGGCTTCTTCACTTACCAGCTCAGCGGGAGGGACGACGAGGACCACTGATGGGGGGCGGGGTGAAGGGCTCGTGGAACCTCCTTCGCGCCGCTGGTGGCTCCCCAAAAAAGGGCCACCACCCCTCTCTGCCACCCCAGGCCACGGCCACCAGCTCTGACACCCACGGGGCACGGCGTGGCCGGTTTGGGGGGGCAGCTCCAGGGGCTTCTCCTCCACTACTATGACCCCCTCCCTGCCTGGCCTGACCCCCCTCCCCGCCACGCTTTGGGGGCAGAGCAGTTATTTTCATTTATCTTGTGTATTTGGTTTTTTTATCTCCCGTTATCCCCCCCCCCCCCGTGTGGAGCTCAACCTCCCTCCAGCTTCCGTGATCACTATTTAAATCATTAAACGTTTCACACAGCGTGAGTTTCTGCCTGTGGAGGGGGGAGGGGGGACAAGGGGGGTGCCTAGGGAAAAACGTAAACAAGGATTTTTGGCTCCAGCTGAGCTCCCTGCAGCCAGGAGACGCTGCAACCCCCAGGACCACCGGCCACCAGGACCCCCGTGACCGAGGAGGGAGGAGAGAAGCTCCTTGGCCCCATGGGGACACTCTGAAGCTAATGGTGTGTCGCCCTCCCAGGGGGAGCTGAGACCTGCAAACTCACTGCAGCAACACAGACATCCCCAGCAGGTCCCCGTGCAGGACGGGGAGGTGTGTGTGGGACGCAGCCCCACTGCTCCCTGCTGTCCCTCCCTGGGCTGGAGACGGCTCATTTTGGCTAAACGGGACTAAAGGATCCCTTTTTTG
Organism: Pseudopipra pipra; assembly: GCF_036250125.1. Lineage (NCBI taxonomy): Eukaryota > Metazoa > Chordata > Aves > Passeriformes > Pipridae > Pseudopipra > Pseudopipra pipra. The sequence continues at coordinate 765,597 of NC_087554.1, read as the reverse complement.
CTGCTAAACCCCCTTTAGTGCCATGACCAGACCTGGCTCAGTGTGGGGTTTTATCCCAGCCCCATCCAAATCCCAGTCCGGGTGCAGCTCTCCGGGCTGGTGCCGCAGCGAGGGGACGGTGCGTCCTTTTGTCCTGCCAAGAGCTGCAGCTAATTAGGGGCTGGTGGCTCTGATGAGGCCGGAGCAAGAGGCCGGGTAATTACACGGCGGGAGAGTCCCTGCTCCTCCCCTAAGCATTCCCAGATGCCGCGGGGCAGGGAGCGGCCGCGGGGCTTTATATAAACCCGGCCAAGATTCCTGGGGTTGGTTTGGCGAGGACAGACCCCACGGGGCAGGGAACGCCTCCGGCACTCCCTCCTTCCCCCAGGGCTGCCCTGCACTGAGCCCCGGGCGACGGGGAGGTGAGAGGGAGGATGCTGTGAGACCCAGGGCTGGGGGTACCGTGCCCCCCTCCCTGTAGGGGCACAGCCCTTCCTTGGGGTTTCTGGGGCACCAAAAACGCCCTGAGCAAACCCACAGCAGCGTTTTGCTCTCCCCGAGGCTGCTCATGCCTGGAAAAACACTGCCCCTGTCACCCGTCTGACACGATGATATCACGGATCACTGATGTCCAGGCTTCCTGCAGCCCTTCAGATGCCAAGTTAGAAAGGATTTAACTCCAAAGCTGCTTGACAAGTGTGGGAATAGTGTAGATGAGGGGTTTGGAAACATAGTAGAGATGTTACACACCAGAAAACAGGAAAGGAGCTCTGTGCTGCCAACACGGGGCTAAAAGGCTTTTGGCTGCGTATTTTGGACTGATATCAGTGCCAAAACACCACTCATCTGGTGAAGCAACAGTGGCTGAGGCTCCACAGCCCTTTGAGCCCACGGAGCAACGTGAGGGGAAGGCAAGGACCAGGGCAGTACATGCTGGAGGAGTTGGAGTCAGGGTCACAGATCCGTTCAGGAAGGGACTTCCTTACAAATGCAGATACAGAGAGCACAAACAACTCCTGAGTGTTTAGAAAATTCATTTGGAATGGTCATTTTCAGGCTTGATTTCGCCTCCTGTGCTGAGTGAGAGACGCTGGAGGTGCGTGAAGGGGATTCTGGGGCTCAGTGCCTCCAGAACAGACATGTTGACCCCCTGCCATGGTCACAGCTCTGTGGACAGCCCTCCCTCCTCGGGAACACAAGGATAGGTGGCACACTCAGTCCTGGGGGGCCAAGGGCTCATGGCACAGCCTGGGGCCCCCCCTCTGCCCACCCTTACCTTCCCCCTTTGCCAACATCCCGGATCCGCTGCTCCCGTGGGCAAAACCTGGACCAGCCAAGGTTTAGGGGGTCCTGGTGGGTGACCTCTGGATCCAGCCGGGTGCCATGGGGAAGGAGACACTCTGCCCTGCAACAAAAAACACCCTTGTGTGAGGTATGGGAATGGTTTCTCCCCAAATTCTTTATCTCGGGGAGTGGAGCCGGGTGCTGCTGCCGTACCCTCCCGCAGGGGAAAGCGGTGCCCCGACTCCAGCACTGCCTCCAGGGGAGATGCCAGAGGGTCCTGGGAGGTCTCAGTCACTTCCATACAGATCTGTGCTGTGGTGATGGCGAAATCCAGTTTGTTGCCCAAGTAGGAGATGCCGGAGAGCTTCAGCTCGGTGATGTCGTGGGGAAAGGCGGGATCGAAGTGGAGGCCAGACCTCGAGATCCTGGAAAGGCAGGAGCACGTCAGGGTATGAACAGTGGGAGCCACGGGTGAACAACCTCTGGGGTGTGGCCACCTCTCCAGGCATCTCCACCTCGTGCACCCCGGAGGAGTGTGAAAGTATCCTCAGTGCATCCAAGGATCTCTGGGCAAATCCCAAACACACCGATGGAGCATCTGCTGAGGAGCTACAGGGGCCATAATTTCACAGCCCAGCACCCAAAGACATTGCTGTCCCCCTCCAGTTCCACAGTTCGGGCCTGGGGTTTCCTTAAGGTTGGATTTTATACTTTTTTTAATTTAAATAAAAAGAAAAAAAGGAGAAAAATGTATTATTCTTTTCTTCTGGGGCAGATCAGTTCCAGACACCCACCTCGGCTCCCACTCCCGCGGTTTGGAGGGCTGGAAGCACAGCTGCTCGTGCTCCTTCTCCAGAGATAGTGGAGCAAACAGCCTGACACTTCCTCCAGCCCTGATTCAAAGCCAAACAGCCTGTGTGGGTGTTGGCTCTGGGTGAGGAAAAACAACGGTCACTGTTGTCTCCGACCCAGATCTTGGCACACAAGAGCTCTTGACCATCAACTCCAGCATGTTGAGAGGGACTGGAGAGGGCTCGAGGGAGGCTCGAGAGCCTGGAGAGCCCCAGTGCCAGGCAGGATCTGTGCCCTGTGGTGGGAAGGGCAGGAGCAAGGCTCCCAGGGCTGCACAGTGTCATCCCAACCTCTGGAAATTTGGCCAGAGCCCCAAAGCCCGTGGCTTGTGCCTGTCCCACGAGGGGCCCGACCCGACACACCCGGGGTGCCTGGAGACCTCCCAGCTCGGCCAAAGCCGAGGCTGAGGTTTCCAGCTGGGAATACTGCAGCTCACACCCAGCTCCACCAAGGAATGGGTGGGTTTTCCAGCTGGGAACACGGCAGCTCAAACCCCAGCTCCACCAAGGAACTGGTGGGTTTCCCAGCACCTCTGGCCACACACACGGAGTAAAAACACGTGGTTAGTGCTGGGAGTTTTCACTGGCAATCAAAAGGCTTGATCCAGCCTCAGTTAAACCAAGAATAGGTTTAAGAGGCGATGGCTCCAGGGTGGAAACCACCAGATACGAGACACAGCTCTGAAATTACATGAACAGCTCCCTGTTTTCCCGAGATATTTTAAAGCTGAGGCGATGCCTGCTCAGCACTTCCCTCCACGGAGGCTCCCAGAGCCACGTGTGTGCAGGGGGCCACAGAGGGGGCTGTAGAAGGTGTTTCCTCACCCCATCCAAAGGAGAAAAGATGATGTTACAGAAGGTGTTTCCTCACCCCATCCAAAGGAGACAGGAGGATGTTGCAGCTGAGCCAGAGAACAGGCTTAGGGAATGGCATTTTACTTCCCAAACGTGTCCCAGACCGAGTCTCTCGCCTGTTCCCAATCTTGCTCCAACCAAACAGGGACATTTCAAGGGACAAGCAGGAATTAAATGTGACACAACAGGTCTCACCTGAACCCTGTGTAGCCAAAGAGGATGGCTTGCAGAAATCCACCCATCCCTGTCAGGAAGTTCACAGCTCCCGAACCATCCGAGTTCTCTACCCAGACCTGCACTGGCACGAGAAAGAAACAACTCAGGAGTTGATTTGGGACACTTCAGGCAGTTTTGTGGGTTTGAATGCCGTTGTCACCGTCCCTGTCACACATCTGGGGTGTCTCTCAGTGGAGTGTCACCTACTTGGGAGCAGGTGAGACACAAACCAGAGGGACTTGCAGCCCCGCCACTCACCTTGAAGGGCTCTGTGATGTTGCTGAAGCACTTGTGCAGTTGGCTCTGGGCTCTCTGCACCTCCTTCAGCTCCAGCCAGCCCACGGCAAACATGCTCTGCCAGGGAGGGAAAGGGTCTGTCACTGCTGCTGGTGACAGCACAGCAGAGCAGCACCTCCACCGCCACCATCCCGACCCAGAGCCAACACCCCCCGCACACACCCCGGCCCTGCACCGTCCTCCTCCCCTGGGCTCTGGAGCAGGTCTGATGAATCCTGCCCGGTGGGTCTGGCAGTCACTGTCCTGGATGGAAACAACCCCCCAAGGGCAAATCCTACCCCGGGCTCTGCCCTCTCCGTACCCAGGTCATGGCTGGCCCGGCCGGGTCGGTGACGGGCTCGTACGTCTCCAGGTCGTTCCTCCGGACCTCGGCGCTCATGGGGTGCATCAGTGGGAAGCCAAGCAGGACCACGTCAGCTTGTTTCACCGGCTCACCTGGGGGGAGAGGGGCCAGCCAGCCAGTGGGCACTGTCTGGGAATGACAGCCCGAGGGGCCGGTTGGACCGCGGGCATGAACCGGGAACAACAGACTGATGGATGCACTTGACTGTCACCAAGGGGATCATAGCAACCTTGTTACCTCCAGTAAGATTCTTCCTACTCTGTGCTCCCAAATTTCCCCATTTTTTCAGCCCACTAATGAGAAAAGACCCAGAGAGGTGGGAAAACCATCCCCAAGCCTGGCTCTCCGCACCCGGGAAGCGGCAGGAGCTCTTCTTTCACCATTCCCAAGTCTGACCCAGTCGGAGTCCTGCTCCTTCCAGGGTTAAAAGTGTGACCCGTGGCTGCCTCCAAGGGCTGCCCCTGCCTCCCTGCTCACCTGGGCTGTAGCCATCATACTCAGGGTGATATTTCCTCTCTGCATCAAATGGCACTTTGATTTTCCTGGCACGCTCCTCCCACTCCTCTGGCACTGGGAGCAGCAGGTCCCGAGCAACTTCAGCAGCAAAGTTTAGGCTGGAAAAAGGGAGAAACAATGTTTTATGTCAGGGATGGATGACGGTGGGAGGAGAAAAGAGACAGAAGGAGATGATTAAGCTGCAGAAAAAGCTGCTGTGGAAGAACAGGGGTCAGAGATTGAGCCGGGGGTAACACCTCCTGTCACGGAGCCAGGAGCTCATTCCTCTGGCTGTGGGTGTCTCCAGCTGGCTAATTGCACAGACATCTCATGGAATGCAGAGGGAGAAGCCCCACCATGAAGGGAGATCCCTCTCAGTCTCACATGGGCACCTGAGGAGTGGCCATGGCCCGAACTGCTCCTTCCTCTGACTGCAGAGGGGTGACAGGGAGAGGGGTGTGAGGAGACGGAAGAAGCATCCCCTCGGGAGCCCCACTGCCTCCCGTCCCTGCAGAGTGGGAGAGAGGAGAGCCAGGCAGCGCTTCCAGGAAGCAGAGAGCTGGACAGCGTTTCCAGGAGGCAGAGAGCCAGGCAGTGCTTCCAGGCGACATCCCACACGTTACCTGCGCCGGGCCACGGCGTTGGTGTAAGCGGAGTTATCGACCTGGTGGTGATACTCGTCTGGGGGCATGACACCTGGGGGGACAGGAGGGCACACTTCACACCTGAGCACACCCAGGGGTCCTCCTCAGGGGCATGGCTGGAGAATGGGGAACGTCCTGCCTGCCCAGCCAGAGGTGCAGCCTCTGTCAGGATCCCACATGGTCTCGGTGGGATGCTCGATAAAAGAACATCCGTGGTACTGGTGGTGAAGGAGGAACAACCTGGGTTACAGCTTTGGCTGATGGGTGTAAGTACCTCATCCTGAGGGCATCTCCCCCCACTTCACGGGCAAGGGAACCTTCGAGTCACGGAATCCCAGGGCAGACAGGGTTGGGAGAGGCCTTAAAACTCACCCAGTTCCACACCCCTGCCATGAGCAGGGGCACCTTCCACTATGCCAGGTGGCTCTGAACCTCTGCTTTCTACCCCCTTCCCATGGCACAGGTACCTCTGATGTGGTAGAGCTGCTCCTCCTCGCTCCACACCATCCTGCTGCACCAGTACTGAGCTACGGCTTCCACCAGCTCCCAGCCTCCATCCTCCCGGAACAGCTTCTGGTCCTGGGGGAGCCAAAGCCAGGGAAAAACAGGGGCATGAGGGAGATCCTGCCAGACCCAAAATCAGCAGGAGGTCGGACAGGAGCTCTGAGGAGATGGAGGGGACAGGAGGAAAAGTCAGAAAACTGGCCTGGATTGAGCCAACAGGGTGCTGAGACACCCACGGGAGCACGGACGGATGAGGCAAGGCTGAGGGAGGGACCCCGAGGAGCAGACAGAGCAGAATTCCTCTGGGAAGGGACGGTGACAGTCACCAGGTGTCCTGTGGGCCCTGCCACGGGGCCGCCCAGGCGGCACAAACTCCCTTTACCTGCGTGGTGCAGTAATACTGCTCGAAGGCCACCAGGACGTCCCCGGTGACGTGGATCTCCTGGGCCCCGTAGATCTCCTCAGGGCACACCTCGTGTCCAGTGGCTGCGCTCTCCCACGGGAACTTGGCGCCCTGCCAGCAGAAAACAACCTTAACCTTGAGGGCCTCCCCTCCTGGGGACGGGGGGGGTTAACGTGCCCTCAGCCCGCCGTCTCTGTCCCACCTCATAGCCCTGTTCCCGCGCGTTGCGCACGGCCCCCGCCAGCGTGCGGATCCGGTACTCCAGGATGGCCCGGGCGGCTTCAGGATAAAGCAGCAGGATGTTGGGGAACATCCAGGTGTCCTGCGGGGCAAGGCGGTGGGACTGGCGGGTGGGGCACCGCCAGCTTCGCCCTTCAGCCGAAGGATGGAGTGTTCTCCATCCCTACTGAAGGACAGTCTTCGCCACCCTTATTAAAGGATAGTCTTTTCCATCCTGATAGAAGGACGGAATTTTCCCCATCCCAATGGAACGATGCCATCTTCTCCATCCCGGTCACCGTGCCGAGCCCCCAGGTTACCAGCCAGCACGGCTCCCACTCACCTGGTCCCAGAAGATGTGTCCCCAGTAGTCCTCACCTCGGGTTCCGTTGGACAAGCCGCCAGGGCTGATGCCATGGAAGAGGAACCCTGGGCTGCCCCGGGGCGGGAGGGCACTCAGCAGGTAGTAGAGGCAGCCGTGCAGGGCCTGCTGCAGGGCCGGGGGCCCGTCCAGCTCCACGGAGCAGCGCCGGCGCAGCGCGGCCCAGGCGCGGGTGTGGGAGCGGAGCAGGGCCCCCGCGGCCATCAGGGACAGCCCCTCGCCGTAGCTCCGCTTGGCCTCCTCCTCGCCCTCGGCCACGGCCGTCAGGAACTCCCAGGAGCGCTCCTGCTCCTCCCCACCCAGCGTCAGGGAGGGTGGGACAGGGGTCCAGAGCATGTGAACGGTGGGACGGGGCCCCCCCTCCACCTCGGGAACCAGCGTCCGCCCGTGGACGTAGCTGTGGGAGACGGGGAGGGATGGGGCAGGGAGCGTGGGGCAGGGGGGACCCCGTGCACATCCAGCACCCAGAGGGGACTCCAAGGTGCCAGGCTCCCATTCCCAGATGGAAAGTGCCTCATCCCCACACTTCAGCTCCGCTGCTGTCCCATCCCCAACGTGCGGGATACTGAGATTCGTCAGAGAATCCCAGAATGGTTTGGCTTGGAAGGGACCTTAAAGCCCACTCAGTTCCACCCCCTGCCATGGGCAGGGACACCTTCCACTAGCCCAGGTTGCTCCAAGCCCTGTCCAACCTGGCCTTGGACACTTCCAGGGATGAGGCAGCCACAGCTTCTCTGGGCAACCTGTGCCAGGGCCTCCCCACCCTCACAGGGAAGGATTTCTTCCCAATATCCCATCTAACCCTGCCCTCTTTCAGTGCGAAGCCCCAACAAATGGTCCCCAATCCCAGGAATCTAGTTCTAAAGGTCATCTCCTCCAAACTCCCCATCTTGCCCAGTCTCACTTCTTTGGAATCACATCTGACCCCCGGGGCCTTTTGTTGCTCTTACACACCAGGGTAAGGGATAATTCTGGAGCTGCAACTAATAAAAATGTTTCTTTGCTTAATTTGAGGGGAAGTTTTATACACCTGCCAGGAAAAAGCAGGCGTACAGAAGCCTCCATGCCACACACCAATCCAGCCCCACGCCACCCACCATTCCAGCCCAGCTCCAGCCTCACATCCGCAGTTTGGTGCCCAGAGCAGAGTGGGCAGTGGGCCACAGCCCACGGAGGGTGGGCTCAGGGCAGGGACCCCCATCCCCCACACTCACTGTGCTCCCTGGAAGTCCGGCCCTGGGAGCAGGTCCAGGTCCTGGCTCTGTGGCACGAACGGGGTCTGGAGCTGGATGGTGATGGGCTGTGTGGAGCGATCCAAGCGCCGGATGGTGACGCTGAAGGCCATCAGGTGGACCAGGGAGTGGTGGGCGTAGAGCTGCTGGGTGGCCACGTAACCAGGGCACTGAATTGTGTGGCTGAAGGTCCCTGTGAGCACAACGAGAGCCTTTGGCACCCGCAGGTCCTGGTATTCTGTCCCAGATTCCTACCCCTTCCCTATCTACTGGTTCCTGCTGGCCTTTCCCAGGTCCAGATCCAGCTGCTGCTGACACTGCTCCTGGCCAATTTGCTGAGGGACGGTTTGTGCCATTAAACATTTTATCAGGCTTCATGATTTGCTAAACCTGCTAATCCAGCAGGGATTGAGCTACAGCCCGAAAACTGAAAACTGCTTATTTTATTGTTGTATTACTTACACATGAAAGGGGGCTCATGAGTGAAACTTATTATATGAAAGGGGAATTTTTCCAATTGCTTCAGAAGGACAACACCCTGAGGTGAACAGAGAACGAGAAGAGGTGACTGTACGGAAGTGAGAATTTAACCTCCGGGAGAGGGCAGGGAAGGAGCCTGAGGGGAAGGCGTGTCAGATTTGGGATGGGGAGGTTCCTCCCCGCTCCCAGCTCGGCTCACCTGTCCGGGTGTTCAGGGCGAAGCTCTCGGCGGGGCTGTCCGTGCCGGGCACCGCCACCCGCACGCCGAGGGGGCTGGGGACATCGGCGCGGTGCGTGTCCCCCGCGGCCCCGCTGTACACGCCGCCCACGTGCAGGATGTCGCGGAAGGCGCGGGTGCCCAGGTACGCGTTGGTCACCGTGGGCAGCAGCCGCGGGTCCGCGGGCAGCGCCCGGGCCGTGAACACCGCGGGGTCCCCCTCGGCCATCGCCGCCGCCCCCACCTGCGGAGCGGCACGGCCGGGACGGGGGGTGAGGGGACGAGCTGCTGCTCCGCTCCCCGGCACGGCCCCGGGACGGGGGTGAGGGGACGAGCTGCTGGCTCCGCTCCCCGGCACGGCCCCGGGACGCCCTGGCCGTCGCAGAGGTGCTGCTCGCCTGTCACCATCTCCAGCCCTTTTAGAGTCCCCTCTGGTCACCCCCAGAGGGGTGCTCCATCCCAGCTCCCTCTCCACCCCATCACCCCATCCCAGCATCTCCTGCAGCTCCCCCAAACCCCACAGGCTTCATCACTTCTCAGCCTTTCCCCTCTTCCTCTTCTGCTGCCCTCTCTGTGATGGGATTGCACCAGTTTCTCCCAACACACACAACCACCTTCCTCTTCTGGCCTCCTCTTCCTCCTGAGCGTTGTTCCATGACACTTCGAAACACTCTGTGTCTCCTGAGCTTCCCCCTTTCCCAGCTCGCTGCACCTCCCTGTTCCCCCTCACTCCTGCATCTCCAGCTCAGCTTCCTGGGGCGGGAGCTTTCTATTTCACTGGTAGATTTACAAACATATTTGTTTCGGGTATAAATATATACATATAATTAAAGACTAAAGGTACCTACAGATACAGAAACGTGCAAACAGCAGCTGACAAAAGGGAGCTGCAGCTGGCTCCTGGCAATGCTGGGCACTGGAATAACACAGGAATGATGAAATGAGGCTCTGAGAGACTCTGGGCAGAGCTGGGAATCCAGCCGGGGTAACACGGGGTCAGGGAAGGCCCCAAAATCCCTCCCTGACAGCAGCCAGATGTGGCAGCTCCCAGGCTCAGCTCGGTTTCCTCACTTAGACTGAACCGGGAGGAAAATCCTGCCTTCGGGAAAGTTAAAAACCCCACCCCAGCCCAAGCCCAAGGGTGCAGAAGCGAGGAGGTGGGTCTTGCCTTCGGTCCGGGGCTGAGCCGAGCCCTGGCCCTGCAGGCGGGGAGAGGCTGTCCCAGGGAAGGACGGAAGTTGCCTGACCGAGAGAGAAGGAAGGAAATCGCTTTTTTATCCCTTAAAAAAAAAAAAAAAAAGTTAGAAAAAAAAAAAATCAGCCTCCACATGCAGGTGTTTGCCAAGCTCAGCTGAGTGCCCGCGGCAGGAAAGGGGCAGAGGTCCAGGCTCTGCCCCCTGCCCTGAGAAGGAGGAACTGAAAGAGAAAAACCAACTCGGACGATTTATGATCCAAAAGATGCCTGAGAACCGCAGTGGAGAGCCGGGGGGAGCAGCACAACCCCCCCCCCCAGCCAGAGCCACACACCATGACCATCCCGTGTCCCCAGCCACGCTCTGACCCTTCTGCTCGCCTGTCTTCAGGGGGAACAGACCTGGACTTTGGCTCTGGCACGCTTTTCCCAGCTTCCCTCCTGCCAGCCCTCTATCCCATCGTGGCTTTTCCAGGCACAGCCCTGTCCCAGTGAGCCCCCACCCCGGCTTCCCACACCCAGGGGTGCTGCTGGCATCCAGCTCCATTCCCCAAGTCCCTGACACCCCCCTCAGCTGGAGCAGCATTTCACTGAGTTATTCCCAAAGAGGGGACTAGAAAACCTCCGTCATTCCCTGGCTGAGCTGCCCCATGCTCAGGAGCCACAGCAGAAGGATCCACAGACACAGGATCTCAGAATGGTTTGGGTTGGAAGGGACCTTAAAGGCCATCTCGTTCCAAGCCCCTCCATGGGAAAAGGAGTTCTGCTCAAGGGAAAAGGAGTTCTCCTCGAGGGAAAAGGAGTTCTCCTCGAGGGAAAAGGAGTTCTCCTCGAGGGAAAAGGAGTTCTCCTCGAGGGAAAAGGAGTTCTCCTCGAGGGAAAAGGAGTTCTGCTCATGGAAAAAGGTCTGCTCCAAGGGAAGGGGAGGCCTCTGCTCTCCAGCAGAGCAGTGCATTGTCCCCCTGTGCCGGCTGGGGACAGTTTTTGGCCTCAGAGCTTTGGGCAGTTGGGTGCTGCTGAGGGGGAAAAAAAACCTGAAAACGATTAAGGGAAGAAAAATTCGGCAGAGAACAATTCGGGAAAGTCTTTCCACCTCAGGGTGTTCCGCCCCGTGCCCTCGGAGCTGCAGCAGGTCCCTTGCCAAGAGGTGGCGGGGGAGGGATGGGGGGGTGGCAGCAGTGACAGTGACAAGCTGGGCAGCTGCAGAGCCCCAGGAGCAGCGGGATCGCCCTGACGGCGCCATGAGGGTCTTCCAGAGGGGCTCCCAGCTCCTGGCGGCCGCCCTGCGGACCCCCCGCGCCCCCCGTGCCCAGCTCAGGTCCCACCCCCCCGAGCACCCGCTCTCTGCTGCCGTGAGTACCCGGGGGGGGCTAAAAAAGAGGGGGGGACACCCCCGTTGGAAGGGCTCAAACCCCTGTGTTAGGGACAAATTATTTTTGATGGGGGTGGAGGCAAAAGGGGAGAGGGAGGCAGAGGAGGAAGGTGCCCCCAAGGTCCAGCCCACACCCCCACAGGGGTCCATGCCCTGTGCCACCCCCCTCAGGCTCCTGTTGGATTTTATCCTTTCAAGCCCCTTTTTAAACCTTTGGGGTTTGGGGCACACACTTAGTGTCCCGTGCAGCCCAGGGTGTCCCTCGGGGAGGTGGAGCCAAGGGACAGCAGGACACTGGTGGTCCCTCAGGGGCAGACATGGGCCCAGTCCCCCCATCCTGGGACACTCAGCCCAAAGCCAGTGTCCCCATGGACAAGGACAGGGGCTGCTGTCACCGCAGAGCCTGTAGGTCCCTCTAACACTCCCCCCTCTGGGGACAGTCCCCCCGATCCAGATCCCCCTGGGCAGGGTGAAACAAGGCGGAGAAAAAGGAGCTTTTCACCAAAATCCTGGCTGGTTCCTCCTCCACCCCTTGCCTGGGCAGTTTTCCCCCTGCTGCCTTTCCAAGGTCTGCATGAGCCTGGACATGCTTTTTCCAGCCAAATAAGTGAAAGGAAGGTGCCAGTGCAGGGGGTTGATGCTGCCCTGGTGGCTGCAATTTCCAAAGTCACCTGAAAGTCAGGCACAGATGCCTCTGGAAACACTGAGGGCCCTGGCCAGAGCCTCAAGGTCACGCACTGCTCCAGTTTGCCAGTGAATATCCCAGCAGAGAAACGTGGAGAGATGGAAAGAGCGAGCCTGGAGAGCACCAGGTCCATCTGCTGCCAGTGGGAATGGCTGTGCTTCCCAAAGCTCCCTCCACAGCCCTACGGCAGGTCCATCCCACAGCCACGGGGCTGGGAAGAGCACAGAAAAGTGAGCTGGGTCCGTGGAGTTGGACAGCACCAGTGCAGCCACCCTGGGAGCCCCACAGATCATGGAACAACCATCCCAGGAGCCCCCACACCATGGCACAGCCATCCCAGGAGCCCCCCCCTCACATCCCGTGGCCCAGCCATCCCACTGATTCCCGTTCCTTCTCCCCCTCAGGAGCAAGGCATTGCCTTGGCTGCGATGTTCGCCTCGTTCCTGCTGCCCACAGCCTGGGTCCTGGCCCACATAGACCACTACAAGGCCAGGCCGGAGTGAGGAGTGGCAGGAGCAGCCTGTTCCCTGCAGAGAGAATCCTAAGGGAAGAGCCCCCGGGACGGACCCTCTCTGGGATGGAACCCCCCAGGCCTGTTCATTAAAATTCACTTTTGCATTCAGCACAACGGCTCCTCCTCGGGTTTGCTTCATCCACGTGGGTGTCCGTAGGGAACGACCTGGAAATCTGTCCTGAAGGCAGCATTCCCTCCAGTGGGAAGGGATATTCCCTCTGGAGCCTTTACCTGCTGCAGCTGCAGTGCAGCACAGGGCAGGCACCCGGTCACCTCTCCCAGAAAAGCCAAGGTGAATTCCTGGTAGGAAAACACCCAAAGGCTGGAAGTGACATTAAAAGCATCCCACAGGCACCCAACTGCCCCCCTCCCTGCACAAAGGGCATTTCCACCCACCCCATCCCAAATTACCTGTGTCAGGGAAGCAGCCAGCACATGAGAAAGGTCGGGTAGCAAAAGGTACTTCCAGATATCTTGGAAAAACCTCTGGAGCTGTCACAGATCCACAGATCTCATCTCCATCACCGGGAGCTGCCTGGGGCTTCGCAGCCAGGCGAGTGCTCCCACAGCACAGGGGCTGTCGGAATCCTCCTGGGAGAAGCTGTCAGTGCTTCCCACAGTGACATTCCGGGTTTTTTGATGCTGATCTCGAGCAGCAGTGGCCTCACAACTCGCTGGCTCAGGTGGAGCTTCCTCCATCCCAACATGTAGGGACACAGCCCTGGCAACGAGGGCAAGATCTGACACAGCACTGGGAAAGGAGACCGGGCTCCTTAAAGCCTTTTCTTGTCCTTAACTGAAATGAAGGGAACAGTTTCCAGAACACTTGTCTCCTCCACACACACTCCTGAAGTCAGCAAAAGTGACAGGAATGGGTGTTGGAAGGCAAGACGCAGCAGGAACTGGGAAAGTCAAATCCAACAGCTGAACTGACAGGGAAAAGGCAGGCACTGGGCACTGAACACCCCCCATCCAGGAAGGAATTTCGGCCAGAAGGGCCTGGAAAGCAGTAGTAGGAGGGTGAGCATTCTCAGCCTGCACAAAAAACTTCCACCCCAGAAAACCACGGAAGCAACAGGACAAACAACTCCCAATTGAAGACAATTAAAGCCACCGTTAAGAAACAAAAGCAGAACAAAAACCTGTCCCCGCCCTGGTTTCAGCTCTCAGCCCATTACAGTTAGTTTGGGAACAGCGATCAGGGCTGGAATTCCCCACAAAAGGAACCTGGCCAGGTTCATGCCCAGGTACCACGTGCTCCACACTCACACACTGATCCCACCAGAGACTGGCAGGTTTAAAGCTGGATTACTCTGGGAAAGGGGTTTGCAATGTGGAACCGAGGAGGAAATGTGACACTCGGGGGACACACACACACACACACACGTGTTTTTAAAGGGATGGAGATGACACAGGATTCCAGAAAAGGGAAGGCAGAGACGTTTATTCCGGCAATGCCGCTGCACCTCACCTGAGCACAAAGCGCTGGTGAAAGACAAACCACGCCCTCAAGTGTGTGAACACACCCAGTAACCGGGATTCCCGGGGAAAACCCTTGGATGGAGCAAACACTCCCTCTACTGCAAATGAGGAGGGGTGAAGGGAGGATGATTTGGGGAAGAGGACTGAGGGAATGCTGCCTTGGGGCCGCTGCAGGGGCAGGGGGAGAGGGCAGCGGGGCTGGCTGTGCCCCCTAAGGCCAAGACCCCTCGGTACCTGCACCAGGATCCCACCCTCCCGCAGCAGCTGGAGGCAGGAGGGATTGGGAGTGATCCATCCCCCCCCCGGACGGAGCTCTGGGATCAGAGCCACTCGTGTCAGCAGAGGGAAAGCCTGACTCAAGCACCAAAGGGTCACACAGCAAAAGGCCACGTACTCCTCCGAAATACATCCCATGCTGCTCCCCCCTGTGCCCACCCACCCCCTCCATGGATTCAGTGCAGTCAGTGGTCTGAGCGCTGCCGGCCTCAGGAGCAGCAGGAATCACTCTCCTGGGGCCAGAGCCAGGCCCTCTATGTCAGGATGTCGTGGGCTTGGTGCTCCACCAGCATCTCCATGCTCCGCACGTCCGTGCACCAGAACTCCAGGCGGTCCTTCATCCCTTTGATCTGCAAGGCAAGGCCACGGAGAGCCGGCGCCTCAGCTCCTGGGAATGCCCACGGGCACCTCCAGGGACACACACCTCAGACCCCAAATCGCTCCTCAAAACCCCACACACCGGGAAAGGGCGCTGCCCCGTCCCTGGGAGTGTCCAAGGCCAGGTTGGACGGCGCTTGGAACAACCTGGGCTAGTGGAAGGTGTCCCTGCCCCTGGCAGGGGGTGGGACTGGATGGGCTTTAAGGTCCCCTCCATCCCAAACCATCCTGGGATTAACAGCTTCTACCAGCAAATCAGCAACTGTTAAAAGTTAAACTGAAATGCACCAAAGGAATTCCTTGCAGCTGGAATTCCACATACTCATTTTTGGGTTTAAAGGTAAAGGCACCCTGTGCAGTCTCCTAAAACATTACCAGGATGAACTTGAGAAGCTCAACATCCTCTGAATCACCCTCTTCCCGAGGGGAATGTGCCTCCTACATCCCCAAAACTCCCAGAGGGCTATTTCAGAGCATTTAGGAATGAGGCAGCCACATGGATGTTTGGATTCCTCTGGAAAACACAGCCATGGCTTCTGTGTTCCGTGGTGTTTGTGTGGCTTCCACAAAGGGACATGTCACCCCTGTCAGGTTTCTGACCACCCACTCCCTACACGGGTATGAAGAGCACCAGCTACCCCAGGGTGAAATTACAGGCACCACGTAAAAGGAAAAGCTGATTCCCCTTCAGGAAGCCCCAGGGAGGCTCATTCCCAAGCTGTGACCCTTCCCCAGCGCCGATTTCACTCCCGTTACCTGCTGCAGGTCCAGCACACGTGGCTGCACCCACGTCATGTGCACCCTCTTGTCCACCTCGTCAATGCTGCCCTTCACCAGGCCCACCGAGAGCGCCTTCATCACCAGCAGCTCCACCTGGGAACAGCAACAATTCAAGGGAATTTCTCAGTTTCTCCCCCTGAGATGAACGAAACCCTTCACTTGGGGCCTTCACAGCAGGCTGTTCACACCCAGAGTCCAGGGCAGCAGCTCTCACTGCCCCCCCTTTCAGGTGACAGAACTGCCTTGAGACTCAACATCTCGACGTACAGGAGGGAGCTCTTTTCCCCCCAAAACCAGATTGGTTTTCTTTTCTCCGAAATCCCAGGAAGAAGGAGGCAATTGGAAAAAAGCCAACAGAGCCAGAGCAGCCCCAGGCAGCAGGAACGGGGGTCTGGCCAGATGGAGGGAGTCGGGCTCTTCTCCCAGGGAACAAGTGAGAAGAGGATTTTCAGGGGATTTTCAAGTTGGACATCAGGAGGAATTTCTTCATGGAAAAGGGTTGCCAGGCCTTGGCAGGGGTTGCCCAGGGTGGTAGTGGATGCCCATCCCTGGAGGTGTCCAAGGAATGTGGCACTCAGTGCTCTGGGTTGGGGGACGAGGAGGGCATCGGGCACAGGTTCCCAGTGATCTTGGAGGTCTTTTCCAACCTCAGTGATCCTGGGATTTCGTGCGACTCAGGAATACCCAGACACCCTTAGAGCTCCCAAACCAGGACGTTACTAAGTTTGTCTGACCCCAAACTCACCTCGTTGACGGTGACTTTGGCACTCTTGGCAATCTCCTCGAAGGTGAGCTGTCGGTGATTGGCTGGGCGGGTGAAAGTCATCTGAGTCCAGGGAACAGAGCAAAAAAAAACAAACCCCACAAGGGTTTTAGTGGTTCCCACAGCACACAGAGCCTCCCTTGGGCTGCCCTGCCCAGTCTCACTCTGCATCGGCAACTGCATTTCTCATATTTAACTAAAATAAGTCAAATAAAGTCCAACTTTCAGAGTTATCACTCCAGACACCATCCCTGAGACACAAGGCTTCCTCCGCCCCTCTTCCACATCACAGAATCCCAGAATGCTTTGGGTGGGAAGGGACCTTAAAGCTCATCCCATTCCACCCCCTGCCGTGGGCAGGGACACCTTCCCCTAGCCCAGGTTGCTCCAAGCCCCATCCAGCCTGGCCTGGGACACTTTTCAGGGATGGGGCAGCCACAGCTTCTCTGGGCAACATCCCAGCTCACCTCCATGAGACACAACAGCTGGATCTTCTGCAGCAGGAGCGCTTCGTTCGCAGCCAGGTCAGGCTGTGGGGGGAGAAAATGCACCACATCAGGTCATTATTGCATTTTCCCCTCAACCTGGGGGAGAGCAGCTTGTTACACGCAGGAGTAAATCCCTGAGGGGGCTTTATTTAGGAGGGAGGAGGCCGTCACAGCCCAGCCACCACCTGGGAATGGTTCCAGAAAACAAATCCCAGGGGCTGCACACGAAACACAGAGCTCACCAGGCAGGCAGCCTGTCAAGGGCCAGTGGACTCACAGATCCACCTGCAAACTACTGCTGTGTCAGTAATTGCTGGGGTAGCCAGTGCAGGTAACATCCAACACCATTGTTTTCCTCACACTTCCCAGAACAGCAAGGAAAACCACTCTTTTCCACTGGAAGCCCTCCTGTTATGGAGATTAAATCTGGAATTATCTGGCTGTGCAGGACATTTGTGTGTGCTCTGCCCTTGGATCACAGGAGATTTCTCTCTATTTCTTTCCATCAACCAGAGGGGAGCCAAAAGAAAACTAATGATGTGTATAATGATGAAATAATTCCTATACCCCAATTAGAATTATACCAGTGCACCAGAGCCAGGAATTAGGTAAAGGTAGTAAAGCAGAGGTCCAGAGGCTTCAAGTGGGCTCTGTAAACCCTGAGCTCGGGTCTTCAGCAGTACAACACCCCTCACCTGCTGCCCCCAGGCCGACTTGAGGGCCTGGAAGGTCTCCACGTTGCCACTGTTGAAGGCAAAGAGGGTGTCGATGAGCCACTGCCGGTCTGTGCTCCTCAGGGACTCCAGCACGGGGTGCATGAGCTGCAGGAACCAGGCCAGGAGGGCGTTAGCAGGGTAAAATCAGCTCCTGAGGCTCCGTGGAGGAATGTGGCAGGACTTACCAGCTCCCCAAAGTTGTAAACACCTTCTCCCAGCAGCCCAGCCAGCCCCAGGGTGAAGGCTCTCTCCTGCTGCTCTGATACTGGAAAAAAACCCCCCGACAAACAGACCAAAAATGGTTTGGATGAAGAAAGACGCCAGAACAAAGATAATTTGGGTAAAGCAGCAGTTCAAGCCCCAGCAACCCCTCCCTCATCCTTCTCTGTGCCTGCATTAAAGCATTCCCTCACCCTTTCCTAAGCCTGAAATTCAGGAGCCCGCACAAAAGCGCCACTTTTGGAATCCAGAGCGAAGATTTTTGGGGAATTAGAACAAACACCCCCTTCTGGCAGGGGCACTCCCCCCTCCCATCACCCTGGGGCAGCTCAGGAGCAGGATCCTGGGTGGGGTCACCGCTCGATCCAGCCAAGACCTTGGATCCACCACGGCACGGCCAAAACAACACGGAAGAAAAACCCTCTGCCAGGGCGTTTTTTTGATAAAGCAGAGCGTGGAAAGCGGGATTTTCCACGCAGGAGGAGTCACCTGGCAGGTCCTTGACCTCGATGCAGCCCAGGAAGCGCAGGGCATCCTTGTAGTAGGCGGCGTGGTTCCCCACCGTCTGGTAGTACTTGCTGGAGAGGTCGTAGAAGCGGCTGTGCACCGAGGTCACCCCGGGCAGGGTGTTCAGCAGCTCCTCCACCTCCTCGATGGTCTCCTGGGGCAGGTGGGGGGAAGAACCTGCCTTTGTAAAGGGCGAGGAGCACCCGGTGCAGCGCCGGGATCCCGGCAGGGAGGGTCACGGCATTCCAGGGAGTCCTGCCCAGGGCAGGAGGGACACCCTGCCAGTGTCAGCACAGCCAAAAGCCACCACAGTGGGATTTGTGCATGTATTTATATGCTTGTTTAAAAATAAAGCAGCAGTCTCCCTTCATACAGTAGTGGGGGGGGGGGAAAAAACTCACCCCCTAACCAGCTATAATTATATATATATACTAAGGGCTTTAAAATGAAGGAAAAAGGTTTGGGTGGGATTTTGGGGTAAATCCTTCCCTGTGAGGGTGGTGAGGACCTGGCACAGGTTGCCCAGAGAAGCTGTGGCTGCCTCATTGCTCAAGGAGAGGTTGGATGGGGGTTGGAGCAACCTGGGAGAGAGGAAGGTGTCCCTGCCCATAGAACTGGATGGTCTTCAAGATCCCTTCCAACACAAACCATTCCAGCATTCCATGGTACACATGCCCAAAGCCATCGCCCTGCGCTTGCTCTAGGAGATCTAAAGCTGCCCTGCGTGAAAAACCCTCATTTTGGGTTTAAAAGATGGTTCCAAAACAAGTCAAGGATGACAAACCCCACGTGCTTCGCTCAGGCAGCAACGCTCCAGGTTACCAGGAGCAGCTCCCACACCCTGGGGAGGCTCACAAGACCCTCTGAGCTGGGAGCTGGGACAATCAAGGAACCCCACAGCACCCCAAAACCTCCCAGCCCCGGCCACCCCTCACCTTGGTGACCTGCAGGTCCCCGATGTTGAGCTTGAGGGCCCCGATGGCTGTTTTGCACAGGATCACGGCCTCGTCGCTGCTCTTCACCTGCAGGGACACAGGGGGACCTGCTGGGAGTGTCACCTGCAGCCAGGTGGCTGGGACAGGGCTGGGTGCACATCACTGATCACATTCCTGCAGTAAAATCCCTGGATTCCACAGCACAGGTGCCACACACACAGACAGGAGCCTCCTCACCTGCGGGTGAACTGCCACAGGGGGCAGCTTCAGACATACCTTTTCCCGAGTCTTTTCCAGGAAGGTCAGGGCCACGTTGGGATCTGGAGTAGAGAAAAAACAGGTTTTAAAAAGCAGCAGTGCCAGGAAGTCCCGTGGAGCTGAACTTCACCTAAAAATACATCGTTCGCTGGATTCCTGAAGGCTGGAACGTGTGTTTTCCACAGCGTGCCCTCAACCTGCAGCAGGTGCTGCCAGGTAGGCCGGGCTTTTCCTCACCAACCACCTCTCCAGGGAAGCTGTGGACTTCCTACTCCAGGAGGCAGCAGCAACCTAAGCTTTCCACCTGTGCCTGGCCACATTCCACAGGGATCAGGGGCTAAGAGCAGCTCAGGGAGAGGGGGAGGACACGCACCTGTCATCTGCCGGACCACGTGCAGGATGATCTCCACCAGGGACAGGGGGTTCACCCTGCAAAGAGCAGCTCGGGGTCAGCACAGGACCCCCAGGTGACCCCCAAGCCCCCCAGCAGGTGACCCCCAGGTGACTCACCTGTGCTCGAACTCGCTGATGAAGTTCTCGTAGAGCTGTGGGGGGACAAGGAAAGGGACACTCAGGGCAAAGGAAACCCCAGTTCAGAGCTTCTCACTCTTATTTCCTCTCCATTCCAGCTTGTTTGAACATCCCTGGAAGTGCCCAAGGCCAGGCTGGACAGGGTTTGGAGGGACCTGGGCTAGTGGAAGGCGTACCTTCCAGGGACAGTGGAGCATGATGATCCTTAAGGCCCCTTCTAACCCAAACCATTCCATGATTTTTCCAACAAACTGGGCACCCATACAGAAATTCCAGCACTGTGAAGAACCCAGGAGCCCAGAACTACACATTTTAGCTCCTCCCAGCTCCAAGGAGGGACCTGAGGGAAGCATCCGTGAACACCCAACACTCCACCCTGCACTTGGCAAACCCCTCGTTACAGAAGGGAGTGGAAAAAAAAAAGAATAAAAATCCCCCTGCATCTCCCAAACGTAAAAAACTTAAAGTAGATGAAAGCAAAGAACGACTTCGAAGGTTACAAAAAACCCAAGAATCCCCCTGCATCTCTCAAATATAAAAAACTTAAAGTGAATGAAAGCAAAGAACGGCTTCGAAGGTTACAAAAAAACCGACATGTTTAATTTTAACCGGATTTTCACGCAGACCCTGCAGGCTTGCGGGAGGTGAGTCCACCCGCGTCAGCGATTCTCCAGGAGGATTATTACAGAGACGAGTTTTTACAGGCTGTGTTTTGCCGGGTACAACCCCCCCCCCTCATCCCTGTGCCACGGGAAAATCCCACACCCGGGAATCCCCCCCTCTCACCCTGATGAGCCCATCGCCCTGGGCGAAGCAGGGGTCCTGCACGAAATCCAGCACCTGCAGAGTGAGCTGGTGCCACAGCCTGGGGACACAAAACACCCGCCGTGAGACACCGGGCACAAACAAACACCGGGCATCCCCCCCCACTCCCCGTCCCCGCCGCTCACTTCTTGTTGTAGAGCTCCTCGAGGCGGTGCCACACGGCGGCCTGGCCCGGCCCCGCGCTCTGGCTCTGCTGCAGGAAACCCGGCACGTCCTTCATGGCGGCGGCGGCGGCGGCAGGACCGGGACAGGCCCGAGGGAGCGGCGGGACCGGGGCGAGGAGGCCGCGCCGCCGCCGGGGCTGCGCACTCACTTCCGCCCGCGCACTCACTTCCGCCCGCGCGGGGCACGCCGGGTACCGTAACGCCCCGCGCCCGCCGCCGCCGCGCACTCGCTTCGCGGCGGGCGGGGGGGGGGGCGGTACCGCAACGCCCCCGCGCTCGCCTCGCGCCTCTACCGTAATTCCCCGCGCACGCATTCAGCTACCGTAATGCCCCGCGCACCCTTGCTTCACGCCTCTACCGTAATGCCCCGCGCGCACTCTCGCTTCACGCCTCTACCGTAATGCCCCGCGCACTCACTCAGCTACTGTAATGCCCCGCGCACTCACTCAGCTACCGTAATGCCCCGCGCACTCTCGCTCCACGCCTCTACCGTAATGCCCCGCGCACCGGCGGCAGCGCGGTAGCGGCGATGAGCGGGGCGCGGGGCCGCGGCGCGGGGCTGCTGGCGGCCGGTGAGCGCCGGGGGCCGGGGGGAGCCCCCCGGGGCCGCCGGGACCCCCCCGCTCAGCACCGCTCGGCTCTCTTGCAGCGGCGTGGAGGAGCCTGTGGGAGCGCGGCCCCCGCCACGGCGGCGGCGGCGGAGGGAGCGCGGCCCGGCCCGGGCGGCGCGGCGGGGGCGGGACGGGGGTGCCCGGCACGGGGGTGCCCGGCGGCGGAGCGGGGAGGTAGGTGGGGGGGCCGGGGTGGGGGCTGCAGCCGGGAAGGGGACGGGAGGGTGGGGATCGGGGAAGGTCCCGCGGGAGGTGCGTCCGTGATGGAGGATGCCGTGTCCTTGCCCAACCGGGCGGGTGGGACATCGCTCCCTGGAGGCAGGGCTGGGAGCTCGGAGAGTAGGGATTGAGCAGGGGAAGGCCGGTGTTTTACGAGGTTGGGGGTTCGGCTCCTCGGGGAACCCCGTCTGACAGGGCAGAGCCACGTCCTTGTGACAGCAGGGAAAGGCAGTGCAGTGTCACATCCCTGGAGAGGCACTGTCACATCCCTGTGACAGCAGGGAAAGGCAGTGGCACATCCCTGGGAAGGCAGAGCCACGTCCCTGTGACAGCAGGGAAAGGCAGTGCAGTGTCACATCCCTGGAGAGGCAGAGCCATATTCTCTGTGACAGCAGGGAAAGGCTGTGTCACATCCCAGGGAAGGCACTGTCACATCCCTGTGACAGCAGGGAAAAGCAGTGCAGTGTCACATCCCTGGGAAGGCACTGTCACATCCCTGTGACAGCAGGGAAAGGCAGTGCAGTGTCACAGCCCTGGGAAGGCAGAGTTGACCACATTGAGGCCAGGAGACACTTCCAGTGTCATCGCTGCCAGTCTCCACTTCCAGCCCCTGTCACTGTTCTTTGGGCTTGCCAAACCCCCCCCCCCCAGCTCTCCCCACGCCTGCTCTGGACTGTGCACAATGCCCTGCTCCAGCAGCACTAATTTTCTGGGAGAAGCTGTTCCCTGCTGATTATGCCTGTTCCCAAACTGCTAATGACTGTTCCCAAGCTGATAATGACTGTTCCCAGCCCAGCTGGGCACAGGGCTGTGATTCCTTTGGGCATGGACACACGGAGCTCTCCCAGGGCAGAGGAGGGGAACGGGGAAATGACAGTGTCTATGCTCACCTGGGCAGGGTGACACATCACCCTGATAGAAATTTGTTGAACTCAGGACAGTCTCCTGGATCCCAGAGTGGTGGGACTTGTGATTCCCAGTGCTGCTGCTCCCACAGCCCTGTGTCCACCCCTGTCCAAAAAAACCCTCTCACGGGAATACCAGGGATGTATTTTAGATCCACATAAGGGAACGCAGAGGGACGTGTCTGCTCCTGGGTTTGGGTCAGACTAGCAGCCAGGCTTTCTCCTCGTGAAGCCCTGCCACAGTCCTGCCCGTGGAAGAGCTTTCTGTGGAATTTTTGGGTGTTTTTCTCCCCCAGAGCCAAGGTTGCTGTCAGTTCTCTCAGGACACACCTGCTGTGCTTCCCCCCCGTGCCGAGCAGGATCCAAGGCTCCAGGCCCTTCTCTCTGAGCGCGGCTGCCAGAGCCATTTTGGGCCAGGGCAGGTGGGGAGGTGACGAGGGGAAGGAGAAGCTCACCTTGAAGGACGTGGCCGAGCTCCTGCGGAAGAAGGAATGTCGCCGTGTGGTGGTGATGGCCGGAGCCGGGATCAGCACACCCAGCGGCATCCCGGACTTCAGGTGATGCCTCCGTCCTCTTTGCCCTTTGCCGGTGCTGGGAGGGCCGAGTCTTCTCCATGGAAAGGGTGGTTGAACACTGGAAGGGGCTGCCGGGGAGGTGGTGGAGTCCCCATCCCTGGAGGTGTCCAAGGAACAGCTGGACGTGGCACTCAGCGCTCTGGGCTGGGTGACAAGGTCGTGATCGGTCACAGGGTGGGCTCGACGACCTTTGGGGGCCTTTTCCAACCTAAATGATCCTGGGATTCCGTCTCCAGCCCAGGTAACGCTGGTGCTGCAGCCCCTCCCAGCTCCCCCCTGTCCCTGCAGGTCCCCCGGGAGCGGCCTGTACAGCAACCTGGAGCAGTACGACATCCCGTACCCCGAGGCCATCTTCGAGCTGGGCTATTTCTTTGTCAACCCCAAGCCCTTCTTCACCCTGGCCAAGGAGCTCTACCCCGGCAACTACCGCCCCAATTCCGCCCACTACTTCCTGCGGCTGCTGCACGACAAGGGGCTGCTCCTGCGCCTCTACACCCAGAACATCGACGGGCTGGAGAGACGTGAGTTCCCCCTCCCGGCAGCACCACCAGGAGGAGCCGGGGGGAGAAGCAGGACTGGGGAGATGCGCACGGGGAGCGTCCGGCTCAGTCCTCTCCCACGTGCTGTATTCCAGTGGCTGGGATCCCTCCCGACAAGCTGGTGGAAGCCCACGGCACCTTCGCCACTGCCACCTGTACGGTGTGTAAGAGGAACTTCCCCGGGGAGGACTTCAGGGTGAGTGGGCCCAGCCGGGCAGAAACGCAGCAGTTAACACCAGGAGGTGTTAATTGTTATAACAATGACAGGTCCTCGGCCTGTTCTTTTGCCCTGGAAACAAGAGGGGATGAGACTCTGGGCTGGGCGTTGCTGTGAGGACACATGGTGGTTTCTGACCCCTGCGACAGGCAGTTTTGGGGTCTCTCCTTTCAGGGGGATGTCACGGGGGACAGGGTCCCTGTGACAGGCAGTTTTGGGGTCTCTCCTTTCAGGGGGATGTCATGGGGGACAGGGGCCCTGTGCCAGGCAGTTTTGGGGTCTCTCCTTTCAGGGGGATGTCATGGGGGACAGGGTCCCTGTGCCAGGCAGTTTTGGGGTCTCTCCTTTCAGGGGGATGTCATGGGGGACAGGGTCCCTGTGACAGGCAGTTTTGGGGTCTCTCCTTTCAGGGGGATGTCATGGGGGACAGGGGCCCTGTGCCAGGCAGTTTTGGGGTCTCTCCTTTCAGGGGGATGTCATGGGGGACAGGGTCCCTCGCTGCCCCGTGTGCACCGGAGTTGTCAAGCCTGACATCGTGTTCTTCGGCGAGGAGCTCCCGCAGCGCTTCCTCCTGCACCTGGCAGACTTCCCCCTGGCAGACCTGCTCTTCGTCATCGGGACGTCCCTGGAGGTCTGGGAATAAGGGGAACCCCCGGGAGGAAAAAGGCACACGGAAAACAGGGGCTCCTGAGGGGAGAGAGGGCTTAGAGGAGAAGGCGAGAAACTGGGTTTAGGGAGGTGAAATTTGAGGTGGAGGGTAAGAAATAGGGTGCAGGTGCTCCGAGAGACCCTCTAGAAACCAGGAGGGCACCTGGAGAGCCTTGGGGTCACCTCAGGAAAGGCCACCAGGTGACACCGTGACCCATGGAGAGCCGGGGTGGCTGAGCCCACAGCGGGGGAACGGTCACACTCAGCAGTTCTGAGCCTGGAACTGGTGGCTGTGGCAGGGTGACGGTCCCCCTGCCCTCCCGGTTCCCCCCTCAGGTGGAGCCCTTTGCCAGCCTGGCCGGAGCCGTGCGCAGCTCCGTGCCCCGGGTCCTCATCAACCGGGAGCTCGTGGGCCCCTTCGCGTGGCAGCAGCGCCACAACGACGTGGCCCAGCTCGGGGACGTGGTCGGGGGCGTCGAGAAGCTGGTGGAGCTGCTGGGCTGGAACGACGAGATGCAAACGCTGATCCAGAAGGAGAGAGAGAAGGTGGGAAGGCGCTCCGAGCCCCACCTCCCCCCTCAGCCTGTGCCGGAGTTATCCCGGGAGCGGGTTTGTGCTTGCTGAGGCTGCCTGCTGTCTGCCTCCATGGGGAAGGACTGCAGCAGGGCTAAAAAACCCCAAACCAACCCAAGCCTGAGTGCTGTTTCACAGCCAGGGTGCCAGAGCAGAGCGCTGTGGGCTGAACGTGTCCGTGGTAGATGGGAAGATGCAGATCTGCCAGTCCCAGATGAAACAGGAATGTGGAAAAGGGCAGGATTTCGCCTTTGATCATTTCTTTCCCTGTGCCATTCTCACATCTGTAAACTTCTGGGATCTTCAGGAGTGAGAAATTGCAGGGGAACAAGTCCTTAATTATTAGAGCTCAGTGCTGCTGTTAATTACTTCATTGCTGTAGACCACTGGGAAGATTTTTCCATATTTGACATCAAACAGTTGTATTTTTTAGGGATACACTGCCCATATGTGATTTCTTCATAAAATCTGGCTCCAAGATTCCAGTTTTTACATCCAGGTTGTTCTTATTTTCATCAGATCATGAGGCAGGAATTGAGTAGGAATTCTTAAGTCTTTTGGCCAGGTTTCTGATTTTTTGGTACAAACGTTCTGGGGTCCAGCCAGCCCTTGGCTTGATTCTTGTGCTGCTCTGAATCCCTGATGGATAATGCTGATAAAGCAGGAAAACTAAGGCCAGGTTGGACAGGGCTTGGAGCAGTCTGGTCTAGTGGAAGGTGTCCCAGCCCATGGCAGGGGGTGGAACGAGATGAGCTTTAAGGTCCCTTCCAACCCAAACCATCCTGGGGTTCTGTGAAAGCTGCGGGGATGGTGCTTGGAGCTGGAATGTTTGATGCTCCCTGGCAAACGCTGCGCTCTCCCTGTTTTCAGCTGGATGCAAAGGACAAGTAGGACGGTGCTCCTGCCACCCCTCAGCACATCACTTGATGATGTCCAGCCATAAATGTCACCAGCAAGTGGCAGGGCGCTCGTGCCAGCACATCCAGCGAGCTCCGTGGCTGCAGTTGGCCGTTTGGATCCGCCTCCTTCCCAGCTGTCCATCCCAGAGCCCCTTGCTGGGGCTGGTTCTAGGGAGCAGGAGCTGGGAATGCCAGGAGTCTGGAGCAAGTTTTCCCACTGGACTGAGCATCCAAGGTCTCTCCTCCCCAGCCACTGTTCCCTTGGCCACAATCCTGAGCTGCTGCAGACTGTGTTTGTTCTTCCATGAAATCTCTGCTAATCAGGGTACAGTCTGGGGGCGGGGGGGCTGCCCCCCATTCCCATTCCAGCTCAAGCTGCTGCGGGATTTCTGAATCACTAGAGTGTTAATTATTTAATAATAAAGAGATATAAATTCATTTCTGGATATCACCTGAGGGGTTTTCTGTAAAGTCACACCTTTCCTGGGGTTTGAGCACGTTCTGTCCCCACCACTTCTCCCTTGACCTGCTTTTTGGTACATTTTTTTTCCTTTTTCCCCCTCACACAAGTGCCTTTCCCTGCTGTAGATGCCACCCTGAGGGGTGGCATTACCACAGCCCTGCAGCCATGTCCTGCTCTGTCCCAAACCTGCCACAACACACTGAAAACGCTGGGGACTTGTTTTTAACTGTACCCTGCTTCCCAAAAAAAACCAATTCCATGATTCTGTGAATGCCTCATGCAAAGTGCCCTGTGCCAAGCTCAGCCCCTGCTCCGGGGCATTCCAGGCCAGGCCTGGCAGCTGCTCTGAGGGATTTAAAGCACTCTGGAAAATTAAAACAACAATATCAGAGGTAATTGCATTAAAAACACCAATCCCCCCTTTTCCTTTTGCACGGAAAGCTTGGGAGAGCTTCAACAGCTGGGAAGGGATCGGGGTCTGTGTCTGCACCACAAGGGCTGTGGTGGATTTTTTGCTAGTTAAAAAAAAAAGAGAAAGATGCTGTTGGCCCAAAACCTCCCACTGTGCCAGAGTGGGGCTGTGCCAGCCCAGCAGCCCGGCCGTGACCCCTGGGGGTCAGTTTTACATCAGTTACTGGCACTTCAACCATTACTAAACAATTCTTAATCACCGAGGAGCTAAACAGAATCCCAGAATCATCCACGTTGGAAAAGACCTCCAAGATCATCGAGTCCACCCTGTGACTGATCTCCACGTTGTCACTAGACCAGAGCACTGAGTGCCACGTCCAGTCGTTTCTTGGACACCTCCAGGGGTGGGGACTCCACCACCTCCCTGGGCAGCCCCTTCCAATGCCTGACCACTCTTTCTATGAGGAAGTTCTTCCTGATGTCCAACCTGAACCTCCCCTGGCACAACTAGAGGCTGTTTCCTCTTATCCTGTCCCTTGTTCCCTGGGAGCAGAGCCCGACCCCCCCCGGCTCCCCCCTCCTGTCAGGGGGTTGCAGAGCCAGAAGGTCCCCCCTGAGCCTCCTTTTCTCCAGGCTGAGCCCCCCCAGCTCCCTCAGCCTCCTGGTGCTCCAGCCACTTCCCCATCTCTGTTTCCTTCCCTGGACACACTCCAGCACCACCTCCTCGCCATGAGGGGTGGTCACAGAGCTGGACACAGCACTGGAGGCACCTCAGGAGTGCCCAGCACAGAGGGACAACAGAGCAAAGTACCTCTCCAGCTCTTCCCCTCCAAGACCACGCTCAGAAACACCCCCAGCTCCTAAGGACACACAGGCAGGAACACCTGGGAACACCTCTGCCGTGGGTTCCCAGGGATTTCCTGGCGGTCGAGGAATCACGGCCACGTGCCCACGTGTCAGGTTGGCTTTATTCAAGCGTCACTTGTGCATTCCTACTCGTGACAGGACATTTGGGAACTGGGGTACATGAGACCAACGGGAAGGTTTTCTTTCAAAAGAAAACAGAAGTAAAAATAAAGACAGATCTACACCAGGCCTGAGAGCGGCCCCTGGGACACAGAGAGGCCCAGGGACAGCGAGGAGGAGCGAAGGAAGGAGCACAGGTGTTGGCCTTTCCTTTGGAAAGCGGGATTTGGGGAGAGGTGAACGCCCAAACCCAGCTGGCTGGTGACAGGGACAGTGCCCAGTGCCAGGGAAGGGCCGTCAGAGCGTTCCCAGCAGCCACCCACACGCTCTCTCCCGTGGCCAGTGGGACACTGGAAGCTTCCTCAAAGGCCTCACTCCGTTTCCCTCTGTTCACCCACGGGCTCCAGGTGCACGTGGACACCGGTGCACTGGGACACAGCCTCCTGCACCACACCCTGCGGATCCCCCTCCCCAGGAGCTGCTGTGATTCATGGCCCACACCCCTCTCCAGTAAACCCCCCCCCCTTCCCACAGCATTCCCAGGGAGCAGCCCCCCACCGTGGGGCCGGGCACGCGCAGGAGGCTCCGCGGATCGACGGACCCTGATGGAGCGGCAGGAAGAGCCTCTCCCTGACCCTTCTTCCCAAACAGCACGCATTTAAATGAAAAAAATCCTACTGGAAAGTCCCGGAAGCGATTTGGAGTGTGAAATCCTGCAGGCTGCCGACAGGAGAGATCAAGGTGGAGCCAGGCCACGGAGACCTCTGGAAGGAGAGGTGGCTATGGAGCTGGGAAGGAGGCAGGTGTTCCGTGTGGTGGGCTGTGAGGGATCCAGGCTGGATACGGATCCTGCAGGGAGAGTCCTGGCCCAGTGCCAGCCTCTGGGTGCAGCACCAGTTCCCGAGGGAGAGTGGCTGGAGCCCAGCTCTCCGTGGCTGGGGCGGGAGCCGGGTCAGTCCAGCCCCAGGTCCGAGTCGGACGACGAGCGCTCGTCGGCCATGCTGCGGATGGCGTTGTCCATGGGCGCCAGGTTCCCGCTCGGAGTGATGCCCATGGGCTGGATCACCTTCTCCCTGCAGCCGGGAAAGGTAAGGCAGAGCTGTTGGAGAGCAGAGGAACAGACCAGGAATGCAGTAGGAACACAGGGCTTGTGGAAATGGCCCAGAATACCCCAGGCACCACCAAGGATCCCTTCTGAGAAACGGGGACAGTCCCAGCCCTAAAACCTCCAGCGTGGCGAGGTAGTGGCTGGAAGCACAATCCACAAACAATACCATTCCCATGCTCAGCTTCCCTGGAACAGGCTCATTTCTAGAGTCCTGTTCTGTGAGGTTCAGGATTCCCACAGGAAAACTAGCACTGGTGTCTGTGTTCCTCTCCCTCTAACACATGATGGGAGTACACGTGTTACTTCCCTCCCTTCCTGAACTCACTGGGCTCCTCTGGAGCACCTGTGAAAGATGGATGAGGGATGACTGGAGAAAGGTTTCCAGCAGAGAAAGGGGCTGGTGGCACTGGCTGCTGTCTGTCCTCAAAATGCTGCTTCCTCCTGAACAGCCTGGCCAGGACTGAGACCGCTGTCCTTCCTGAGTTCCTGGACAAACATGGCAAGCAGGTGTTTGGGAACAGCGCAGGCACAGGAAGGAATTTCGCAGTGTCCCATCGTGCCAAAGCTGAGGGAAGAGTTTCTCCAGGTATCCCCACCGCTCCCTCTCCTCAGTCCCTTCAGGCCTTGGGAATGCAGCCAAAGGAAGGCCTGTGACAGATGTACCCCCGACACGCAGGTGTGGACACGGACACACCCCCACGCCCCGGTACCTGGACAACTTGTCGAACATATTGACCAACTTCATGGCTTCGTGCTCCTTCTGCTCCTCCGTCATCCCTTCCATGGGGTTGGGAAGCTTCTCCTCCACACGGCCCGTCACGGGGTTGATGCTGCGGGGACGACAGTGAGGTCAGGGCACGGGAGAGGGGACAGCAGGGGGACAAAGGGCTGTCTGGGATCCTCCTGTGCCTTGTGGAGCAGAGGAATGGCACGGCAGGGCTGGCTGTCACCTCTGCTCGTGCCCTTAGTGCCCAAGTGCCATCACAGTTCTATGGGGGCTTCCAACCTACATCCTTAAAAAACCTGCCCACTTCTCCAGCAGGAGCAACACCCCCTCCTGCCAATGCCACAGTGCCACTGGAAACCGGGTGCACAAGGCCAGGTGACACTTCCTCCCTCTCCTCAAAAGCTAATGGAGAAAATCCCAAGAAACCCAACCTGCAGGGACACTGAAAAGGAAGCTGGTGAGTGCGGGATACACAGGTGGGCACAGACCTGGGGCTGTCCCCACACACCTCCCACCCTCCAGGTACCACCCACTGCAGAGTAAAAGAGAGGGAAAGGGCAAAAGAGAGGGAAGGGAAAAAGAGAAGCCAAAAACCAGCTGGGTGCAACAGCACTGGGCTCTGGAGAGGGAGAGGAGCCATGGGCACATGGAAGAGCAGGACAGGGAGATGGCAGGAGGAGATGGAGAGGGATAGAGCAGGAACGGGAAGAAGATGTGGAAAGAGGGGTGCTCTAGAGGGGGAGCAGACTTCTTTACTTGGGCTTTGCCTCTTTGTACTCCTCCGTGTCCGTGTCTTCATCCTCCGAGTACTCCCCCTCTTCCCGGCCGCCGGCCATGAGGCCCCGCGCCGCCAGCAGCCCCGCGGCGTTCCCGTACCCCGTGTACTTCACAAACCGGGACACTGCCGGGACAAGGACAGAGACCACGCCGTGCTCCCCTCCTGCCTCCAGCCCCACGGCCACGCCGGGCCACAGAGACCCAGGGACACTGACAGGGGGACAGCAGCCACGGGCGGGGGGCTCGACGTGGGCCAGGCTGTCTGCAGGGTGCTGGGCTGGCCCGAGCACAGATTGTCCCTCACCTCCTTCCCACAGAGCCCCTGGAACCCTCCCCTTTTCCCTGTCCCCAGGGAAGGTCCCTCACGGAGGGACCCCATCGAATGCACTCTGGCTCTCCCGGAGCCCACGTTGAGGGGTCCCCTGTCAAAGCCCCCCCAAGGCCCCAGGACTCACCGCTCTCCTTGCAGAGCACGAAGAGGAACTCGGCGGCGCAGTGCTTGACGTCGGTGTCGATGTGGGTCATGAGCCTCACCAGCTTGTTCCGCAGGGAATTCCCCACCTCCGGCCGGTTCCGCACGTCCCGCAGCGGCGGCAGCACCTGGGGACGTGGGAGAAACACTGTGGGTGCCAGAGGCCTCAGCCACCCACGTGAGAACCCGGAGGTGTGCGGAGGGCGGCCATAACCAGGGGTCTGCTCGTCTCCTCTCCCCTCAGGGCAGCGTCCCTGACCTCCGGGCTGAGCACAGCGTACCCTGGCCTTCAGGAACTTCCTGGTCTGGCGGTGGACACGGGCACTCTCCGTCAGCAGGTTCAGCACAGGGGTCAGGCTCTCCTTCAGCTTGTGGCCCTGCAGAAACACCCCCAAAAGGAGCAGCACGTCAGTCATGCCGAGCTCAGCCTGTCTGGCTCACGCTGGAGAACACGAGACAGATGGACACAAAGCTTCCCGGTCCCTGCCACAGGCATTCAGTACCTCCTCCCTCCCCACACCACACAGCTCGCCGTGGCACAGGCAGTGCCAGAAATCCTTGGGCAGGGCATCCGGGGCAGAAAAGTGCAGTGGTAAAATTCTGAGGCCCTTTGGGATAACTCCTGAGGCTGAAAACCACGGTCAGCTTGAAAACAATGCAAATTCAGGCCTCCAGAGGCTTTCACTGCTGAGTGAAACAGGGCTAATATGTCAGTCACCCAGCTAATCATCCATTGTTCCACTGATCTCACTGATCTTTGAGGGCCTGCAGCCCTCAAAGCAATGACAGTCACCTTCCTGTCCACGTTGGTTTAGTCCCATCGACCACAGCTCTGCCAAGAGCTGCCCTTTCTACAACCCCAAACCAAGCATGCTGGCACTGGGCTCTTGCAGGCTGAGGGAAAGGTGCCCTGAACCTGTGGGAACGAGCAGTGAGGACACCCCCCCCCAGCCCTCACCCTGTCCAGGCGGCGCTCCAGGAAATCCAGGAGGATGCTGACTGCATCCATGTTGACACCCATGTACTCCAGCGAGCCCGGCCGCACTTTGGGGGTCAGGAGCACATCCAGACACTTGAGGGGCAGGTTGCCCAGCAGGTTGACTGTGTGGCTACATGTGTGAAAGGGAAGAGAAGAGAACACACAGTGATGGAGCTTTGCTCACACGAGTCCTTCAGCTCCATGGAAACAAAGGCCTGTCATTAACTTCCAGGAGTGCGAGGACCCCGCGACCCAAGTTGTCTTGGAGCACCCCAGGCTCCACACACCACCGAAAGGGAATAACTGAAACTGCTTTTTGGGCAGCTGGGGACTCTAAAGAGACTCCAGTGACAACTGAGAACCCAGGGGATTTGACAGAGCCAGCCCGGGTGGTCAAAGGTGCGTCTCTGTGTTGTCCTGCTGTGTCACTCCTCCTCACCAGCACTGCTTGGTTTTCCCCTGACTGCGTGTTCTTGGGGACAGAACCGTGTCACCTTGCTCCAAGCTGACACCCCTGCACCAGTAATGCCCGGCAACATGACACAGCCAATTTCTCAGCATGGCTTAAGGCTAATTAAGGCCACCTCATGGACTCTTTACCAAAAGCAGCACAAGTCTGCTCTGGCCAGTTGCCCACTGAGACGGCTGTCGCTGTAGGGACAGCCTGAGAAAGGACATTGGAAGAGGATCATGTGCCTGGGGAGCCCTGCTCCAGGGGCAGCTCGAGGCCCAGGTGGTTCCCAGCACTCACCTGTGGAACTCCTCGGTCCTGTCCTCGCCGTCGGCCGAGATCATGAGGCAGTGGCGCAGGAGGGCACCCAAGTGCCGGTACAGAGCAGCATCTTCCTGGCCCCAAAGTGGAAAATGGAAACCTTGATCAGCAAAGGGTATCCCACACATCCCAGAGCCTGCTGCCCCTGCAGCCACAGCCTGATCATGCACAGCGGGGTGTTCCAGGGGAAGCAGCCTCCCAGTTCTCCTTTTGGGGCCAACACGTGGTCTTCCAGCTGCCCGACACACTTCCACTCACTCTGTGACACTGAGTTAAGGGCTGGACTAGGCTCTAAAACACTCCATGGATTAGCCAGAGGGAAGGTGTTCTCCATCACACCTCCTTCTGACCTTGGCCTGAAGGTGAAGAGGTACCTGGCCACGCTCAGATGTGAATTATCTGGGGGCTCTGCTCTCCCTCTCCCTCAGCAAATCACATCATTAAGGGAAAATCCCCAACTTTTAAATGGGAATGCTCTAAACGCTGTAAGGGTTAATGCTGCACTGGGCAGAGGCAGTGCCCGGGGCACACCTGAGTCCCTCACCACCCTGACATGTACCTGGGGCTGCACGAGGACCAGTCTGGGACAGGAGGAAATGCAAGGGAGGAGAAAACCAGCAAAGCCAGATCCCGGGGACGGGTGAGCACCACAGACCCCAGGAGCTTACCTCGTCCACTTCCCTCTTGCTGGAATCAAAGGTGATGTTGAAGAGCACTTTGAGGATCTCCATGGCCCGCTCCGTCTCCTGCCGAGGCAAAGGCGGGAGAAGCCCCTCCTCGGCGGCGACTTCGTAGGGGTCCAACCACTTCACGCCGAGCGTCAGCTCCAGGGTGTCTGCCATCAGGCTGACCCCCCGCAGCTCCTGGGCGAGCTGCTGCCGGACGTCCACCCTCAGGGCCGTCAGCAGGAACAGCAGGCGCAGGTCGAAGAACTTGACGTCGTGAGGGAGGCTCCGCTCGTTGTAGAGCTTGATGCGCCGCGCCAGCCCCACCACCAGCCGCGCCTCGGCCGTCAGCTCCTGCGCCCGCGGGCTGCTGAACACGATGTTGCACAGGCATTTGAGGGACTCCAGGATCACGTCCAAGTCCGGGACCTCCCGGATGAGCTCCTCCGAGTAGTCGATGCCGGCATGCCTGGAGAGGGTCTTCAGGCCTTCCTCGGTGGTGAAAGGGCCGAGGCAGTGCTTGTCCCGGGACAGGATGCGGATGCTCTCCAGGCAGGTGACCTGGCAGGACGGCTGCAGCTCCCTCTCCAGGAACTTGATCAGCAGCTGGGCCATTTTCTGTGCAGTTGGAAACAAGCAATGCCTGGGATACCGACAATTCCCGGTGCTCTTTCCAACCCCGTCACGCTCTGCCCTGGACAACGGGAGCATCACCTGGGTCTGCTCAGGTGTGTACTCAGCAGCACTCAGGAAGTGCCTGGCTCTGGCATTGGGTCCTGCACCAGTTTGGGCAAGAACAACCAGCAACACATGGCTGGGAGAGGGTACTGGGTGCAAAGGGAGGGCACAAACAGGTCACTGTTGTAGCTTTGCCCTGGTGAGGATGGTTCAGGCTGAGAGGGTTTGCCTGACCACTGCACTGAGGGCAAAAACCTCCCTCAGCCCTTCACCTCAGGGCTTCCCTCAGGAGTCACCATGCATTTGACAGCAGCTCTCTGCTCCTGTGTGAGATCAGGGAGGCACCTGCTCCAGAGCATCCACAAACAGATGGAGAGGTGGAGAGAGGCATCAGAGAACCACCAAGGGAGGGCCACAGGACCCAAGGGAGGTGAGCAGAGCACGTGATGCCCTGGGAAACGGAGGTGAAGAGACCTCAGGCGATTCAAATAAAGCAGCATCTCCTTAACCCCAGTGCTGCCTGGAGACCTACTGGCCCAGATCCTCCGTGGGTACAGACTGGCAGAGCCCCACTAACACAATTCACGGGAGCTGCAAAGCTCATCCCCGCGGGGAACGGTGAGTCACGGAGGAGCACAGGAAAGGCCTCACAGCCACGGGCAGCTCAGGCTCAACCACGTGTGGCAACACTTCACATCGCACCAGTGACACCTACACACACAGCTGGGTGAGGTGAGAGCTCAGCAGACCTCTAACACGACACGTCTGAAGCCACGGATCTCTCCGTGACGTTAAAAGAGCAAAGGAACCCGAAAATGAGGGTTGCAACTGGCTAAACGCAGCCCCACCAGTCACACTTCAGAATAATCAGAGAATTGTTAAGGTTGCAGCCATTAATCGTAATCATTTAGGTTGGAAAAGATCTCCAAGGCCACCGAGTCCAATCTGTGACCCATCCCCACCTTGTCACCCGGCCCAGAGCACTGAGTGCCACATCTAGCTGTTCCTCCAGGGATGGGGACTCCACCACCTCCTTGGGCAGCCCCTTCCAGTGCCTGACAACCCTTTCCGTGAGGAAATTCCTCCTGATGCCCAACCTGAGCCTCCCCTGGCGAAACGAAACTACTGAAGGAAGGAATGAAGAAAAAAAGGAACTTCAGTCCTTAATGTGAGGCTCCTGGAGTGCCCCACGGTCACACCCTGGGGAAGTGAGGAAATACAGCTGTTCCCCTGCTCCTTCCATGCAGGAGGCAGAGACAGTTTCAGATCCAGACACAGCGAGCAAAGCCTTGGGCTGGCTCAGGGGAAAGAGACCCCAGGGCTGAACCATCGGGACACCCGAGCGCCAGGAACTGGTGGTGATGCTCGACTCCTATTTCATGGCAGGCACCCCAAAAGTGGGACACTGTGCCTGGATCCATGTCCGGCAGCAAAGAGCTCGGATCTGGTCAGATCCAATCCCACACTTCGGGCTGTGCCTGGGCACGCTCCGCCTGGCAGCAGCTGGCACTGGCTCAGCCAAAGGAGGTCCTGTTCTCCACCCAGGTCGCCTGGTCTGCACTTGCTGTGCTAACACGGGCACTGGCACCATCCACCAGTGAACTGACCGCAAAACTGAGCCAGCTGGAAAATAATCCTGGGGACCCAGAGTTGTTCTTGCAGCAGAGCAGCCAGGACGAGGCCGGCCCGGCAGGAAGAGCTGCAGGAGCAGGAACAAGCAATTCCTTCCCTCTGAGTGCCAGCTCCAGGCAAATCCCGCTGCTGGCTCCCAGTGGAACCCCTCACCCTTCCTGGGAGCCTGGGGATCACACCCATTACACTCGTGGCTGGGACTGTATGGATCACAGGACCGCTGCTAATGCCAGATGGATGCTGACTTTTACCCAAAACACCAACTCCTGCTGGAAAAACCAGAGCCAGGTGCTCCGAGTGCACCATTCCCTGTCCAAGTTAATGGCACACTCTCATTTCTTTCCCTGTGGGAGCTGCCTGCCAAGCCCAGCTGGACACAAGTATGGAGCAGCAGATTTACACACCGACCAAAGAGGAAAAGCAAGGAGCGTGTGTGCCTACCTTCCTCTCCTCCCGCTCCTCATCCTCAAAGGTGAAGCACTGAGACTTCTGTGGAAAAAGCAAAACAAATCAGAGTAAGGAAGAGGTTAAAACTCCATGGAACCAGGGCATTCCACTGGAAAGCAGCAGGTCCAAAACACGCTGCAACAGCAAACACACCTTCTCCCAACAGTCCCTGCCATGAGAGGCATCACCCCTGGATCCATGGCGCTGGCAGAATGCCACGGGTCAACCAATGGATGGATTTAGATTAAATCCTTCAGCAGCACAGTGGGTACCCATCCCAATCCCAATATCCCCTATGAGCCGGTAATTCCTCAGCTCAGTGACACCACCAAGCTGATGCTGCACACATCCTCCCCTTGACATTTATTTGTTTCTTTTCCCGACCAAAAAAAAAGTGCTGTCTCCTTGGTACGTGGGAATAGATCTTTGTGGTTACCCAGGTCAAGTTCTTTAAACACAAGGGGCCTGATCTCCACAGGTCCCCTTCCTAACAAACACTCCTGCTCTCCATTCACAGGAAACATTTCTGTTTCTGCCTTTTGGTTGTTCTTCACTGACAGTCTCCTTCCTGGCTCACCTGGAAGTCTCACCTGCTCCCATGGAACCTGAGAGCACAGGGAGACCACAGGCTCCCGGGGAGAAGCAGCACTTCCCAGTGAATGAATCCTTGTTTACACCAAGAAAACCTTTGGTCCGAGCACGGAGAACAAAACTGTTTAAAATCCATAAAACACTGATGACGTGTGTGCAGCCACCAAGAGCCCAGGGATGGCGTTGGTCTGTCCAGCCTGGAAGCAGCCAGGAGCAGCAGCAGCCCCCGGGGGTGGGGGCAGGACAGGTGTATTCCCATCAGGCTGTGTGAGCTGATCCATCCACAGGCTGTTGGATCACTGCTTTGTTCCGCAGGCAGCCAGGCTCGTTCTTCCCCCAGCACGTCCTCTCTGCAGGCTCTAATCCCACTTGGGGGTAATTTGGCCATACCTGGGGGTTTTGCTTTAGCTGCAGTTTATTCCCAGCAACCAAAAAAACCTTTGTGTGTGCAACAGTGAATTAAAATAAATCCCCAGGAAAGGTTGCAGAACCATCAGTCTTGCAGCAAAAGTGATGCCAGGCCACGCCGGCTTTATGTGCAGTTTCATAATCCTCTTTGACTGCTCCATTTCCTTCAGACGGGCCAGCAAACCCTCTGGCTCGAGTTCCATGTGCCTGATACGCCGGGAAGGACCCAGCTGGGGGGGATCCACGGGAAATGCTGTGGTCTGGGGGCCTTGAGCCGGTCACACAGACGCTGTTTGCACCTCGATGACTCTGGTGTGGCACCCGCTTGTGGGGTCTGCTCCTCCTCGGCCAAGATCTCCCCATTCCAAATCCCACTGCTACGAACAGTTCCACACTCCCTCTCTCACACACGCTTCTGCAAAACATTCCTCAGGTTTTCCCTGCTGGCTTCCCACCTCCTCCAGCCTGGTGCAGAGTGAGTCACAGCGATCCGCAGGGCCAGCCCCTCCCGGGGGAACCCTCCGGAGGAAATTTCCCTGACAACCAGAGGCTGTTTCAAGTGGGATTTCACGGAATCACAGAGTCTCCTCAGTTGGAAGGGACACACAAGGATCACTCAAGTCCCATTCCTGGCCCTGCTCAGCCCCAACAATCCCACCCTGTGCCTGAGAGCGTTGTCCAAATGCTCCTTAAGCTCCAGCAGCCTTGGGGCCGTGACCACTGCCCTGGGGAGCCTGTTCAGTGCCCAAACACCCTCTGGGAGAAGAACCTTTTTCCTAATATCTGTCCTAAACCTCCCCTGACACAGCTCCAGCCGTTCCCTCGGGTCCTGTCACTGGTCACAGCGAGCAGAGATCAGTGGTGCCCCTCGGAAGGAAGCTGTAAACAGCTGAGGTCTACCCTCAGTCTCCTCTTTTCCGGGCAGAAATTTACCCCCAGAGATAATCTTTTCCCACTTTATGGCTAGAAACACTCCCAACTCTGCTTCCAAATCGTCGGGTTTTGATATTCAGAGCTGTGCAGTCACCTCTAATCACCTTTGACTTGCAAATCCTGACATCCTTTCACCTGCAGCTCCTCCCCGGCCTGTTTTATCACCCCCAAACCTGCCTCAACATAAAGGCTCCTCCTACTGGGTCCTTACACTGACTCTTATTTCCCTGCCAGGTTTTACTTGGCATCTCGATAATAATGTTTTTAAGAGCCCCTGACACCAGGGAGGGGTTGATGCTCACTCACCTCCTGGTTGTAGACCTGGAGCACCTTAAGAACCGTGTCCTGCTCCCCGCTTTCCAGCGTGGTGACCACAGCCCTGAGCTCCATTATCCCAACAGCTCAGCTACGGCGGAACTGGGAGCGAGGGGACTTCCAGGGTGATGCAAAAGCACCTCGGCAGACAGATATCTGAGAGGGAAGAGAGAAAGGGGTGGGGAGAGGAAGGAGGGAAAAAACACAACACAAAAAAAAAAAAAACAAACCCCAAGTGATATTGCTCACGCTGCTGCATCCATAAAAGCGGAGCAGATGGATAACCCGAGCAAAGCCAGCACCAGCTTCCTCTCTCTCCCGCTAATCCTCTTCTTCCTCGCTTTGCTTTTCAATGTTTAATACGTGCCCTCCCAGGAAAGCGCTCAGGGAAAGCCTTCCCCCCACCAGCCGGGGATTAACGTGGAGCAGATAACAGCAGCTCCCTGAAATAGCTCCCTGCCGCCTCCTCCTCCTCCTCCTCCTCCCCGGTTGCCCTGATTCCTGCTGCCGCACAGGGGGGAAAATAACAAATAAACCCAGCAACATTCCCGCGGAGTGACAAGGGATGGAGCGGCGAGGCAGCCGGGCGGGAGAGCATCCTCCGGCTCCCGGCGGAGGTACCTTTCCAGGAGGTGGGAAGCAGACGAGGAGGGTTCCATGCAGGGTCGGATTATGGCCGATCCCCGCACGCACAGCCCAAACGCGCGGCCGGAGCCGCCGTCCCCCGGGAGATGATGTCCCTGCCGCCAGTGCCAGGGAGCAGATGCGCAGGGACACGGGAGACGGGATTATTTCAGTCACGGCCTCGGTTTAAGGGCTCAGGGAGCCACGCGAGCCCGCGGTGCTGGGACGTGACTCCCGATGGGGGGAAATCCGGCAGATTTGGGTGCACAGGTGGGCTTGGATACACGTTCAGCCCTCGTGTTGCCATGGGCCGTGTTCTGCGATGAGGCCGCGCTGGTCACACCGAACTCAACCGAGCGGGACCCCGCACCGGGAGCCCCCGGGCTTTGGGGGTCAGGCGGGGTATCCCCGCCTGCCCGCGCACCCAAAGAGGGGCGTTTTGGGGGGACCAAGGGCAAATCCCGCATTGTGGAGGGCGGAAAGCCGCGGGGACAGGGGGCTGGGCTGGCCCGGGGCAGGGACACAGCATCCCCATGCCAAGGGGCTGGGATGGAGGGGACCCGCTCTGCTTTTGGGGCGATGGCGTGAGCCAGTGGACCACTGCGCATATCCCCCTTTTCCGTCCCCCCTGGCTGGCTCCTCCCCTTGCCACCTCCTTCCCCCGACATCTGGGCACATTCCAACCCCCTTTTTTATGTCCACAAACCCCTATTTTTGTCCCAAGCCCCTACCTCTGCCCCCAAACCCCTACTGTCTCCGCCACGCCCCCGTTTCTGCCCCGTGCCCCGGCGGGGCTCTGGCCGTACCTGCGGCCCGGGATCCCTCGGGGGGCAGCGCCGACCCTTCCTCCCCGGCCCGGGGGAGCGGCCCGAGGGTCCCGGTGCCGGGGGGAAGGAGGAGGAGGAGGAGGAGGAAGGAGCGGCGGACATTTCGTGGCGGCTCCGCCCGGCGGGGCGGGACGGAGCGGGGCGGCCATGGCGGAGCGGGGCCGAGGTGAGGGGACGGGTTTGGGGGCTGGAGGGGGTCGGGGGAAGGGGAGCGCCCGGCTAAACAACTGCCCCCCGACCCCGCTGCACCCCACGGGACCTCCCGCAGTCCCCCGATTTACCCCCTAGAGCCCCCGAATTGCCCCCCTCGAACGCCTGATTGCCCCCCCGATCACCTAAGTGGCCCCCCCTTGAACCCCTAAATGCCCCCCTTGAGTCCCTAAATGCCGTCCCTTGAACTCTTAAATACGCCTCCGAACATCTAATTGCCCCCCAGCCCCCTAACTGCCCCCTTGAGCCCCTAATTGACCCTTTGAGCCCCTAACTGCCTCTCGAACCCCTAATTTCCCCCCTTGAATCCCTAACTACCCTCCCCATTGAACCCCTAATTGCCCCCCCCCCCCCCGCATCCCTGACTGCTCCTCCGGGGCCCTTCTGGGATCCTTAACTGCCCCCTTGAACCCCTAGTTCCCCTCTTGACCCCCCCAACTGCCCCACAACAGGTCATAATGCCGGGAGACCCCAACACGGATGAGGGGTTAAGAGCCCTGGATTTGCCCGGCTTCACCCAAATCCCATCCCTGGATGTCGCAGGGCACGAAGCCCCCAAGCTGCTGCTGCTGCTGGGCCACGGTGGCAATTCAGGGGGCAAGTCAGGGATCCTGTCCCAGCCCGTTTGGGGAAAGTTTGGGGCGGTTTTGTCCCAGCCAATCTGGGAGGGTTCCAGAGGTGCGAGGCGGGGCTGTGACAGCCGGACATCCCTCTGCACACGTGTGCCGAGCCAGGGCAGGTACAACGTGTGCTCCTCCTTCTTACCCCCAGGACAGAGTCCGAGCGCCATGGAGGACCTGCTGGATGTGGAGAACAAGCGGATGGCCGACAGCCTGGCCAGCAAGGTCACCAGGCTGAAATCCGTGAGTGCCGAGGGGGGCGTGGGGAAGGAGGGGCTCTGCTTACCTGGGGGTGCTGCAGGGGATCACAGAACCACGGAATGGTTTGGGTGGGAAGGGGCCGTAAAGCCCATCCAGTCCCGCCCCTTGCCGTGGGCAGGAACACCTTCCACTAGCCCAGGTTGCTCCACCTTGGATTTGAACACTTCCAGGGATGGGGCAGCTTCTCTGGGCAACCTGTGCCAGTGCCCCAGCACCCTCACCTGTGCTCTGCAGAGGCTTCCTGTGCATCACCTTAGTTGGTGATACAGCGGTTTAATTTTCACTTGTGCAGTGCCAAGGACACCTTTACAAATTCCTGCTTTCCCTTTGGGGTTTACGACATCACCTGACACTCAGGAAAAGGAGTTTTAGGCTCAGAGAGAAACATCAAAAAAGAAACATAAAACATACATAAAACATAAACACCCCTGCACAGAGGGGTGTTGCCAAGCTCACCTGCTTGGGAAAAAAATCACAATAAAAAGGCAGGGAGATTAGTTTTGGAAAATACCTGTGTCTCTGTGCAAATGATCTTAAAACTGGTTTGCTCTTAATATCAAGTACTTTGATTTAGAGATTTAAGCTCTGGTTTTTATTGTTATAAAAATTGTTATAGCATTATAATTATTCTAACAATTATTGTTATGTTATTATAAAATTGTTGTGACAATTGTAACATTATTATAAATTATTATTTAAAAAACAGTAAAAACCACGAAAGAAGTCAGTGACTCACAGTGTAGAAGGGCAGACTCTGAATTCCTGCCCTTGTATCCCAGGGATTAAACACCCTGACAGATTTAGACAGTCAGACTTTACTTTCAGTGCTGCAGAGGTGGAAAAGTTCAACAACCCTACAGGGAAATGAGAATCATTTTCCTTGTTCCTGTCCCAGACAAGCCCCTGTGTGTCTGCAGGAGCCAGGAAAGCAGCAGGTTGCTTTGATAACTTTCATTTTAGAGGTTCTCCGTACGCGACAAGCTCCTGAATGCCCGTTCCCTCCCTTGTTCTGCAGCTGGCTCTGGATATCGACAAGGACGCTGAGGAACAGAACCGCTACCTGGATGGCATGGTGAGGACCTGGGGAATGGGGCAGGGTTGGTATCTGGCACCTGAAGGGCTGATGTGGGACAGCACACCTGGGAAATGCCAGTGGAGGTCCCTCCTTGCTGGGATTAAAGCTGCCTCCGGGCTGTTCCTCAGCTCTCCCTTGGTGTTTGGTGCTGCTGTATGAACCAATTCCTGAACTCCAGCACCTCCAGCAGGCTCCCTGTGGGGCATGTGGGACACTGGTGTCTTCAGAGGGAGTACAGGTGATGCTCTGGGTCCCACAGGCTGTTGAGTGTCCTGGTCTGCCACACAACTCCCAACAAATCAGGGAATTGAGATGAAAGGTGGGATGGCGAGAGCCCTTAAGGGAGAAGCCCTAAATGGGCACCAAACCGCGCTGCTCTTACACAAGAGGTTTTGAGGCATTTCAGGAGCAACATGAGCAGAAGCTCCAGAAAGGTGGGAACGGTGCTGATCCTGGAGCACTGGAAGGGAAGGACCTTGAGGGAAACAGGTGACTGCTGTGCAGCTTCTGTGCGAATGTTTTTAGCCAGGAGGTGGGAGATTCCTCAAGGATTCCTTCATCTGTGGCACAGTAGGATGGGCTTGATCCTAGGACCCGAGGGAATGGCTGGAGTTGTATTAGGTTGGGTATTAGGGTAAACTTCTTCCCCCAGAGGGTGGCTGGGCACTGGAACAGGCTCCCCAGGGCAGTGGTTGTAGCCACAAACCTGCCAGAGCTCAGGGACACGGTCGGGTTGTTGAGGTGTCCTGTGCAGGGCCAGGAGTCGGACTGGATGACCCTCGTGGAATCCCTCCAACTCGGGATATTCCAAGACTCTACGATGCCTCCACCTTGGCTGTCTCTGCCCTCCACAGGACTCGGATTTCCTCAGTGTGACGGGGCTGCTGACGGGCAGCGTGAAGCGCTTCTCCACCATGGCGCGCTCCGGGCGGGACAACCGCCGGCTGCTCTGCGCCGTGTCCGTGGCCCTCATCCTCATCTTCTTCATCCTCTACTACCTGGTGTCCAGGGCGGGCACCTGAGCCGGGCTGGGCAGGTGTCACAGGGCCCCGAGCCGGGCAGGCACCACAGGCCGGACCCGCGGCACCCACAGGCCTGTCCACACCTTCCCGGGAGGAGCCTCCAACCAGACCTCCTCCTTCCAAGTGACTCTTCCTCCCACCAGCTCCTCGTGTCGCTCTGGCTGGGCCCAGACGGCTCTTCCAAAGCAAGGACATTTGTCTCCAAAGGGATCCCCGTGTCTAACAGGGATTTGGGGCTGGGACCTCCTGCCTCGTTCGTGTGCCGCGGGCTGTTCTCAAGGGCCACT
Organism: Pseudopipra pipra; assembly: GCF_036250125.1. NCBI lineage: Eukaryota > Metazoa > Chordata > Aves > Passeriformes > Pipridae > Pseudopipra > Pseudopipra pipra. The sequence continues at coordinate 722,655 of NC_087554.1, read as the reverse complement.
TCCCCGTCACCTCCCTCACAGAGCCTGGGAACGGGTGAGGTGGGGCTCACAAATCCAGGGGCTTGTTCATACTCTGAGGTTTTGTCAGCCAGCTGAACTTTGGGAGCTGTAGGGTTTAGGATGCTGATTTACGGGGTTGGGGAGGGCCAGTGTGTGACTTAACATTCCGCGTGGCCGCTCTCAGGTTCCCCGGGACTTGCAGAACTTATCCTTGGTGTCCCTGGGCTGAAAGGAAACCTGTGCTGCTTTGGGATGGAATTAGTGATGGATCTGGGCCTGGATACTCTCAGGTCGCTGCAGGGAAGAGCTGCAGAGGAGCAGAACTTGGATTAAATCCTGGCTTGGCCCTCTTTATCTTCCTTGGTCCAGTTAATTTTGGTTGTTGTGGCGCCCTGGTTTTGGAGCACTCCGGGGAGATGCTGTGCCAATGAAGCAGAGGTTGAGGTGAGGTGGAATTCCCCCACAGTGGGAGTCCAGGAGGGATTTGCTGATTTGTTTTATGAATTTAGAAGGTACCAGAGGAACCCCTGCCTTGCCTTAGGGGGTGTCTCTGCTTATTTGCCTCTCTCTCCCTGTAACAACCAGGGCCCAGCCATTCCTCTTCCTCTGATTTAGTCTCTCCTTTGCCTCATCATGGGTGGCTGGGTGTTCCCTTTGCCTTCTCTCTCTTCCCATCAGGAATTCCTTTGTCCTGGAGCTAAGGTGCCTGCAAAAGGAATGCTGTCCCTTGTACCAAACTGCTCACAAAACATACCTTGGCTGGATTAGATGTGTTCTTTTCCACATTTGGCAAAAATCCTGCAGGGAAAGCAAGGAGAAAGGAGGTGGCAGGGACTTCCTCTGGTTCTTCCTGCTTCCCTGGTGTGTGGCAGCTCCAGGCTCCTTCCCTTTGGGAAGAATCGATGGCCTCTAATTCCTGGAGCAGGCGACTCCTGACAAAAGGCTGCTGGAGCAGCCGGGGGGGGGGGGTTCCTGCTGTAAATAAAGCTGATTTTAGACCTTCTAGTCCTACTGTTTGTTCCTCATACAAGGTTGATTGCCCTGGCTGTACCTGAGCCACCCTGGGGCTGGAGAGGGACCCTCCGGGGAAGTGGGGGGTCCCGCAGCCCTGTGACGCGCCCGGTGTCACGGGGAAACGAGGATGGGGGTGCACAGGGACACCGGGGCAGGTCTGGGGACAGACTGCGTCTGCTTCCGGTGTCCCCAGACCTGCCCGCGGGGGACACGGGCCAGGGGTGGGGGTGCCACTGGCTGCTCACCCTCTGGGGGCTGGTGTCTCCATCCCTGTCTCCGTCCCCAGGGCGGTCCTTGTCCCCGGGCCGCCGCAGGTCCCGGTAACGGGGCCTTTGCCGGATGTTCCGCCATGTCCGGGCCGCGTCCCCGTCGCCACGGCAACCGCCCGCCGCGCCGGAAGTGACGCGGGGGCAGGAAGCGGCGGCCGGGGCGGAAGCGATGGCGGCGGTGGCTGCAGGTGACGGGACCGGGAGTGGCGCCGGGGGCAGCCCCGAGGCCGCCGCCGGAGGCACCGGGGGCGGCGGGTGGCGGCGTCCCCACGGGCCGCTCCAGCGCTACTACGGCCCGTCCGCGGCCGAGGCGGCCGAGGCGGCCCCGGACCCCACGGACATCAACGGGCCCCACTTCGACCCGGAGGTCTTCATGACCAAGGTGACCTTTGACCCCGTGACCTTTAACCCCCTACACCCTCCTGGACCCGGGGACCCCCCCCGATGGACTCCCCCAGCGCCCCGAGGAGACCCCAAAAAGATCCTCTATGGGGATCCTATGGGTCTGCTTCTATAGGGACCCTGTAGGACACTGTATGACTCCCTGTACAAATGGTACTGGGGTGCTCTGGAGCAGCAAGGGGAGGGGTCTGGGGGCAATCAGAACTACGGGGGGGCAGCTCGGGATCCCAGGGAGGCCCTGCAGGGAAGTTGAGGACCTCGGGGGGGCAATTCGGGGGCTCCCAGGGGTACATAGGGGGATTGCAGAGGGGACAGCCGGGTGTGGGGCAGTTGAGCAGCTCTTTCCCCCCCCCCAGGTGCGTAGTGAGTGTCCCCTGGGGCAGCTCCTGGCCCGGGAGGCCGCGCTGGGGCGGGAGATCCGCGCCCTGGACAGCGACATGCAGACCCTGCTCTACGAGAACTACAACAAATTCATCTCTGCCACCGGTGAGAGGCTCCACTGGAGCCTGCTGAGGGCAGCGCTGGGATATTGGGATGTTCACTCTGGAGCCTGCTGAGGGCAGCACTGGGAAACGAGGATTTGGGGGTGTTCACTCTGCTGGCAGCCAGCCTGGTACCCAGCCTACTCTGGGGGGTGGCGTTTGGGGTACGTTCATCCCGGAGGGTCTGGGGGGTGGCAGGCAGCTGAGGGACCCAGCACTTGTCTCCTGCCCCCCCCAGACACCATCCGGAAGATGAAGGTGGATTTCCGGCACATGGAAGCAGAGATGGACGACCTGGCGGCCAACATGGCAGCCATCAGCGCCTCGAGCGCCCGCGTCAGCGCCGCGCTGCAGGACCGGCACCGCCGCGGCGCCCAGCTGGCCGGTACGGGGCGGAGGGATGAGTGGCCCTGGGGGGAAGACCTGGCCCTCCCGACCCCGTCTCCCTGAGCCCCGTGTCTCCCCAGGGGTGCAGGCACTGCTGCGGAAGCTGCAGGCGCTGGTGGAGGTGCCGGGGCGGCTGCGGCGCTGGGCGGGCACGGAGCCGGCGCGGGCCCTGCGCTGCTACGGCCGCGCCCGCGCCGTGCTCCGGCACTACCGACACCTGCCCTCCTTCCGGGCCATCGAGGACGAGAGCCACGCCATCATGGCAGAGCTGGCCCAGCGCCTCCGCGCACGCCTCCGGTGCGTCCGATCGGGAGCCTGCTGAGGGCTGGGAATGGGGGTCTGGGGGTGTTCACTCTGGAGCCTGCTGAGGGCTGGGAATGGGAGCCTGGGGGTGTTCACTCTGGAGCCTGCTGAGGGCTGGGAATGGGAGCCTGGGGGTGTTCACTGTGGAGCCTTCTGAGGGCTGGGAATGGGGGCCTGGGGGTATTCACTGTGGAGCCTGCTGAGGGCTGGGAATGAGGGTCTGGGGGTGTTCACACTGGAGCCTGCTGAGGGTTGGGAATGGGGGTCTGGGAGTATTCACTGTGGAGCCTGCTGATGGCACTGCTGGGAAATGGGGATTTGGGGATGCTTACTCTGGAGCCTACTGATGGCAGCCTCAGGAAATTGGGGTCTGGGGGTGTTCACTCTGAGCCTACTGATGAACTTCAGGGAGTCCCTCATTAACCTCTGTTACTGTTGGAACCTCCTGGTGCTGTTTAGTGGTTTTCCCCCTTTATTTTTTGACCAACTACTGTTCACTCTGGGGCCTACCGATGACTTTTATCGCTTACTCCCCGTTTCCCGCTGTGCCCGCCCTTAACCCTGGAACCTCCCACACCCACCCGCCCGCCCCAGGGAGGAGACGCTGGACCCCAAGGAACTCACCGAGTGCGTGGAGATGCTGCTGCAGCTGGAGGAGCCTCCCGAGGAGCTGAGCGAGGAGTTCCTGAGCCAGGCGGGCGCGCGCCTGGAGGCCGAGCTGGCCGCGCTGGAGGCCGAGCTGCCCGCCTCCGACCCCTCCGGCGCGGCCACCACGCCGCCACCCGCCTCCGACATCCTGGACTTCGTGGACCGCGGCAGCTCGGCCTTCGTGGGCACGCTGTGCCAGCTGGCCGGCTCGTACCGCGCGCTCTTCGGGGGGGACGCGGGGCGCCTGGAGCCCTTTGCTGCCGCGCTGGCCACGCGCTACTTTGAGCTGCTGGAGCGGCGGCTGGCGCTGGAGCGCGGCCTGGGCGACACCTCACTGCTGGTGCGGGCGCTGGACCGGTTCCACCGCCGGCTGCGGGCGCTGCTGGAGCTGCTGCCCGAGGGCGCCGCCGCCGCCGCCGCGCTGGTGGCCCGGGCCGCCCGCGAGCGCGTCGACCGCTACCTGCGCGCCCTGCAGACCTTCTTCCTGGGCTGCCTGGGCGACGTGCGCCAGGCGCTGGCAGCGCCGCGGCCCCCCGGCAAGGAGGGGCCCGGCCTGCCCGACCTGCTGGCCACGCTGGCCGCCTCCGTGCTGGGCCAGCTCAAGGCCGTGCTGGCCTACGTGCAGCTCTTCACCGCCAGGGACGTTGCCTTCGCCAGCCTGCCCTACTTCAAGGTGGGGCACCGTGGGACGGGGCGCTTTGGGGGGTGATTCGGGGCTGCCATGGTGCAGGGCAGGGGAGCCAAAGGTAGTCAGGGGGTCTCTGGAACAGTCTGGGGCTGGCATGGGGCATTTTGGGGGTGGAACAGGGCAGGCTGGGGGTCACTCAGTGACCGGTTTGGAGCCTGCATGGGGCAGTTTGGGGGGCTTTGTTGGAGTGTGACCCCCCCCCATTTGTGGCACAGGGGGAGTTCTGCGTGGCAGCGGTGCGCGAGGGGCTGGTGGTGGCCTTTGTGCGCTGGCTGTGCCGCACAGCCCGTGGCTTTGCTGATGGCCCGGCCGAGCGGGGGGCCCCCGCTGCCCCCCCAGCCCTGCTGCTGCTCCTCGCCCGCCTCTGCCTGGACTACGAGAACTCCACCATCAGCTACATCCTCACCCTCACCGATGAGCAGTTCCCACCCCAGGTGAGCCCCAGAATGTCCCTAAGGGGACTCTGAATGTCCCCAAGATGTCACAGATTGGCTCCGCACCCCTCTGTGTCCCAGCCCCAGGCACCACAGCATGGGCACCTTCCTTCTGTCTCTGTCCCCAGAAACAGCCCTGAGTAGACCCAAAATGCTGATTAGCCCCAAAATAGCCTCTATGTGACCTCAGATGGCCCCTCTGTGGCCCTGTGCCCACCCAGGGGATGGTGGTGGGGACAGTGCCCTGTGTGGGGGTTTTGGGATCTTCCCTTTTGTCTTTATGTACCTCCAAATACCCCCAAGACCCTCCCTGTGCCCTGCCGTCACCCATGTCCATCCAGGAGGTGACCCCGTGGATGGCACTGCCTGTGGAGACAGGAGGGTCCTGACCTGTGCGGTGTCTCCCAAACGTCCCTAAAAGAGCACCTCAGGAGGTCCCCAGGGGGGTTCTGCATGTCCCAGGGTGCCCCCGATGCCCCACGAACACAACAGGGGCAGTGATGCTGCTGCAGCACACGGGGCTGGCAGCGACCCCGTGCCCGGTGCTGGCAGGGGAGGTGTGGGGGCCGTTCCTACCTGTCGCTGTGCCCCCAGGACTCGGGCCCGGCGGTGACCCCGGGGCCGGCGCTGTGTGCGGAGGCGCGGGCGGCGGCGCAGCGGCTGCTGGACCACTACGTGCAGGTGCAGGGCGCAGCCGTGGCGCAGATGCTGCGCAAGAGCGTCGAGACGCGCGACTGGCTGGGCACCGTCGAGCCCCGCAACGTCCGCGCCGTCATGAAGCGCGTGGTGGAGGACATCACTGCCATCGACGTCCAGGTCGGGCTGGCGGCCCCCGGAGGGGTCCCCGCGGTCCCCATAAGGTCCTTGAGGGCTTTGGGATGGTCCCTTTGGTGGGAAGTTGCCAGCAGCTTCCAGATGTTCCAGAGGGTCTGGGTAGGGGGGAGCTGATGTCCCTGAAGCGTCCAGAGGGTTTGCCCGAGGTCTCAGTCTGGTCCTTGAGGATCTTTGGGGATCCCAGAAGGTTTTAGGAGGGATGCTGGGTGGTTTGGGGGGGGTCCCAGCAGGGGGTTTGGGGTGCTGAGGGTGTGGTGCCACACACAGGTGGGGCAGCTCTTCGAGGAGGGGGTGCGGCGGGCACAGAGCAGCGATTCCAGCCGACGTGCCTTCTCCGTCTACAGCAGCTCGCGGGCACCCGGCCGCTATGCCCCGAGCTACACCCCCAGGTCAGCCTTGTGCCGCTCCTGCAGTACCCATCACATCTTCCCTGGCACTCTCTTCACACCCCTAGACTCTCCTAATATCCACCTGACAGCCCTTGGCTGTCCCCATGTCCCCAAACTGTCCTAACGATGATCCCTGTTTATCCCAACAATCCCCATGTTCCCCCCCGCTGTCGCAGTATCCCCTGGTGATCCCTGTATCCCTTGTGTCCCACAGTTGTCTTGTCCCTCCATGTCCTGTGACCATCCCCACATTTCCCTTTCTGTCCCCAAACCACCCCTACATTCTCTCACCATCTTCATGGCCCCTGATGGTCCCTGTGTCCCTGTCCCCACATCCCTGGCTCTCTCAAGTCCCTGACTGTCCCCAATTCCCTGTCCCCAGTGCTCCCATGGACACCCACCTGCTCAGCAACATCCAGAAGCTTTTCTCAGAGCGCATTGACATCTTCAGCCCTGTTGAGTTCAACAAGGTGAGGCCACCCACATCCCTAAACAGGGGCCCTAAACTGCCCACCTTCCCACTGTCACATGTCCCTGGTGTCCCCATGACACAGGTGTTGGGGCCTAGGGGGTGCTCAGGAGCTGACAACCAGGACAAGGGTGTCACTGTCCCCTGTTCTAGGTGTCACTGCTCAGGGGTGACCAGGCCCAGGGCGCCCATGTGCCACATGTCCCCAGGCTCAGGAGTTCCCGGGGAGCGTCAGCCAGGCCAGGGGTCTCCCCATGCCCCTGAGGATGCCACCCCATTGCCCGCTGTGCCCACGCAGGTGTCGGTGCTGACGGGGATCATCAAGATCAGCCTGAAGACGCTGCTGGAGTGCGTGCGGCTGCGCACGCTGGGGCGCTTCGGGCTGCAGCAGGTGCAGGTGGACGGGCACTACCTGCAGCTCTACCTGTGGCGCTTCGCCTCCGACGAGCGCGTGGTGCAGGGGCTGCTGGACGAGGTGGCTGCCAGCGCTGCCCACCGCTGCCTGGACCCCGTGCCCATGGAGCACAGCGTCGTGGAGCTCATCTGCGAGCGCGGGTAGCGCGCGGGGACGAGGGACAGGGACCCGCCCTACCTGTGTCACCGTGCGGCAGAGCCCGGCAGGGACACGTCCTGCGTCCTGCTGCATCTCTGGGGACACACCTGTACCCTGCGAGTCCCCACGCGTGCTGTGCTGTCTCTCCTTCCCAACGTGGCAGCACACAAGGACATCCCATGTCCCTGCACATGGCAACGTGAAGGGATACCCCCTATCCCCATGCCAGGTCACCCCGTGTCATCAAACCACACCCCTATTGCCTCCCCACCCCAGTGACACCCTCAGCGTGTCCTGACACCCACAGCCCCTGTGACACAGTGTCATCCCCTCACCTTGGTGACATCCCCTTGTGCCCTTTGTCACTAAATAAATGATGTGTGAGCTGAGTGTTGTGTCCCTGTCTGTGCCTGGGGGGCAGGATCTGACCACGCACACAGGGGGTCCCACCTCCAGCCAGGGTGACAGCTCAGGGACAGGGGCTGGGCACTCAGTGATGTCCCCAAGGGACCCACAGCCATGAAGGCCCCAAACCTTAAAACTCAGGGACCAAAACTCTCTGTGGTTGCTACAAAGTGCTGGGGAACACCCATGGACACAGATTTTCCACCAGAGTTGGGAAGTTCTTCCCTAACAGGACATTTCCTGCCTCAAGCACAAAGCAACCCAAAGAGACAGGCCTCAAACCCTCCCATTTCTCACAAAAAGCTGCGAGGAGCCCAGAGCTGGAGACCGAAGTCACTTTATTCAACAACATTTGGTCAGGTCAGCAGCTTTTGGACAAGAAATTGTGGTCACACAGATACAGACCTGGATCCACAGAGCAGCCATGGAAGCACAAAGGCACCTCATGGATACAGACACCGATAGGCAGACCTGGATTTACAAGGCAGCCCCAAAAGCACAGACACCAACATATTAACATATAAAAACAACCATAGTTTTGAGCACATTTGCTGGCGAACAGAGCATTGGATACAGACACACAGATGGGCACGTGGACAGGCTGAGGGCCCCTCACACAGGGCACAGTCCTTACGTGGGTTTTACAGGGAATGGGAATGCTGAGCTGGAATTTTGGTTTGGGTTGGCCAGAGTCCGTTTGACAGTGACTGACTGAACAGGAAGTGCTAAACAGGCCAAGAGACACAACCAGCTGATACTGAACCACAGCCAAGGGATCAGGGTTAAACATCCTCTCAATCCCATCTGGACACAGAGGTGGAATTTCAATGAGAAACAAAACTGCCAGAACCTTTGGACAGTTTCCCCTAACAAGGCCCAGAGCACTTGGGGGTCCTTGGGGACATGGTCACATCTGGAGTCATGTCTCTCTGCAGCTGAAGGAAGGTGAGACCCTCAGTGTGTTCCAGCTCGAGCTGTGCCAATGTCAGCCTCGGCCTGGCTGATGGACATGAGCACACAGGTGGGAAAGGGAGTAACAAATCCTTTTGGGATTGCAGGAGATGAAGAGCAACATCTGGGAACACCTTCCTGAGAAGAGCAGTGGAGCAGGCCAGATGTGCCCAGGTGTGTGCAATGGTCCCTGATTGTCACTGGCCTCGAGGCCAGCACGGAAGTACAACTGCTGGCAGGTACTGCCAGGCCTGCTCCACTGAGAGGGGGGATCCCACAGCTTCAGGTGATGTCCATCGCCCACTAAAAGTCCGAGTCCGTGCCAGCTCCAAGCTGAGAGTAAGAGAGAGGCAATTCCCTAGGCAGCACTTTGTAGCTTGGCCTGACAGAAACCAGCCACGCCAACCGAGGCGCAGGAACCCAGGAAGAGCTGCCATTTATTACACACTAAAACCTAAACATTTCAAGTGAACAGTGACTCCTTTCCGCACCTGGAGACAGGAAATCCTACCTGCTGCACACCTGAGCTCACTTCAGGGCTTCTTGAGGCCGCAGGGCAGCCCCAGGCCCGGCTTGGCCCCCGCGGTGGGCGGCGAGTGCCACACGGCCGAGCTGGTGCGCTTGAAGTAGCGGGGCTTGCTCTTATAGAAGATGTCCTCCAGCTTGGGGGTGGGGATGGGCCCAAACAGCGCATCCACGTCAGGGGGGTTGTAGTACTGCCGGATCACAGCCTGGCTGAGCTGATTCCCTGTGGGAATGGGTGGGGTTTGCGTTAATGTTGTTAATTGGGATGGCCGTGTGGGCTGCTGCCCGCGGCGTGTCCCCTCTTGGCTTGTCTCTCACTGCTCCAAGGCATCTTATCAGAGTATTTGTCACCAAATAAGTTGTGACAAGATCCCCAAGAGCTGGAGGAGCCCCTGACTCTGCATCCCACATAGAATCGTGGAATGGTTGGGGTTGGAACAGACTTTAAAACTCATCCAGTTCCAATCCCTTGCCATGGGGGGTACTAACCCAGGTAGCAGGAGCTGAGCAAAACCCAACACCAGGTTCCACAGCCTGCTGAGGCAGGCCTGCCACGAGGGTGTTGGGGTTTCCAGACAGACATCCCCCCACACGTACCCGTGGCCCAGGCAGGGATGGGCTTGCGGGGCTCGTTCTCATCATCCGTCGAGTCGTCGCTGTTCAGGTCCATCCCATAATCGTTTGAGCTTGTGATGGCGGGCTTGGGTTCCTTCCTGCTCTGTGGAGTCATCTGGTAGGAAGTGCAGGCAGGGGAATTCTAGAAGGCAAACACATTCCACAGGTGTTGGATGCAGCAGCACTGCCCTGCTCTGAGATACGTTGGGACTGGCTTGTCCCCAACCTCCTGCTCTGTCACCTCGTGGCAAACCCCGAGTCTGGCAGCTCTTCAGTTTGCACCTAAGAGCTTGACCCAAGTTATGACCCAATTATGGCTGTGCATGGCCTTCTCCTGTTTAATTAGGCTGATTATTGGCAAAAGCATGCAGCAAGAGATGGATCTAACAGACCTAATAGAGCAGCAGCTCCATTCAGGTCAAGCAAAGGCTAAATGGAAGTTTTATGTCACTGGAGCAGTCACGTGCACTAAACACTCTGCAACCTGTCTTCTGGGCTTGATTAATGATATAAAAGTGACAAATGATGTGCAGAGAACCTGACCACCAGGTCAGCCAAACCGAGTTCGTGCTGATGGGAGCAGCAGTGCCGGGAAGTGCAAGGGGGGGGAGAAAACCTACAGCTGCTGATTTTAGGTTTTTTCAACTGGACATTTTCAGTTTTGCAAGGAGTGGGAGAGCCACGTGTTTGTTGTCAGTGCTGAGGACACGGAGGTGCACCCGCAGGTTTCTCCCCTGCCAAACCAACACCGTTCCACAGGCTCTGCTGCCACCTCGTGGCGGTTCCCAAAATTGACCCTAAATAAAACGCTTTCAGCATCTTTTCTGCTCCTGCGGTCCTTCCAGTATTTAAGAGGAGTCCAGACGGCTCCAATAGCTGCTTGCCTCATCCCAGAGCCAGAAACCCTGGCCAATCCCTCCTGCTTCTCTTCCCTCTGTTGTAGAGGATTGGTTAGAAATGCGAGGACATATGAACCTGGCTAAGGCTATGGATAAGCTGCTAAAGTATAAGACGCAGTCTGACTAGGCCCATGAGAAAGTCTGAGATAGCAGGGCCGTGAGAAAGCAGCAACGTCCTTGGGTATTCTAAATTGGGCTGAAAAACAGGAGCTAGGCATTACCAAAACAGAGACACTTAACGAGCCACCTGTGTAAACAATGAAAGACAGTTAAGATGATATCACCACCTAACTGAGCACCAATAATGAGCCTAATTTCTGTAATATTCATGAACCTATTATAGAGTGTATATTAAGCTGTTGTCAATCTACAGTAAACGAAGTTCCTGGATTCTCACATTGAGGTGTCTAGAGCTTTCCATCGCGACAAATTGGCACCCGTGTGCAGGGACCAGAGGGGGGTCCCTAGGGGATCAAGTCGGATCTCCTGGGTCGGAGTCAAGTCGGACTCGGAGTCAAGTCGGACTCCCGAGAGCCAAGTCGGGTTCTCGCAGCCGTGGTCGGACGTAGGAGTTTCGGTTGGTCTTGCCGTGCAGCACAAGAAGGCGAAAGGGCTGGATGAAAAAGAGCTCAACTTGCCGCCGCCGGACACCTCCCTTTCGGGGATTTCGGACGGCGAAAGAGTTAAGTTCCGTGCTTCCAGGGCCCGGTGCCCGGGACGACTCCTGAAGAAGGAGGCCCGCCGACAAAGCCGCAAAGTCTCATGGAAAGGGCTGCACAAAGCGTGGTAACACGTTTTTTAGGTAATGAAGGGACAGGCGGCACTATCATTGCTCCAATGCTTTCTGGGAAAGCGGGGAGTTAAGACGAACTGGCTTTGCGGCAGATGCTGCTTTCATGTAAGGGCCAGGGATATGAAGCGAACACTGTAACTGCCTTTACTATCTCTACTTGGAAAGAACTTAGTGATAAACTCTTTACTGCTGCCTATAAGGGAGAAAAAGTTGCTGCTTCCCTCCTTACAATTTGGCGATTGTTATCTGGAACAGTAAAAGGCATTAAAGCACAGTCTGAGGACATTAGGATGCTACTGGATACCATCATACGGAGAAATCGTGTAAAAAGGGAGTCGAGTGGAGTTGAAGGGAGCCGGAGCGGGACCAGAGATCGCGGAGCGGGGCCGGAGACAACGGAGCGGCCCTACCAACATGAACGCGGTGCCAGCACCTCGGCAGTGCGTATCCAGGACGATCGGAGACGACGGCTGCAGTGTGAAGGTACTGCTGATAGACCAGAGATAAACTTTACGAACACTATGACTGAGTTCCACCTTAAGACATTTCCAGCTTTTCATCTGAACTGTGCAGCGGGGCTGCGCTGCGCATTTGTGGCTGTGTTCACGGCGCTGTGTGCTTATGCCGCCGTGTTGAGTGAACCCGTGCCGGCGCCGGGTCTGTCCGCCTGTGCCGGGTGCCTACGGGGCGGCGCCGAGCAGCGGGGCAGTGGCGGTGGTCGCGCCGCCTGCGCGGCCCCGGCTCGGAGCGGTGCTCCCGAGTGCGTGCACGCCGGCGGCCCCGGGCGCGGCGGGCGGCGGGGGGGCTCTGTTTCCCCCGCACTGCTGACAGCCATGGTCCCGGGGGGTGTGCGTTCCCCTTCCCTTCTTTGCAGCGAGTGGTTTTTCCCTGGTGTTGCTCCTCTTCCTAGAGTTAATGACGGTAGCAAAAACATTGGGGGGTGCAGCCGGGGGAGGGGGAAAGCTGTTTCTCTTTTTCCCCCGTTACACCAATCACCCCTTCTCTGAAATGTGCCTGTTTGCAGCTGTTCTCTCCCTCTCCTATGTTTTTGTCTTTTCTTAAGCAGACCCTGTGATTAAGTTCCTTCTGCTATCTCTCTGGGTGAGCCCAGCCCCTCCTTCCCCTCCTTCGTCCTTCGGCAATGAGGAGCGTGGGGGGAGGCAAAGACGGTAAAACACGGAAAAAGGGGAAAAGGGAAAAAACAACTTAAAATTAACAATATCCCAACTTATAAATCAAATAAGATTGCATTGTTTTTACAGCAATAGGTGTTAAGCATGCAGTGTGCTCATGGCATTCTCAAATGTTTTCTTCAAAAACAGAAGGGGAGACTGACGAAAAATCCTTTGAAGTAAGATTAGAAATAACGTGACATCCGTGCTTAGCTTTTGCATATTGCAGAAGGTTGTTAAGAATTTCCTATAGTTTGCCATTTTGCTTCTCTTACATGAAATTTGGCTGTTTCCCCCAGGGACAGGGTGCAGGTAGAAGATTTGGAGACGGAACGATGAGACAGAAGGGGATATAGTCTTGCCCCCTGCAAAAGTAGCTTTACTGCCTTTATGATAAAATAGCATTGCTCTATAAGAAGGGTTGAAGATTTCCAAGATAATATTCTGTTCTTTCTTGCTGCATTTGTCTTTTACATGGAGAGTTATGCAGGATTTGCAGATTGCTGATGGCGGCTATGCCATAAATTTCCTTTGAATTATGAAACTGACAAGAAGTGCACAGCCAATGACCACTTGAAAATGTGTGTGTGATTGAGGAGCGTGTCTGAGGTGGCCACCTGAATGTTGTGTGAAAGAAAAAAGCTACATGAATGTGTGAATGTGTAAACTTAAAAATACTTTCTGCCGGTGTCAAGATTTTAGAGATGTGTAACGTGATTCTGTTGAACCATAGTGATTCCTTATTCTGAATGGGCTCTAAGTTATATTAAGGAAGGCCTACGATAGATATTGACAGTTATTGTAATCTTAGTAGTAGCTCGTGTTGCCTTTTCTTGTATTACTAGACGTGTAAATACTACGACAAAGAAAGCATTGTTGGCACAAAATAAAAACGGGGGAAATTGTAGAGGATTGGTTAGAAATGTGAGGACATATGAACCTGGCTAAGGCTATGGATGAGCTGCTAAAGTATAAGACGCAGTCTGACTAGGCCCATGAGAAAGTCTGAGATAGCAGGGCCGTGAGAAAGCAGCAACGTCCTTGGGTATTCTAAATTGGGCTGAAAAACAGGAGCTAGGCATTACCAAAACAGAGACACTTAACGAGCCACCTGTGTAAACAATGAAAGACAGTTAAGATGATATCACCACCTAACTGAGCACCAATAATGAGCCTAATTTCTGTAATATTCATGAACCTATTATAGAGGGTGGAACTGCCCAAGGCAGGAGCAGGTCAGTGCTGGGACTGAAGTTCTCTGCTGTCACCTCTAAGGACACACCCCCAAGTTACCTCCTTATTCTCCAGGAGTGGTGCCCGGGCACTGTCTTTGGCCTTTTGTTCCTCTGATAATTTCTTCTGCTCTTCCTCCTGCCTCTTCCTCTCCGCCAGCACCTGCTGCTCCCGCTGCCAAGTGACACCCATGGAATTACCCTTAGGGATTACACTGCCAACCCAGGCCTGTCTTTGTGACAGGCAAAATAACTAAGCACCCAACTGCAGCTCATGCAGCTGAGGAGCACTTGGGACAAGGTGCACTTCCCTCAGAGGGGTACAAACCCACGGACACCCGTGTCAGAGCATCAGCTGCCTTTCCCTGATAAAGCCAGGGCCCCCCACCTTGAAAAGCTTGCTGCTGACTTCAGGCTATAAAAGCCAGAAACCAGTTGACCATCTGCAGAAGTCTGTGCTACTGATCTTGGTCTCTTTCTAGGCTAGTACACAATATTTTTAGAGGCTAAGTCCCCCCACTGCACCGTAACCATCCCAAACAGGTCAAACTTCCAGCTCAGAAGTGCCACAAGCGGCTCCTCAGCATCCCAGCTGAGCAGGTCTGCTGAGGTCAGTCATGTGGCTCTCCCCCTCCCCAAAACCAAGCACTTACCTCTTTCTTCTCCATCTCCTTGTGGAGCCGCTCCTTAGCAGCCTGCACTTCCTTCTGCAGTCGGGCAGCCCTCTCCTGCTGCTCCCGGAGCCTGAGAACCACAGCACAGGCCCTCAACTCCCAGAACAACACCAGGGTCCCACCCTGGCTGCCTGAAGCAACCCCCCCGCCCTCACAGCTTTTCAGACACCCCCCACCACAGTCCCCATATCCCTGAGCCCAGAATTCCTCCCTGGCAGCTCAGCACTGATGACAGTTTGGAGTTGTGCTGTCACCTCAGAGTGGCTCTTCGCTGCTCCAGCCTTCCACTCCTGCCCCCTATTCCAGCTGTGTTTCAATCCCAGCACAGAATTTGATATCATCAAATCATCTTCCAACAGTCCTGGCTCTCTGGGAAGGTCCCAAATGATTGGAGGTTGGCGAATGTCACCCCAATCCACAAAAAAGGCTGCAAGCAGGACCCTGGCAACTATAGGCCTGTCAGCCTGACCTCTGTGCCTGGCAGGGTTATGGAACAGATCATCCTGAGTGCAATCACACAGCACCTTCAGGATGGACAAGGGATTAAACCCAGCCAGCATGGGTTTAGGAGGGGCAGGTCCTGTCTGACCAACCTGATCTCTTTTTACGATCAGGTGACCCACCTGGTGGATGAGGGGAAGGCTGTGGATGTGGTCTATCTAGACTTCAGCAAGGCCTTTGACACTGTCTCCCATAATATACTCCTGGAAAAGCTGGTAGCCCATGGCTTGGACAAGTATACCCTCTCCTGGATTAGGAGCTGGCTGGAGGGCCGGGCCCAGAGAGTGCTGGTGAATGGAGCTGCATCCAGCTGGCGGCCGGTCACCAGTGGTGTTCCCCAGGGATCAGTGTTGGGCCCAGTCCTGTTTAACATCTTTATAGATGATTTAGATGAGGGGATTGAGTGTATCATCAGCAAATTTGCTGATGACACTAAATTGGGAGGGAGTGTCGACCTGCTGGAAGGCAGGAGGGCTCTGCAGAGGGATCTGGATAGACTGGAGAGATGGGCTGATTCCAATGGGATGAAGTTCAATAAAGCCAAGTGCCGGGTCCTGCACTTTGGCCACAACAACCCCATGCAGCACTACAGGCTGGGCACAGAGTGGCTGAAGAGCAGCCAGGCAGAAAGGGACCTGGGGGTACTAATTGACAGGAAGCTCAACATGAGCCAACAGTGTGCCCAGGTGGCCAAGAAGGCCAATGGGATCTTGTCCTGTATCAAAAATAGTGTGGCCAGCAGGAGCAGGGAAGTGATCCTACCCCTGTACTCTGCGTTGGTGAGGCCACACCTTGAGTATTGTGTTCAGTTCTGGGCCCCTCAGTTCAGAAAGGATATTGAGGTGCTGGAGCGGGTCCAGAGAAGAGCAACAAGGCTGGTGAAGGGACTGGAGCATAAGTCCTATGGGGAGAGGCTGAGGGAGCTGGGGTTGTTTAGCCTGGAGAAGAGGAGGCTCAGAGGTGACCTCATCACCATCTATAACTCCCTGAAGGGAAGTTCTAGCCAGGTGGGGGTTGGTCTCTTCTCTCAGGCACTCAGCAATAGGACAAGGGGGCACGGGCTTAAGCTCCGCCAGGGGAAATTTAAGTTGGATATCAGGAGAAAATTCTTTACAGAGAGAGTAATCAGGCATTGGAATGGGCTGCCCAGAGAGGTGGTGGATTCACCATCCCTGGAGATTTTTAAACGCAGATTGGACGTGGCACTGAGTGCCATGATCTAGTAAATGGACTGGATTTGGACCAAGGGTTGGACTCGATGATCTCGGAGGTCTTTTCCAACCCAATCGACTCTATGATTCTATGATTCTATATATAAATGGGGATTTTGCCTTACTTTTCTGCTTGGATCCGCTCCTGCTCTCTCTTCCTCTCTAGTTCTCTCTCTGCAGCCAGCTGTCTCTCCCGCTCCTGCTCGGCCTGCCTCTGCTCAGCGATCTTCCGGGCACGCTCCTGCTCCTCTTCCCTCCTCTTCTGCAGCAGCTCCCTGCGCCGCCGCTCCTCCTCCTCCTCCTGTAAGCCCAGGCAGGCATTACTCACCTGACAGGAGCAGGCTCCAGGAGACAGCACCAGGAACCCCTCATTTGGCCCAAATCCCCATCATTACACAGCAGGGAAACATCTCAGGGGTGAATTCCCAGTGCCCAAGGCAGGTGGATCCAAGGCAGGTGGATCCCCCTCTCCAGTTCTGCCTGTGGGACAGGACAGGCCCCACACACCTGCTGCAGAGCTTTTTGTCTCCTGGCCTCCTCCTCTTGTCTGCGCCGGGCCTCCGCTTCCTCCATCTTCCTGGCAGCCACTCTCTTCTTGATCTTCTCCTCTGCCAGCCTTTCTTCCCTCACCTGGAGCACACACAGACCCGGATCTCAGGTGGGACAGCACTGCAGGACATCTCACAGACTCAGAGCTCCCACCCTCTCACCAGCAAACCCTCCCTTCCTTTGCACCCAGGAGCCAAAGGGGCCTGTGCTCTGTTTTTAAAAGGTCACATTTAGGGCAACAACCTTGTTTTACATCCCCCGGGGAAGAACTGATCCCACCCTGGTATTTACACATCCAGTCCCACAAAGCCATTGGAATGTATCCTCAGAGCCATGCAATCAGAGAGGCAGCTGGGGATAATTAAAGCAGACAAATGACCACTATGGCCAGTGCACAAATTGCCTGGAAGTCTGGGATCCGAGGAAGGCTCCGGAGGAAGGATGTTTGCTTTCCCCCCTCCAGTTATTACTCAGCTGGGAGAAGCAGCAGACAAAGCCTCGGGGCCATTAGGCTGCCTTTATCCACTGCACATCCTTCCTTCTCCCATCTACCAGAGCACTAATAAAGCCCATTTAGATTCATCATTCTGGAAAAACAGGGGTTCAGCTGCCATTTGCTGTAGCCAGAGAAAGGCAGTCCCTCAGGATCACCAAGGCTCTGGAAAGTTCTTTTTCCAACTGTTCTCTCATTCAACCTCTAGAATCCAAGCAGCCTTTTTGAAAGAGGCACACTGTGTGGCACCAGCTACCTCAAGGAGCTCTGTGTGGGCCGTACCTTCTCGGTCTTCTCGTCAAACAGCGCTATCTTCTGCTCGATCTTCCTCTTCCTTGCCTTCTGCATCTCCTCCGCCCGCTCCCGGGCCTGCAGCACCTTGCGCAGGCGCTCCTCCCGCTTCCTAAGGACACAGCCCAGCTCACCGTGCTGCTGAGCTCCTCACAGCTCAGCACAAGGCCAAAGCACACAGCAGCAAACTCAGCGGCCCAAACTCCACAGTAATTTGAGCACCAGCCATGTTTAAGCTCTGTCAGAGAGGGAGGACCCCAGAAAAGAAGCCGCAGCAGCAGCAGCTGGCAAGGACAATTTATGTTTTGAATCAGCATTCTAGAGAATTCTGAGAACACACTGCCCCTGCCCACAGGAATTTCTGCTGTTTGCATGGGCTCTGCAAGGTAAAACACCTGGACACAGGTACCTACAGCAGCGTGACCACGTCTACTCACAGCTTTGCTTCCTCTAGTCGCCGTTTCTTCTCTTCCTCCAGTCTTTGCCTCCTCAGCTGCTCGGCTTCTTGCTTCTTCTGCAGAGCCTCCAGCTTCTGCCTCTCCTTTTCCTGAGGGGAATTGAAATGTGATTGTACCTACCTCCCAAGGAGCTCCTTCCCACCTCACTCGCTCAGGGGTAGGGCCCAGAGGTGACAGCAAGGAGCTGCAGGCAGGAACACGGGGTGGTGACAGCCCTGGAGCAGAGCTCAGGCAGTGATCCGGTCGCGAACGGATATATGCAAGGAAAACAAGGCAGCGGCGTGAATGTTGGGGAGCAAGGGCATGTCGTGGTTTGGACCTTGTTTTCCCCAGAGGCTAAGAGAAGTGGTAGACCCCAAGGGGTGGAAACCCTTAGAAGTTTTGAAGTTCTGCCCAATGGGTGCTCCTGCAGAAATGTAAACATATCACAACCAGACCGGAAGAGAAGAGTTGTAGTTTGGTTGTTGTAGAAGAGGTGGCCATGTTGTGAGCCACGAGGAAGGGGCTCTAAGCCCCTTGGGGCCTCTGGCCCCCTCCCAGCCCCTGGCTGGGGGGCTGCAGGGACCTGGAACAGCATAAAGCTGGGCTAGGTGCCTGTAGTTATGCTGGGAGACGTTTTTCTCCATGGGTACAACAGACAGCAGCCGGGACCGACCAGAGAAACGGTGGCAGAGAGCCAGAGAGATAAGATCTGAACTGAAGAAGCAGCAGAAACAACATGCAGCACCGGAGAGAAGACTCCTGGAAAGGGAGGAGAAGAAGAGAGCAGCAGAGAGACAGAGTTTGGGGTAAGAGACTGTACCAGATCCCCCAAAACTCCCTTGGAGACCCTCTTGAAGAAGAGGGACATGGACTCCTATTTTAGAGGAGCCTTGGACATGTAGCATTAGAGAGAGAGAGAAGCTGAGAAGCTCAGAGAGTCCTGGAACTGGACCGGGACGGCCAAATGGAATGCGGGGGGAGTTGACCTTGGCTCCCCCCCTTGCACTGCTGCCGCGGTGGCAGCCTGAGAGGCAGTGGCACAGAAGCCCTGCAAGAAGGAGTTGAGTCTCCTGCAAGAGATACCAGACCTTCACGAAGACCCCCCTGTGTCTTCGTGATATGACGTGGTGATACGACCTTGTCTGGGGTTACGAAGCCCACGGAAGACCCCTCGGTTGAGGCGATGGGGCCGGGGGAGTTTGATACCTCCCTTGTGAGTGCTGGCAGAAAGCCAGCTATCAGCTGCTGCATGTGGAGAAGACAGACAGACTGCTGCCTCAGAAGATGCTGCTGTTCAAAGACTGGAAGGGATCTGTCCTTCTTTCCCTCCTGGACTTTTATTTGGAGGGGAGAGGAGACCTGATCCACTGTAAATACTATATGTCATGGTAGAGATAGTGTGTGATCGTGTGTATAATGTGATATGATATTTATTTGTACAGTCATTGTAATATATTCCCTTTCCCCCACTTTGAGTCTGGTGTGTTTTGTCTGGAAAAACCCATCTCACATTAGGTTGAGATGTGGGAGGGGGGATGGAGCTAGGGAATTGGATTTTGGGGCTATCTCAAACCATGACAGGCAGAAGCTGGGACACTGAAACAGAGGCATCATCTCTGGAAGCCCAGGCAGCATCCCCAGGGATTGCAGGCAGCCAGCCCCATGCTTTCTCTTGGTGCAAAGGACCCACAAAGCAGCGCCAATGCCTGGCACTGCTCCCGCTTCCTGCGGCGAGCGCAGGGACAGATGGTGCTCCAGGAAACACCTCAGGCTCCTGCTGGCGCCTTTGCCTCCCACAAAGCTCTATCTGGTGGTGAACCACCACCACTCTGAGAGCTCCCAGCCTGCTCCAGCACGCAGCCAGCCAGAAATGGGAGCCAACCAGAAATGGGAGCTTTTCTCCTTGTTTTCCTGACCCAGCCCAGATGCACTGTCAGCCAGGGCAGTGAGATCCAGCCACCACTACAGCCCCAGCAAATGGACTAACATCAGCTCACTCCACGCCAAAGCAGGCCTGGTCTCAGCACCAACCCATGGATCAGCACTGGGAATATCCAAGGGACTCCCTTATGCTGGGCTCTGTGTTGTAAAAGCTTGGTGCTATCAGCAGCCAAACTGGTTAATATAAAACTAACAATCACGTCTTATTGCTCTGCTGCTATTTAGTTATGTTTAGCTCCCACACGGAAAAAGTCCCGAGGGAAAGCTGCCTGTGCTGGAATGAAACCTAAAACATAACATTCCACGAACTGACAGCAGCAGAGGAAGCACTCCCCAGCCACAAGACTCTTTTCTCATCGTATTAACTCCTTTGTAGTACTGACACCAACATCAGCAGGAGCCCAGAGAGACTGAGGCGGGACCCTGCACCGCTTCCCAACAGCCTTCCCTGACCCCCTGGAGCACAGCCAGGCTCTGAGCAGCACAGCCTGAACGCTCTAGGAAGCTCTGCTATCAGGCTGCTCAGTGCAGGAACAGCAATTCCTGCATCCTGCCCTCTTCTCCCTTCCTCCCAGCTCTCCTGCAGGGGGAAACTAGCCCCAGTGAGTTATTGGGTAACAGTAGAGCACTCTCTGCTTCCACCACGGCTCTGGGTGCATCCAGGAAGCTACACCCTTGTCTAGAACCAGCTCTCAAATCCCACCCTCCCAGACTGCTCCTGCCTGGGCAGCCAGGGAAGTGGCGGTGCCGCAGCCCACGCGGAGCCGGGCTGCGTCATGCTGTGAGCTCCCCTGAGATAGACACAAGCTAAGTTAACATGTATTTTGTTATCTTGAAACCTTTGATAAGAACACTGAAAACTTTAAGGTTTTGTTTCTAAGTTTCAGTAGTTCTCCAGTGACTCTGCTTAAATTGTTAAGCTTGTTAAGGTACTTAAAGTTGTTAAATTCTAAAGTGCACCTAAATAGAAGTTGTTGTGACAATTTAGTTCAAATAAGGTATTTAAAAGGTTCTTAAGCATCTCCCTGTCTTGTTAATTAATGTATTTACATTATTGCACAGAAGGTGAATTTTCTTGGTGTTTTGCCCCTGTCTCGAGGAGAGGGGGAAGGAAGATTTTCTTTGTTGTCTAAAACCTTTAAAATTGCCTTTTGAGTTTGTCTCCACAAAAGCAGAACACTAGACAACCGCCAGAGCAAACAAGACAAACTGCTTTCAGTGAGAATGAAGAAAACTTTTCTGATTCCTGTGATATCCACAAATGATGGGAACCACTGAATGCTTGCCTTTGTGTTTGCAAGTGCAAATATGATAAAGAGTTCGATTTTGTTATTAAGATACCCACCTGAGACTGTTTAAATTGTTATTAACATGTCTATTAACTTTGTGACTAAAAGCAAAAAGCAGCTAACAGAAATGGATGGACAAAAGCTGAAAATTAATTGCATCCCAGAAACCACGGACAACTTAAACTGGTTGCTTGCAAAGGATGCTAAGTTCCAAGCTGTAGTTAATATATTATAATGATAATTCGTTTTAAATACTATGTTATTATGATGATAACTTAGTCTAATTGTTTACAGGAGATGCTGAATTTTAAGTTGTGTTAACATATTGTGATAGTAACTTGTGTATGTATCTTTGAATGTATTAGCTTTTGGTTTTCTATAACATGTATGTGTGTCAACAGAGATGCTTCACGTGCCTTGAACAAATTACACTTGCATCATAACACTTGTTCTCTAAGGGCCCTTTTCCAGAAATGGAGTTGAATTTCTCCTGGTTACCAACTACATGCAGGCCCTTGGAGAAGTGAGAGTCGATGTTTTACCCGGTTATGCAAAAACCCTCAGGTTAATAAAGTTGTTGTTTATCCCAAGTACACACAAACCCTTAAGAAGTGAAAGTACAAATTTCTGTCAGGCAAGTCTCAGAGATTACAGGTAAAGGTTCAAATAAGTAAGTTTGTTGAGAGACCAAGGTGACATAGTGGTGAGTTTACAAAGTTTAAAATGTACTGTTACATACAATATTCTGTATTTCCTCATAATAATAAAGAAGAGGGGAGATGGAGGAGTCGGGTTTCAGGACAGGAGCCTGGGAGATGTAGTTCCCAAGTACTCCCACACACATGGGCAGTGAGATACCCCATGGTGATTAGTCAAGGGAGTCATGTGTCACTTTGAACTCGGGTATATAAAGTGTTGTTTGATTTGAATAAACGGATTTGGCCATGAACCCCCAAGAAGCTAGCCGGGTCTGTGTCATTTATTTAATTATTATATTAATAAGCCACACTGTCTGACTGCTCCCACATCCAGGACAGCCTTGTGTTTCCTCCTGCTTCAAAGGTTGGGAGGATCTCAGAAGTTTGGGTTTAAGAGGCATTTGCTCAGTCTCTCTCATGAGACAAGTCCTAGCAAGGAGACCTGGGATGTGCAGGTTTCACACCTCAGCATTCACAATCCCCTGGAGTTTTGGTTCCCAGTTTTCATCCCTGACTGTCACTTGGCATTACCACAAGGGAATGCTGCAGGAATAGAGTTTATAGTCCAAACTGGAATTCTTTAGGAAGCTGACTAGCCCAGACCTTACTTAAGTGTAAACAGACAGCTTCAGGTTACTTCTTAGTTCCAAACGGGTTGCAAAGTTTCCTTTGTGTCTGTGCTTTAGGTTAGGCATTAATCAAACCATCGTGTACTGGCTTAGAGCAGGGTTTCCTCTTACCTTAGGGTCAGCCTGGACAGGGGTGTTGTATCTGATGAAGGATTTTATGACTCCACTCCTCCCCACAGAGCTCGGTGTCATCAGGAGCTGGTTCTTCTGTACAGTGTGAAGGAACGTCTTGAACGGGCGCACGACCTGCGGGAGGAACACCAAAGCCTGAGCAGGAGCCAGTAACTAAGGGTCTGGGGGAGGTACTTCAGGGTAACGAGGGTCTTACCTTGCTGGCTGGGAAGACTGGGGATGGGGTCTTCTTCCTGGGAGGAGACAGCCCTCCCTCCTCTGCCTGCTGCTGGTCGTAGCGCTCGTCCACGGCTCTCTTGTAGCTCGGCTTCCTCCTGTGAGACAGCACAGTCCATCAGGCCTGGAAAGTCCTTCTGATGTCTCAACATCAGGGGTAGAAAGAGCCATAAACTATCCCGGCTTAAAAGAGATTCCATTGTGGTGAGGCCCTGGCACAGGTTGCCCAGAGAAGCTGTGGCTGCCCCATCCCTGGAAGTGTCCAAGGCCAGGGCTTGGAGCAACCTGGTCTAGTGGAAGGTGTCCCTACCCATAGCAGGGGGTGGGACTAGATGGGCTTTAAGGTCCCTTCTAAGACTGTGCACGCACAGGCAGTTAGCCAATAAAAAATTCCTAATGCAACAGAAGATAGAAATTAAATCACAGAATCTCAGAGGCAGGAAGAACTTATTTGCAGAAGTTTCATTGTCACAAACACTGAGGCCAGTGAACAACATTCCAGCATTTAACCGGCTCTGAACTGGTCCACAGTCCCCTGAGGCACTTCCAACCAGCGATCCTATGGACATACCTTGCACTCTGAGGTGGGTCCAGGGTCTCCCCACTCTTGTTCAACTTGTTTTCTGAAGAGAACAGTTACACAGTGAGTTCTAGCAGGCAAAATTCCCCTCCAGGTTTGACAGAAGGGAATGGATGTAGCAGCTCGCTGAGCAGCACAACCACCTGCCA
Source organism: Pseudopipra pipra (assembly GCF_036250125.1). Taxonomy (NCBI): domain Eukaryota; kingdom Metazoa; phylum Chordata; class Aves; order Passeriformes; family Pipridae; genus Pseudopipra; species Pseudopipra pipra. The sequence continues at coordinate 699,398 of NC_087554.1, read as the reverse complement.
CGAGCTGGGCACAGCAGGACCTGGCTCATACAGCACCATTCCCACCCAGAAACTCCAGAGAAAGCAGAGCTGCCCAAAGCTGTCCCTGCCCTGCAGCTCACACCAGCACTGCTGTGTTCTGCACAGCTTCAGCAATGGGGCTCAACTGGGCCTCCCACAACCCTCATTACACCCATCTCCATGTGCTTTCCACGGTGGAAATAACATCAGCAAAGAGTTTCCTCGCTGCTAATTGTCTGAAGCAAATCCTCCCTCATCAAACATTAATTAGTCTTTCAAACTGAGCTCTCAAATTAACCAGCAAGATTTCCAGCTCCCCAAAGCAGTAAATTCCCCCAGGTCCTGCCCCAAACCCCACTGGAATTACCACTGTTGCTTGGCTCCTGTGGCTGCCCCTGTTTGCTGATAGTGTGGGAGGAAAGGGACATCTGCGGGCTTTGGGAATCCTGTGGGAAAAGCAAAGGGGTTTCAGGACAACTCCACATGGAGACAGACCATTCCTGGTTCAGATCATGGGGTGATTCTGACAAAGGCATGCTCAGTAGCATTACCAGGGAACACCAAACCACCTCTTGGCAAAGTCCTGGATGCTGCATCATCAGGAGAAGCACAGACATTAACAGAGCATCTCTGCTGCTTAAACTCAACAAGCCCATCAACTATTAAGGACAAAAGCCTTCCAAGCTGTAAATCTGTGCTACTGGAACTCTGGCCAGAGCCAGCATGCCCATTTCCCTGAGCAGTGATGAATGTGGAGCCCAGAGACAGCAGGCAAATGGCTCGTTTCCATGATTTATCTGTTTGCTGTGGGATACCCATCGCTGGTCTCCGTCTCTGCACTTACACCGGAGCAGGCTCTGCTGGGATAATGGGCTGTGGCTTCCAGAATTGCTCCCTGCCAGCAGCACGAGCATTACCTCCCCCAGCCCGTGCTGGCCAGCCAGCAGCAGGTTGGGAAGAGAAGAAAAAAAAGATTTATGGAGATTTTATCCTCCCCAATTGCTTCTGTGGGGCTTCCTTCCAAGGGCAGGCCCAGGCTACATCTGTAGCCCAAGAGAGGACACAGATCTGATGAACCTGGGCTGAGAAGGACCTGACAGAGTCAAGGCATGCATTGACATTTACTCTGGACAAGACACCATCATCATCCTCATCAGTGAGGATTGTGGAGGGAAAGGTTTTGACTTGAATAATATTCACAGATTTCTGTGGCTGTCTGAACTAAGAAGCGATGAATTACCTGCAGGACTGACCAAAAGGTCAAAAGGAGCTTCAAAAATACAGAAATAACAGCAGTGTGCAAACCATGACACCAGCTGAGCTGAACTTCCCTGAACTATAAGAAGGTTTTTTTTTATCTCAAGAGATTTGGGACTGAATTTTCACACAATGATCTCTAGCAAGAAGTTAAGAAGGAAAAGCCACATTTTCCTTCCAAATCCACACAGACACAAATGCTTTTAATCCCTGCTCAGATCTTACCTTGGAGGGGGTGCAGGGTCCAGGAGGAGGCCTAGATGAAAAGGAGAGACAAAAGATGCTGTGTTTAATAACACTAAGGAAACTGGAAAGCCACTTGGATTTTACACCAAGAGTGGCAGGGGAAAAATCCTGCAAGCAGGATTATAAGGATAAATAAATAACCAAAAGCATTCTCACCCAGCTTTGACAACAGTTTCTTCCTCCTCTGGAATGTCTGTAGAGCTGGAGGCTGTGGGAAAGGAAAAAAGCACACCTGAGCTGTGAGTTTTGGGTGCAGGCCAAGGACCTGGTGGGATGAGGGTTGCTCCAGGCACTGCAGAGGGGTTTGACCTGCCCTGGGGCAGGGGAGGGCACCGGAGCACACCCAGGTGGCACTGCAGGAACGCTGCTGGCAATTCCAGTGCAGGAAAACAGCATTTTCAATTATAGATGAGTTCAGAGAAATATTCCATGAGCTGGAATTAAGGGGGCTGGGCTTGGCCTCGGGCTCCTCTGCAGGGCCATGCTTGGCCATTAACAGCAGTTAGAGCCAGAGTTATTTACAGGGGGAGTGCTGCTTCCCAAGCCAGTGTTCCAGCTGGCTCTGCCACAGCGAGCTCGGAAGCTCTGGCACAGCCAGAACCTGCCACGAATAATCACAGAATCACACAACCCTACTGTGGTTTGGGTGGGAAGGGACCTTAAGGATCATCCAGTCCCACCACTCAGCCATGGGCAGGGACACCTTCCACCAGCTCAGGTTCCTCCAAGCCCAGTCCAACCTGGCCTTGGATACTTCCAGGGATGGGGCAGCCACGGCTTCTCTGGGCAACCTGTGCCAGGGAAGAATTTCCTCCATATATCCCACCTTGATTTCCCCTCTTTCAGCTTGAACCCATTTCCCCTTGTCCTGTCACTCCGGTTCTTGATGAAGAGCCCCTCTCCAGCTTAATACAAAGGAGAGATGACATTCATCCATTTACCCTCCTGCACTAACTCCAACGCTTCCATTCCATGGCACGGAAGAATGTTTAAATCAGCCAGTCCTTCCCCAAACCTGCATCTGTCACCAACTGTAGAAAGGTGGGAGACTTTTAATCTATACAGTTCAGCCTCAAATTCCTCTTCTCAAAGAAGCTCTAGAACCAGCAGCCAGATCCTGGGAAGAGGTGAAGGACCAGGGAATTTGTGAGAATTTCACTTTCCAGGAAATAGGCAGGGCTTTGGGAGAGCCCATCATCCCCTCTGCCCAGAGAAGCTGTGGCTGCCTCATCCCTGGAAGTGTCCAAGGCAAGGCTGGACAGGGCTTGGAGCAACCTAGTCCAGTAGAAGATGTCCCTGCCCATGGCAGGAGTTGGAACTAGATGGGCTTTAAGGTCCTTCCAACCCAAACCACCCTGGGATTCCAGGGTTAACAGCTTCTCCCAGCAATAAGTAATGGTTAAAGTTAAATTGAAATAGAGACGTTGAGGCTGTTTTCCCAGGTGATTTACAAGGCTGAATTCACAGTTACCTGAGTTCAGGTGCTCATGGGAGGCTCCAGAAAGCCAGGGAGAACTTCCACAAGGGATTGCAGCTTATCTAGCCCTGAGAGCTCAGCTGCTACTCCCACATGGAATACCTAGCCCTGGCACATTGGTTTCCTCAGCAATAAAGACAAAGAGCAGGAGAGATACAAACCCCCTGGTAGCACCCAAACTCACCCTCTACAGAGCTGGAGGACATGGATCCCTGCAGAGCCATCTTCCTCTTGCTTGCTGCCCTGGTGACGGATTTCCGGACCATGCTCTCCCTCTTGCTGGCCAGGGAATACTTCTCTGCCAGGGAGGTTCTGCGGCTCAGGGAGGTTTTGCCCATCAGGCTCCGGCGCACGGAGCGGCGGCTCCTCCGGGAGCCCGTTGGAGTGCCTGGGCTGTCCCTCAGGGGCTGGGAGGGCTCCTCAGCCCGGTCGTGTTCCCAAGTGGGGCCATTCCCCTCCTCCAGCCCCACCCTTGGGCTCAAGTTGATGGTGACATTAGCTGTCTTTTCCTGCAGCTCAGGCACAGCCTCACGGGCCTCGGAAGTAGAGGGAACCACTAGCTCAGGGGCTGTGGGCACCAGCAGGGATTTGGGAATGCCATGTCCCTCAGGAGAGCCATCCCCTGAGCTCGTGGGGAGCAGCTCTGCCGGCCTGGCTGTGCTCCTCTGGAGGGGCACCGCAGTGCCAGTCTGATCAGCTGCCTGCAGGGCAGGAGGCGTCTCAGAGACCATCTTGGAGCTCCTGACAGAGGCTGCGGCCCGGGATCGTGTGACGCGCTGAGGGGGAGAGCTTCCTTTGGCCTCGGCTCTGCTGAGCTCCAGGTTTTGTTTGTCCTGGAGCCGCTGAGAACGTCGTACAGAAGGCAATGGCTTTAGGCTGCTCTTCCTCCTCCTGGACAACCTGGCCACGGGCACAGTGCATTAGATGGGAATGGGAGCCAGGAACAGCCCAAAGCCCTTACTGTGCACACATGGGATTAGAGCCAAAACACCTGGGATGGGAACAGGATACACAGAGCTGCACGAAGCAGCTAAAGCAGGCAGTAATTAAGGGATGTAATTACTTCGAAGTAGAAAAGATAACGGGAGACAGAAACCCGGAAATGTAAAACAGAACCAGGTTACAAATAACAGCACTTTTCATGAGAATTAACGTTTTCCAGTGCTTTTGGACCTTAAGGCTGCCAACACCCCGGATACAGGGTCTGACCGGATATTTAACACCAGGGGGACTCGCGGGCCGAATAAGGGGGGACCCTCTTAGGACAAAGAAGGGGAACCCCCTCGGGACAGCTTCGGGTAGGGAATTGTCTCCATGAGCCCTTGGCAGGGGGTCTGTTCAACCTCCCACGCGTTCCCCCTCTTTCCAGACCCCTCTGGTTGCCTCTACGCTCCCCCTCCCCGCGGCCCACCCCCAAGGGGGGCTCCGGGGCCCCCACTCCCACCGTCCCCTCACCGCTTCCGGGCCGTCTCCTGTCCCTCCTCATGCAGCGTCGACCGCCGCCGCCTCCTCCGCTGCCGGTTCTTCTGCGACGGCGTCTTGGGCATCAGCTCAAGCTCCTCTCTGTAATCGCTGGAAGGGAAGGGGAGAGCGACGCGGGGTCAGCTGGTACCGGTCGAGGCCTAGCAAGGAACCGGGATATGTGTATGTGTGTTGAGGGGGAGGGGGGGTGTTTGCTATTACCTCCCAAACATCCTGGACGCCTCCTCGTAGATTTCCTCTAGCCACACCAGGTCGGTGTTGTCCACCTGCTGCAGGAACCCGGCCAGGAGCCGCTCGCACTCGCCGGGCAGCTGCAGCAAAGAGCGCGCCGCCGCCGCCATCGCCATGGCCGTTATCGCCTCAGAGCCAACGGCCGCGCGCGAGCCCCGCTGTTTAAACCCGGCGCGCGCCCCGCCGTCCCTGCCAATCACCGCCCGCCGCGGCCGCCCTCCCCATTGGCTGCCGGGCTACTCCGGGAACGGCGCAGCACCGCTCTGCTCGCCCGTCTCTATTGCCGTGGAGGACTCGCCTTAGAAGGCGGGCCTTGAAGGGCGGGGATTTAACGGCTTGGGGAGTGACGGACAGGCGCAGCTACCAATAAGAGCAGGGGCGTTCGGAGGGGCGCGCTGCGATTGGTCTGCGGGGGGGGATAAATGGGCGGCGGGAAGGGGAGGCCGCAGTTCGGGGGTTCGGTAAGGGCGTGAGGGGGAGGCAGGTACCAGGCTGCTGCTACTGGGCTGGGGGTGAGAGGAGTTCCTCGAGAGTTAAGTTTTGCCTGTGCTCGGCACTTAACAGCGTGCCCTGGCCTGTCCTCACACCCACTCGAAGCCCAGTGTCTTCCTCCTTCCCTCAGGGGGGTGTCCCAGCTGTCCCTCCGCGTTGTTCGCTCTCTCTGTGTCGCAGGCAGGGCCATGGCGGAGGGGCCGCGGCAGCTGCTGGAGGTGTGCGGGCAGAGGCTGTCCCGTTTCCTTCACGATGCCCAGTACAAGCGCCTGGCCTGGCTGCGGGAGGTGGAGGAGCAGGGCGTGAGGATGCTGGAGAGGTAGGGGCTGCCCCCGAGGTGACCCCAGGGAGCGCCGGCTCTCGGGGCGCTCCTAGCCCGGGGAGTGAGCTCCCGCCTGGGTGTGGCTGGACACAGGTGTGGGTTTGGGCCTCACCCCTCCTGGTGAGCGACCCTTGTTCCGGGAAGTGGTGTTGGAAGCAACCTGTGCTCTGCCTCTTCTGCTCCACAGCAGCTTCAGGGCAGAGCCTGCGCTCATGCCCAAAACGCCATCGCAGAGGAGGCGTCCCAGGAAAAGGCAGTCCTCCTGCCTCAAGGAGGAGAACAAGGAGCCAAACAGGAGGAGGTAGGTGGGTCGGCTTCTCCTGGCTCTTCCCCACGGTGCTCGAGTGAAACAGAACAGCACCTGCATTGCTGGAGTTAGCGAATAAAAGGGGCACGCTGGGATCCATCACTGTTTGTATCCTGGTGAGAGTTTGGGATAAAGTTGCCTGCTTTCCTTCACTGGTTATAATTAAAGACTAATAACCACTCTGCTATCTTGTCTGTTTGGTTTTGGGTTTGTCTCATCGGGTTTGTCTTTTGGCTTGAGGTTGCTACTGGTGTTCACTCCCTAAACCTCTGTGTTGGTGCCTGGAGGACCTGGGAATGGGATGTACTCCCAGCACTGCGTCCAAGCTGGCAGTCAGGGGGGCTCCAAGGGTTTAGTGAGGGGCTGAAGTGGAAATTCCAAGTGGTTTGCTTAGAACCCACCACACCTAAGGCTTCTAAAGCTGCTCTGAAGGGGACAGAGGCTGCCTGTGAACAGGAGGGTGCAGGGCAGGGTGTAATTAATTGCGTGGGAAGGCAAGGCGGCTGTGGCATTAATTAACTTCCTCAGTGCTGCTGCTCCTGGGCAGCCCACTGTGCCTCTGCTCCCATCCCAGGGCTAGCAGCTGGGTGACCAAGGTGGCCTTCCCTCTGTGGGAGCACCCACTGCCAGCAGGACAGGCACTGCAGCCATGGTGAGGTGGGCCAAACCTGACCTGTTGGTGTGCCGTGGCACTAAAATTGTGCTAACGGTGCTGAAAAGCCCACGGGAGGAAGAGCTGGAGCTCAGAGGCTGTCAGAAAGCAGACACAGAGGGTGGGGAGAGCAGCAGGAATAGCAGGGGAGCGTGGGAAGCTGGCGTGTGTGAGGGAGGGCAGGAGAAGCAGCGCTGCGGATTGGGGTGGGGAGAGCTCTCAGTCCTGTGGGGAGTGCTCAGGCTGTAACGGGTGCTTCCCCCGGAGAAGGCAAGTCCTGTTTGTGCTTCCCCTCGTTTAAACTTAGTTTGGGAAGATCTGCTGATGTGGCAGGGCGGGTGGGTGGCTGCCAGCAGGGGGGTGAGGTGCAGTGTGTCCCTTTGCGGGCACTGTCCTCTGCCCTGTGCTGCTCCTGCAGGCACTTTACCCCTAAACCAAGAGCTGGGTTTAAATACAGCTTTCCCACTTCTGTTTCTCCAGCCTTCACCCTGGATACCCAGCCTGGGCTGTGTCTGTGTGACACAGCCCTTGTGTCCACGTGAGCCAGCCCAGGCTGTGTATCCATGTGCCTCTCCTCGAGGATAAGATGGGCTCTGAGGGAGAATGGTAGAGGGGAGAAGCCAGCAGCAGCTTCACTTCAAAACTTAACATCTGCTTTCCCCCCTAAAACTTAGTTGGGAGTGGGGGAGATTCCTTCATCACTTCCTTTAAAACGGTTTTCCTTTAAGGTTATCCCGAAGGAGAAGCGTCGTCAAGCCGGTGTCTTCCAGGCTGAGTTCCCAACGGCACCCGAGCCAAGAGCAGCCCCAGAGCCCTGGCTGTGGGGGAGAGGAGGTGTCTGTGCCCAGATGTGCTACAGGATCTCAGGCCGGTGTCATGCCCCAGCTCCTGGAACTGCCTGGGAAGCAGCTGGTTGAAGCCTTTATTCCCTTGGGAAAGCAGGATGGCCAGGACTGTGTCCAGGGTGCTGCTGGAGGTGATGCAGCCGCTCTGGCCGTTTTGGAGGAGCACCTGCCAGAGGGGGACGCAGCAGCCGAGCTGCAGGAGGTCTCTGGAGTCGCTGGGATAGCAGCTGAACAGCCAGGAAGGGATGGGGAGCAGGGGCCCAGGACAGCAAGCACCTCCACTCCCAAGACTGCTCGGAATGGAGACCCTGGATCTCCCCAAGGCCTCGACAAACTGCTCTTCCAGGACTCCGACAGCAAAAGAACAACGGAGAAACCCAGGCTGCGCCGCCGGAGCAGGAGCCACAGGGTTTCCTTGGCGGAAAAATACTCCTTGTCCAGCCGGAGGGAGAACATGATCCGGAGATCCATCAGCAGGGCCAAGGCCAGGAAGGCGGCGGCTCAAGAGTCCTCCTCGGCCTCCAGCAGAGTGAGCTGTGAGTCCCTGCTCATCCCTGGGGGATCTGGCTCCCTGGAGTCTCCTTGTCCTGGCCCTTGTGGGTTCCTGGGGTGCAGGTACTGGGGCTGGAGTTGGGGGGGCACAGGTTGGGAATGGGCAAAAAACCCACAACCATGGAAGTGAGAACATGGTTCAAGCCACGTGTGCCTTCAGATCAGGAGAGACTGCTGCGTTCCCTGGGGGGGGCTTTAATTTATGGCTTCTGCCAGCTCTCCGAAAAATCAATAGGGCTGAAAGTCTGCAGCCCTTAAATGAGCAGAGGAGCTGAAATGCTTTTTGGGAGAGGATAGAGACCCAAATTAGCAGCATCCCCAGAGGAACAGGGCTCAGGAACCCAGGCTGTTCCTGGAAGCACTGAACTCTTTGTATCCTCTGTTCCCACTGCTCCTGGCAGGGTTTGGCTGTTTGGACTTTCCAAAAGCGTTACTGCTGCAGGCAGATGAGCTGTGATGGAGCACGGAGGCCTCTGGAATTCAGCTTTGTCAGCCTTGAGTCGTGCTGTATCCAGGCATTTGTTACAACACTTGGAGCGAAGGGGTGTGATTTGGGGGTGGAATCAGCCTGAAATCAGCCCGAACCCCCCCAGATCCCTGCACTGGAGCGTGTGGGGAGGCAGGAGCTGCAGCCAATGGCCTGGGAATGCTGGCTGTGACACAGGCAGCCCAAGCAGGCTGCAGGCACTGGAGCTGCTGCCTCGGTGCTGTGCCTTCCCAGCCCACTCCAGTTTGTCAGTGGCACTCGAGGGAGGTGTGGTGCTGGTGTGGAAAGCTGAGCAATCCGTGTTCCTGGGAGGAAGCCTGCACTCCTCCACACACACCCCAGGGGCCACTGGGAGCCTGGGAATGAAATCCCCAACCCCACTTATGCTTTTCTCTGCAGGTCAGAGCTCCTTAGAGGTTTTCATGGAAGAAGACGTGACCAGCGGCGCGAGGTGAGGCTGCCACGTAAAGCAGGTGGGAAGGGATCCCAGAATTCCCTGCAAGGACACTCTTTGGGTGGCTTATGTCACAGTTTTTTGTGAGGGACTGCTCAGGTGCTGCTGTCATCTGGTGCTGGCTGATATTTTAGGTTGTGCTGTTCAGGCACAGTGAGGTTAAACCCCGCACTGGGGTGGGCAGTTTGCTGGCACTGTGTGTCCAGGGATTCCTGGAATTCCTGGCTGCCACCAGCCCCTGGATGCTGGGATGCTGGCAGTCAATCAGCTCTGCTCTAGCTAGAGAGAGGGCAGGTAAGGCTCAGCCCAAGGCTGATAGAGCTCCCTCTTTACCTGCTACCTAAGGCTGAAGCTAGTTATGCTCACTAGCACAGTGGGATGGTCCCTCAGAGGAATTTACAGCCCAGCCTCCGTGTGTCTGGGCTGGGATAGCCTCAGGATGTGCTTAGGTTTACCTGCAACTTCCCCTGGGGTCCCACACAAACACCTGTAACTCACCTTCAGGGAGCTGAAATAATGAAAATAGCTTTTCCTTTGCAGGCCTGAGCTGGAGCTGAACCCCCCAAGGGAAAAGGTGAGTTGGAAGGAACAACCTACAGACTGTCTGGATACCTTCTTGCTGAGTCAGCACCTTTCCCGAGGTTGTCACTGGAGGCAGGGGTGTGGCTGGTTATCCCAGAAACGAGCCAGCACAGCCCTTGCTGGGAGGGAAGCAGATCCTATTGGAGCAGTTGGCTTTTCCAGGGCAGGAGGTCCACAGTAGCCTCGTTCTTTGGAGCAGCTGTGCTAAGGGGAATGTTTTTCTCCTTTCCCTGCAGGCTCCCGAGGACGTCCTCATTCCAAGCAAAAGCCCCCGAGCCGCCAGCCCTCCAGCACAGCCCCTGTTCCACCCCGAGCAGCAGGCAGGGAATGCTGCAGGTAACTGGGAACCTGCGGGGTCAGCAGGTTCCTGGGAGATCTGGGGGTTGTGCTGAAACCTCTGATCAGTCAGGGAAGCTTCCCAAGGAAACTTTTGATCTCCTAAAGAGACGAGACATTAGTTAGGGGGGCAAGGACGTCTAAATGTGCCCTGGCCTTGAGACAAACTCTGTCCTGTCCAGCTTCAGCCTCTGATAAGTGATCAAAGACACTTGTGAAGGAGCTCCCAGAGCTGGAATCTTCTGCAAAGTGTCGTGGCCCTTCCCCCTGGGTTTGTGTTATGATGTGAGGATTTACAGGTCCCATTTGTTTTCTGCGCCTCTGAGCAAGGGGAGGGGAGATCTGGGCTTTTTTTTTTGTTCCCTGTAGGAGCTGCAGGATCTAACAAGAGTCCCTGGATGCCTTTGGGTGGGGTGGTGCCTGGGCAGAAGGGGTTGTGCAGGTGTGTCCCACAGGGTACCCGCACAACATGATGTTCCAGGTGGCCATCCAGGCTCCAGTTTCTCCATTCAGTTATGTGCCACGGGGATCTGGGCACAGAGAGCTGGAGATGAGAGCGAAATGCCTTGCACGTGGCACCAAGTCCAGGTTTTTTCCACAGGAAGCCATGTAAATCCCAGCAGTGAACCCCAGAAGAACCAGGAGCCACCCCACTGTGCCAAGTCCCAGGAGAGTCCCTCCCGTATCTGGTAGGAGACACTGCAAGGAGCAGGGATGAGCCAGGAGTTGGGAAGGACTCAGACCTGGCCTCTGAAGTCATTTGTGTTAAACAGCTTTAGGGGTTTCCCTGCCTTCTCTCCCACACTTCCAGCTTGGCTCTGAAATCCCCTTTGGCCAGATCCCGTGTCCTGGAAGTTCCTTGTGACTTTTGGAGCCTCGTTTGGCTCTGGGACCGGGTCTGGCATGGGGAGCAGCACCTGAGGTCCTGCACAGAGAAGCAGAGGTGACCCATATAGCACAGTGAGCTGGGAGGTGGCCCTGAGGGTTCCTGAGGGAGTGGTCCCTGAGCAGGTGACTGACCTGGTTATTTAGGACTGCGTTAGGGTCTGGAATATGTGACCTGTCTCCTGGAATACGTGACCTATCTCTTCACTGCATGTTGCTGGGGTTTCATGTGAGGCTTTAGGGGGAAGCGTGTAACAGCCAAGGAGTGCTTCCAGGGAGTGTGACAGTCACCTAATGTCCCTCTTGCTGATGCCACCAGGACTAGAGGCTACAAGCAAGCCCTGGGTGTCCTGTGGCACGGGCAGCAGCCGGGGGGCCAGGCCCTTTCTCCTTTGGATGGTAAACACAAGACCTCAGCTAGCCAGGCCCCGTCGTCACCCTCTCCGGCCAGCAAGGTGAGGAAGGTGAGCGGTGCCACAGCCCTGTGCCCTCTGTCCCGGGCAGGCTCTGAGCTCTCTCCCTCTCTCCCTGCAGGTTGTGAAGCCTCTGAAGAACTTCCTTCAGGCCGTGCAGCGGAACCAGCTGCTGCCAAGCTCAGGGCCCACGGGGCGAGGGGGTGGCATCAAGGACTTCATCAAGCGCAACACTCCCACCCGGCCCAACCTGAAGGTGAGTCCTCTCTCACCCACTGGGGGACGGGTGTGGGGCAGTGGCAGGAGGGACTGCCTGCTTAGAAAAGCATAAGCCTGCTCCTGGCTCAGGAAAAGTGCAGATCCTGGGAGAAACCTGGCCTCCTTGGGATTCTCCATCAGACTCCGTGAGGAAGGGAGGGGGTTTTTAGCCCCAGCTGCCAAACCTTCCTCACGTGCAGAGGAACCCCAGCTGCTCTGCCTGTGGTCAGCAGAAACATCCCATGCTATTCTGGGACTGCTGATCCTCAGGAAAGTCCGAAGCTTTTCTTTGCGGTGGGAACTGTCCGGTGTTTTTGGCCACTGCAGGGCTGACAGGCAGCATGGGGTCAGGCTCTGCCATGTACCTGGTGTGAGCTGCAGCTGAGGACGGGGTGCACGTGCTGTGTGAGGGGGTTTGGGCATTATTTCCAGACCTTTAATCGTGTTTATGTGCCTTCTCCACAGGGCGACTTCGTTGTAAGTGATGACACCTGGGGCTGGATGATCCTGCCAGCCCCGGGCACTGACCACACCCTCCCCTCTCACCTGGTGTCCATCACCCCTCTGGCCACACCGGGAATTGGCTACACCTGTGGTGAGGTGGCAGGATCTCCGGGGGCTGGGCACTGCTGGGAGCTTCTGACCTCTGAGCAAGGATGCACTGTGCTCCCTCTCCACCACCCTCCTGGGTCAGGGAATTCTCTGCAGCCAAAGGACTGAGGTTTTTCCCTCCTGTGCCTTGTGACCCCTCTGCTCTCACTGGATAATCCCTGTTACCAAACCTGTCTTGTCTTCCCTGCTCCATGTCCTGCCATGGAGGTGAATGGCTCTGACAGTGACTGTGTGTACCAGGGAGAAACAGCCCCCAGCACCTGGTACAGTGCAAACCCTTCTCCCTCCAGGAGAAGGAGCGGCAGAGGCTGGAGAACCTCCGGAAGAAACGGGAGGCTGAAGAACAGAGGAAGAAGAAGGTGGAGGAGGAGAAGAGACGGCGGCAGGCAGAAATGAAGCAGTGAGTCGGGTGCCTTTCTCCCTGGTCGGCACAGACCTGCCTCGTGCCTCCCCCTGGGAATGAGCATTCTGGGAGCTGTGCTGCCTGGGCACCTCCTGACTCCTGGAGGTGCAAGGCACCCGCTCGTGTCCCACCTTCCCACGGAGTGGAGCTGTGGGGCCAAGCTTTGCCAGAGCAGGTTCAGCGGGGCAGCTCTTCCCCCAGTTATCCTCACCCTGTGATGGAGCAGGCAGAGCTGACAGCCCCCCTCTTGCCCTTGTGCTGCCCAGGAAGCGGGAAGAGCGCCTGAGGAAGGTCCTGCAGGCTCGGGAGAGGGTGGAACAGATGGAAGAAGAGAAGAAGAAGCGGATGGAGCAGAAGCTTCTGCAGAGCGACGAGAAGGTGGGGAGGCTGAGCAGGGTCTGGGCCTCCTGGTGTGAGCAGGGCACTGGTGGGATCAGGGCAGCTGCTGGGGGTGACAGATCAGTGATGGGTAAAGTGCATCAGAGCTGCCAGAATTCTGTCTGACAGGGGAGGGCTTTTGTTCTCCAGCCCTCTGCAGATTCCTGTTGTGACAGGCTGCGTTCACGGTGCTCTGGATTTAGGGAATGTGGCAGCACCTGCTTGCCCTGGCACAGCCCTGCAGGTGACAGCCTCACCTGGTCCCCACACGCAGAGTGTGAGGGATGGTGAGGCCACAGGGGGTGCAGGGGGTGTCTGTGACTCAGCTGGGGGGTGCAATTGGGTCAGGTTTGGGATTCAGAGCCTGGCCTGGCCCTTTTCTGGGGGGCAGGCAGGTGAGGAGCTGGCAGAGCTGGTGGGCAGGGCTGAGGGAGCTGTGCCTGATGGCCCAGAGCCCGAGCAGCCTCTGGGAGGGTCCTGACTGCTCATTTTGGGGTGGACTGAATTGACCTTTGGAAAGGGTCAGCCTTGGAAAACAAGGGATCATCATGCTCCTTTCAGCCTTTCCCAAAAGCACACCCAGCCCTCGCTGGTCCCGCTGCTGGGCGCTGGGTCCTCGGACTCCTTACAGGACCTGGAATATCCCAGGCTCCAGACCTCCCTCCAAGGCTGTGAGGGGAGTCCAGGGGGTGGTGGATGCTTTCCCAGGTGTTCACCTCACAGGTGCGAGAAGAGAAGGTGGCAGAGGAGCGGAGCAAGAGGAAAACCCTGAAGAAACCTGGGGAGGCGGACGTGCGGAAGAAGAAAGCTCTGAGAGGGGTAAGAGCAGCTCAGCTCTTACCTTTTTCCTCCTGCACGTGGAAAAGGACAGGGATGGCAGGGACCCCTGTGCTGTTGTGGCTGGTGGGACAAGCACAGGTCACTGCCCTCTTGCTGCAGGGATTTTGGGGTCCGGGCTGCCGGATCTCTGTCTGGGCAGCTGAGGTTGGGTTGGGACACAAGGGAGACATGTCCCAGCTGGTGGACAGGCACGGGAGCAAAGGTGAGCTCTGACCTGCACAGGTTGTCTCAGAGCATTTGCTTCTTCCCACCTGAGCTGGAGGTGCTCACAGGGCTTTTCCTCTTTCTTCTTCAGGACGAAAACGAGCAGCAAGAAGCACCGCAGAAAAGGAGAGAGGACGAAGTGAAGGAGAAAGGGAAGAAAGTCTTGGAACTGAAGAATCTCCTAGAGCAGCAACAGGTGGAAAGAGCAAAGGAGAGGTGCGAGCAGGGCGTTGGCCATGGGCACAGGGAAGCAGTGAATGTAAATGTGGTGTTGGAACCGGACTGTGGGGCTGCCTGGAGATTGGGGTGCTGTAAGGATGTGGGGGGCAGATGGGCATGCTTCCTTCTCTAAATTCCCTTTTTCCCCAGGGATCCCAAGCAGCGAGGGAAGGAGAAGCCCCCCCAGGCACAGCTGGAGCCAGCAGTGTTGGCTGACAAGACCACCAAGGTGGGGTTGGAGTGCTCTGGGAGCAGCCTCTCTGCAGCACACAGGCTGGGTTTGGGATCAGATGTTTTCCAAGTGCTGTGTTGCTGGGATGTTATTTAGAGGATCAAATAACAATCAAAATAATGACTGCTCTTGCACAGAGTCTTAATTGCTGCTAAGTTGTTGGGGGTTCCCTGGCTGGCAGGTGAGCCCTCAGCTGTGTCACGAAATGGTGACAGCCGTGAAATGGCACTTGGATGAGCACCTCAAAGGGCAGTCACTGATCCTGAAATGAATATGGAAATTGGATATTTGTTTCTGTTTCCCTGCCACATTCCCTGGAGGATGTGACCCCCCCCAAACCAAACCACAGAACAGCTCTGTGTCACCTCATTTGCACCCACACAAAGAATGTTGGGGCTTAAAGTCGGGGCCGTTTGTCTCGAAATATCACAGTAATATTTTTATTCTGCTCTCTGCTCTTAAAGTAACTCCTTCACTAGTGGAAACTAAGTGCCCCAAGTGGTCCCTCCTCTGCAGGATAAATTTTCCCTCCTGTGTCTGCTCCTGCTGCTCTCCCTCACTTGGTCCCTGGCATTTGGACTCCCCTGTGCTGTACAAATTTAATATGAGGTCTGAATCCTCCCTGTGCTACCAGCAGCAGGGCCAGAGTGTGACCCTGGCAAAGCTCCTCCAGGCAGGAGAAAGTGGATCAAACTCCATGTACTGAACAGTATGGGAGGGGAAACCCTGGGAAAGGGGGCTTGGGTTGAAAAGGAACTTGAGCAGTGAATTTTTTTTCCCCTCTTTATTAGGGGAAAGAGAACCCCAAAGAGTTACCCCTGGGGCCTGGGCAAGAGAAGAGAGATGAGCAGCCAGGATCCATTTTCCCAGCTCTTAACACCTGGCTCCAAGTGATGAAAGTGAGTGTGAGCTCTGGGGGGAGCTGGGCTGGACCTGAGCAGGGACAGGAGTCTTGGCTTTGGGGTTATTTCTGCAGGAGAAGACGCAGAGGGGACTGAGGGGTTGGGTCTTGCCAGAGCTGCTGAGAACACGGCTCTGTTCCAGAGGCAGCCTGGCTGCTCTGCCCGGGCGAGGAATGACTTAATTCCCGTGTCTTACAGGAGGCAGATGGTCAGCAGCAGCTGGGAGAAGAGAAAAAGCCCAAACCACCACCAGCAGCAGCAGCAGCAGCTGCTGCGAGTGCTGCCCCTGGCACGTGGCTGAGCAAAGACGTGAAGGTGAGCCCTGGCCCTCGCCAGCCGTGGCTCATTAGCCCCCGCCGCCCGGAGCCACCGCGGAGCTCGGCACGGGGAACCCGAAGGGAAAAACAAGTGGTTTGTGGGGAGGGAGGGGGGGGAAAAAAGAGATGCGGCGGAAAGATGCTGGAAGCGACCACAGGATGGCAGCAGGTCCTGAGGCGACATCCCGCCGGGAGCGGCCCCGGGCAGCGCGGCTGTGCCAGCTGGAGCCGCGGAGCCTTCCGTCGGGAGAGGAAAAGGCTGCTCGGAGCTGGGCTCGAGCGCTGCCTCGGCCGGGAATCTCGCCTTGGAGCTGCGGGCTCCATCCTGGCTCGTGTCAGAGCTCCGGGGAGGGAAAGGCGAACAGCCATGGGACGCGGGGAGAGGTTTGGGTGTGGAGACATACTGAGTGCTGAGACACACACAGGGTGCTCTTCCGAGGTTTTTTCACAGAAATCAGGAGGGGGGGGAGGGGTTAAGAGCAGGGAGCCCACTGAGTTTTGTGTTGGTACAGGATTTGAGCACTTTGGGGCTCCGGGGGCCATCCCACTGGGCTCTGGTGTCCATCCTGCCTAGCCAGGCTGGCTGTCCTGCCCCAGGGAAGTGCCGCTTCCTTTGCTCATCACTGCTCTCTCCACAGTTCCAGAAATCCCTCTCCACATCCTGCCTCGGGCCCCCCGAGGGCATGCAGGGACCCGGATCCCCCACAGCTGAGAATGACTACGGGCTGGACCTGAACAGCGACGACTCCACGGACGACGAGAACGACCCTCGGAAGCCCATCCCTGCCTGGGCTCAAGGTAGGTGCTGGCTCTGGGGTGGGTTTTTTTCCTTTCCCAGCCTCACCTGGAGCCATCCCAAAGCGCAGTCCAGGAGTGTGTGTGTGGCTCCAGTGGGGAGGGGACAGCCCCAGTGCCCGAGGGAAAGAGCAACGCCCGGCCCGTGGGGTTAAGCAGGGCACATCCACGTGTCTGATATGTATTTCCCCCCAGGGACACAGTTACAGCAGGCCCTTCTGCACCAGTACTACAACCCCCCTGACGTGGATGCGCTGTTTGGGCCCATCCCCACCCCCAAGCTGGAGGACATCTTCTACAAGAGCAAGCCCCGCTACTTCAAGCGCACCAGCTCGGCCGTGTGGCACTCGCCGCCCGGCCCCAGCACCTCCTGCACCTGGCAGAGCTGAGCCAAGACAGGAGAGGGGGTTTTAGGGCATCCATGTGTGCTTTACTTATCCCATATTTACGGTTTTAACTTTTTTACTGTTGTTGTTGCAGAAATAAAAGTGTTTAATGAAATGCAGCGCTTTCTGTGTCTCCTTTCTCCTGCCTGGGTAGCTGATTCCAGACCAATGACTGTATGGACTCCCAATCCCTGGGGGTCCCTTCCAACTCAGAATCTTCTTTGATCCTGACTTAACTGTGGTTTCTGCAAGGCAAGATGCAGAGATATGTTATGCCCCATTTCCTATTCCCTCAGGATCTTCCCTCACACAAGAAAGCTTGGAAATTGCTGTAGGGAAGACTAGATTCTTTCAATCACCCTGAGGGGGACAGTGTTTTCACAACCCTATTTCTACATGTTTACTGTATTTATGTATATTTCTATGTATGTATATAGATAAATATCTCTTATAGACATAAATATGTATAGACATAGTAAATATATATGTCTATATATATATATGTATATCTCTATTTATTATATGCAAGTCCTCTTCCTTCATGAATTCCTGTGCCTCCTTGTTACTTGGAGCCAGAATCCTTTTCCTGCTGTTAGAAAAACTCTCCCTGGACAGTTTAAGCAGCCTCTTCACCCTCCTCTTCTAATAGAAGAAGGAAGCCTAGGCTTCCTTTTTTCTGTGTCCTTTTTTCCCAGGAGACTTCAGTGTATGGCCAGGTTTGGGAATGGGGGCTTGGGAAGGGTAAGAGGGTGTGATGGTTCCTGGGGGGCTCCTGCCTGGGACCAACAGCTTTGACCTCTCCTCAGCAGCAGATCTACGACCCTCCCTCTCCTTCCCTCCTCCTCTCCCAAGCCTGAACACACAGGGATTGACTGGAGTGGTGATGGACTGCAAGAGATAAGGCCCTGGTTGTAAGGCAGAATTATGGAGCCAGGATCCTTGGAGCCATCCCAGCTCCTGGGGCCTCTGCAAAAAAGGGCTGGAAGCACTTGGAGCGCTCACTCCGAGAGCCAGTGCACACCCAAGGGGGATTTTGTCCCAGGAATGCTGTTTGGCTGGGGCTGGGATACCGCAGGGGCTCTGTGGGTGAGGTGGGGAGAGCAGCCAAGGTCCTTCCCACCCCGGAGGTGAACATCCCTGGCTCCCTCAGGGATGCTGCGGTGCCCACGTGGCCGCGTCCACAGGGGGTTTGGTGAGGGGGGACTCGAGCCCTGCTGCAGCTGAGCCCCGGCCGGGACAATTTCCCTGCTAATTTGTTGCCAACAGAGCCTGGAACACCGGGGGAGTGGAAAAAACCTCGGTGCCAACAGCTGCTGGGAGGGAGCTGCTGCCAGCTCCGGCCCGAGCGCTAATGAGGTGTCTGTGCTGCAGCTGGTTCCGGGCACCGTGCGCAGCTCCCGCGGCTCCTGGAGCCCGCTGGGAACCCGAGCCTGGAGATCCTGCAGCTCCCAGGAGCTCACCAGGAGCCCGAGCCTGGAGCGGTGCCCGTTAATGCCACCCCGGGGAAGGCGGCTGTGCCGTCTGTCTGCCAGCACCGCGCCGGGGAGGATCCATCCCGTGGGATGCGGGGAGCAAAAGGCCCCCAAGCGCCGGGATCGGGGCTGCTGGTGCCAGCTGGGAAAAGGAGCAGCTCCACGAAATCAGCGGGAGATTAATTAAGCAGGGATCCCCCAGGCTTGGGCAGGCTGGGTGTGGAAGTGCCTCCTTCCCAGAAACGCCGGAGCCGCGGTGTTGCAGCGTTCCCAGAGCAAACCGTGGGCATCCCTGCGATCCCACAGGGCCGTTCTCCAGTGGGAGGGGGCAGGTGGCTGAACCCGCTGCACCCCCCCCAGAACAGAGAAGGGAAAGGGAATGTTTCAGCTCGCATGGAGCAAAACAATCCATGTCAACCTGAGGCATTTTCCGGGGCTGTGAGCACAGCAGGGAGACACGAGGGTGCCGGTGCTTCCCTTGGATCACAGCCCTCTCCTTGCATCCTGGTGCTCCCTTTGGATCCCAGAGCTCCCTTTGGATCCCAGCTGCCTCGTTTCTCCCCTCTGCCGACACGTCATCTGTTTCTGTTTTCAGCACCCGGGAACCCCTGATTCACCCCATCCCACGGGGATGCTTCCCAGGGCCGGGAGAGTGCGGGAGGGCTGGGGACGGGGTGGGGTGGGGCAGGATGCCACCCTTTTTCCCACTCCTCCCCCGCCGGGTGCCTGGGCCGTGCGGGTGTGGGTGCCCCAGCCTGGGCAGGGGCTCCCTGGGGTGGGGCCATCTCCGCCCGCCGCCGTCTCCCTGGCTCGGCGGCTCCGCATCCCGCTCTCCTGTTGCTCAGAGATGTGGAGGCAGTTGCTAAGAGACACCGACACGTCAGTATCTGGCCCTAAGGAAAAAAAGAGGAAAAAAAAAAAAAAAAGAGACAGAGAAAGAGAGAGACAAGGGAGGACGAGGAGGAGGAGGGGAGGAAGGAGGTGGGGAAAGACCTGCTCCCATCGCCAGGCTCGCAGCAGCCTCGGCCGCCGCTGCCGGAGCCCTGCTCACGACTTTGCGGCCTCTGAGGTGTGGGTGACCGCTGGGGACCCCCACATCACTCCCTGGAGCCCCCCACATCACCGTTCAGGACCCCCACATCATCGCAGGGAGCCAGGCCCTGCTCCCCCCTGGCCAGTGAGTACCCCGGGGGACCCCAGCCCTGCCGGAGGGGTTGGGAGGCTGTCGGGATGGGGATGGCTGGGGTGAGGCGGGGTGGTGGGAGAGGATGGAGCTGGGAGGGTGTGGGCGAGGGAGGATGGAGCAGACATGGTCAGGTGGCAGGGGGCCGAGATCAGGCCTGGGGGGACCCTGGGTGGGAGCTGGACATGGAGGTCTCCCCCCGGGAGGGAGGTGGGGAGGGTGTCCGCTGCACTAGGCTGAGCTGGCGTCGGCGTGGGGTTGACAGGGGGTTGGCAGGAGACTGTGGAGCAGCACCTCCACTCTGCCCACCACCAGCCAGGATGGGCTGGCCAAGGTCAGAGGGGCTGGAGGGCTCTGTTCTGGCTGAAATCCCCAAGGGGGTATTGGAGGAGCGAGGCGACCGTGGCACGAGGGGCGTGGGGAGGGCGCGGGTGCCCCACAGGCCACTCCAGCCGCACCAGCTGCGGCCTCCTCGGCAGGGGCGTGTGGCCGGCGCGGCTTCCTCCCGCTCCTCTTCCTCGCAGGCAGTCAGTGACGGCCGCGCCGGTGCCCCCGGCGGGGTCCGCGTGCCCGCCGGATGCCGCCGGGACGGCGGGAGCATCGCCGTGACCGCTGCCAGCCGGGCCCCGCGACCGGCCGCCGGCTGAGCCCCGGGCGTTGAGCGGGCGGGCGGGATGGCCCCCGGCGCCCCGTGAGGGTCGGGCCCGCGAGGCCATGCTGCTGGGCCCCTGGCTGGTGGCGGCGGCGGCGGCGGTGGCGGCGGCGGCCGGCGCGGGCTGCCCGGTGCTGTGCAGCTGCCGCGGGCAGGCGGTGGACTGCAGCGGGCAGCGACTCTTCTCCGTGCCCCCCGAGCTGCCGCTGGACACCGGGAACCTGAGCCTGGCGCACAACCGCATCTCCAGCATCCCGCCGGGCTACCTGGGCTGCTACGGGCAGCTGCGCGCCCTCGACCTGCGCAACAACTCGCTGGCGGCGCTGCCGGCGGGGCTGTTCCGCGGCGCCCGGCGCCTGGCGCACCTGGACCTCAGCTACAACAACTTCAGCCTGGTGCCCGCCGACATGTTCCGCGAGGCCAGCGGGCTCCTGCGCCTCGACCTCAGCCACAACCCGGGGCTGCGCCGCGTCCACCCCCAGGCCTTCCGCGGGCTGGCCCAGCTGCGCGAGCTGGACCTGAGCTACGGCGGGCTGGCGGCCATCAGCCTCGACGCCCTCGAGGGGCTGCCCGGGCTGGTGGGGCTGCGCCTGGGGGGCAACCCCTGGCTCTGCGGCTGCGCCATGGAGCCCCTCCTCAAGTGGCTGCGGGGCCGCATCCAGCGCTGCGCCTCGGGTAGGTGCTGCCGGGCCCTCCGACCCCCACCCCCGTCCCAGGGGCCGGCGGCCGGTCTAAAGCCATGCTCCCCCCCCCCCCATCCCACAGATTCGCAGCAGGCCGAGTGCTGGGCCCCCCCTGAGGTGGCGGGGGCCCCCCTGCTCTCGCTGACGGAGGAGAGTTTCCAGGCCTGCCACCTCACGCTGACGCTGGACGACTATCTCTTCATCGCCTTCGTCGGCTTCGTCGTCTCCATCGCCTCGGTGGCCACCAACTTCCTGCTGGGCATCACGGCCAACTGCTGCCACCGCTGGAGCAAGGCCAGCGAGGACGAGGATGTCTAGGTACCGCCGCCGCCACCGCCGCCAATGGACCCCCCGCCCCGGCCACCCCCCGGCCCGGCCGCCCCCGTGGGGACACCGGACTGTGCCTTGTCCTCGTCCCCTCCCGCCGCCCCCCGCGCCAGGGTGGCCCTCGAGACGCCGGGGACACCAGGGGACAGACCCGCTTCCTTTTGCCCCAAAATGGGGAGTTTTTGCCCCTGCCCCCCCATCACCGTGAGCTTGGACCCCCTCCCGTTCCCACTGCCCGGGACTGACGGAGGCAGCGGCTTGGGGGTCCCGAGGAAGCGACCCCCCACCTCTGCCTGGGAGAGACAGAGACCCCAAAAGCTGTGTGTGCCTGGGGAGACTGAGGAAGTCCCTGCTTGCAGCCCCACAGCAGCGCTGCTGGAGGCCCCCCCAAATCCTGCCCACGCTCTCCAGCCTCCCCAGAAATCCAGGGGGGCAGGAGGTGGTGCTGGCACCCACGGCTCCAGGGAACACCTGCGCCTTGCCGGTGACACCAGGAGGCGCCGGGGCAGCACCGGGACCACCGAGCCTGGCGGTGGGAAGGGCTGGGACATCTCCCAGGTCCGGGATCTCCCGGGGACGGCCTCTCCCTCCTCTTCAGGGCCAAACCGGGCACCCATTGCCCGCCCCGGGGGGAGGGTCGGGAGGCGAAAGGAGCGTCAAAAAAGGGGAAAAAAAAAAAAAGAAAAAGAAAAAAGCAGAAAGCCAACGACCCTCTGTCCGGCTGGGGCAGCCACGTCCCCAGTCCCCAGTGCCTGTGTCCCCTGTCCCCTGTGTATGTTGAGCACGCTGGAGGGGGTCGATTTAACCCCAACCCACCCCCAAAGGGCTGCGGCTGCA
The DNA here is from genome assembly GCF_036250125.1 of Pseudopipra pipra. Classification (NCBI taxonomy): domain Eukaryota; kingdom Metazoa; phylum Chordata; class Aves; order Passeriformes; family Pipridae; genus Pseudopipra; species Pseudopipra pipra. The sequence continues at coordinate 677,678 of NC_087554.1, read as the reverse complement.
CCCCCAACCCCAGCGCTGCCCCCGGGGAAGGGGCACGTGGCCTCTGCCTTCCACATTTTCTCTGGTTTTTTTTATTATTTTCCTCTTGGTGAGTCCTCCCCGCCCCGTTCTGCACCCCCTGCACGGGCACCTCCTCCCGCAGCCACCTGGGGGCACCCAGAGCACGGGGCATCCCCTGCATCCCACCCGCTCCTTCCTCTGCCTCACCCTCAGCTTTTTTCTTTCTTTTTTTTTTTTTTAGTTTATTTTTATTGTGTTTCTCTTTTGTTTCTCTTTGCCTTTTTACTTTATTTGGTTTCTGTCACTTTCCGTTCCTTTCCGTTCCTTTCCCTTCTGTCCCTTCCCTTCTTTCCATCTTACTGACTCTCCTCTTCTTTCTCTTTTCTTTTCTTTCTTTTCTTTTCTTTCTTTTCTTTCTTTCTTTCTTTTTTTCTTTTCTTTCTTTTCTTTTTTCTCTTTTCTTTTCTTTTCTTTTCTTTTCTTTTCTTTTCTTTTCTTTTCTTTTCTTTTCTTTTCTTTTCTTTTCTTTTCTTTTCTTTTCTTTTCTTTTCTTTTCTTTTCTTTTCTTTTCTTTTCTTTTCTTTTCTTTTCTTTTCTTTTCTTTTCTCTTTTCTTTTCTTTTCTTTTCTTTTCTCTTCTCTTCTCTTCTCTTCTCTTCTCTTCTCTTCTCTTCTCTTCTCTTCTCTTCTCTTCTCTTCTCTTCTCTTCTCTTCTCTTCTCTTCTCTTCTCTTCTCTTCTCTTCTCTTCTCTTCTCTTCTCTTCTCTTCTCTTCTCTTCTCTTCTCTTCTCTTCTCTTCTCTTCTCTTTTCTTTTCTTTTTTTTCTTTTCTTTTTTCTTTTCTTTCCCTTTCCCTTTTCTTTTCCTTTTCTTTCTTTTTCTTTCCTTTCCTTTTTTTTCTCCTCTCTTCTCCCCCCTCCTGCTCTTTGTACGTTTTGTAACCGCGGGTTTTGTACCACGGGGCACTTTTTCAGCGCCGAACCTCGACAATAAAGAGCATCAGCGCAGCCGGGGCCGGGACACGCGTGTGTGTGACAGGGACACGCGTGTGTGTGACAGAGACACGCGTGCACGGAGCCACCCGTGTGCGTGCAGGGCGCAGGCGACGGCCCCCAACCTGCAGAAAGCATCAGCCCTGCTTTTCCCTCCGGCGCTTCCTGTTATTCCTCCGGCAGCATCTCCCGGCCCCGGCGGGGCCCAGCTGCGGCCGCCGGGTCACCTCCCTGTGCCCCCCTTGCCCGGGACCCCCTCCCCGCGGCCGGGGGGTTGCGGGGCCGGTCCCGCCTGGCCGGAGCCCGGAGGTCGGGCAGCAGCTGTGCCGTGTCCGGCCGCGCCGCCGGCCCCGGGGGAGGGCAGGGGTGGGGGCAGCGGCCGGACGGTGGCCCCCGGTGCCCACCCCCGGGCTGTGCCGGGCGCTGGAGCCCTCGCGGTGACGGCTGGGGGTGGACCGGGGCACTCCCGAACCCTGGCACTTCCCTGCATGTCCTCCCATATGTCCATCCCTCCATCCATCCCTCTACCCATGCACCCGTCTTTCCCTCCTTCCCTCCCAACACATCCATCCATCCATCCATCCATCCATCCATCCATCCATCCATCCATCCATCCATCCATCCATCCATCCATCCATCCACTCCATCCCCACCTCCCTTCCCAAACCTCCCACACACATCCAAATTCACCTCCCCGCACACACTTTTCCTCTCTGCATCCTCCCCCTCCGTCCCCAAGCCCCGCGGTGTCACACGGGGAACCCCCCGGACTTTCGGGGGTCCCCTCACAGGGGTGGAACCGGCCACTCACGGGGGGGTCGCCCAGGGCTCGCCCCCCCGCCCCCCAAAATGCCACCCCCGGCAGCCACCGCTCCCACCCCACAGAGACCAAAGTCTCCGAGCCCCGAGTGCGCCGAAGCTCCGCCGCGGCTCAGGCAAATCCCTGTTTTCCCGGCACAAACGGGAGCTGGAGGGGCCCCCCCACACACACGCGTCCCCCCCCCCCCCTCCCCACCTCCTCCCGCTCCGTTTGCTTTGGGGCGGGAGGTGTGAAGGAGCCCGAGCCGGGCTGTAAACACGGAGGTCACTTCAAAGAGGACGCCCGGGGACATCCTTAGCACCACCAGATTATTTCGGCACCCCCGGGCGGGATGGGGAGGGGGGCTGGTGGTGGTGAACATCCCGTTTGGCAGCTTAGAAAAGCGGGGAAGGGGGGGCCGAGGGGGCTCCCTGGGGCAGGGGGAGCTGCCCCTCATCCCGTCCCCGCCCCTGTCCCCATCGCCGTCCCTGTCCCGATCCCCGTCTCCCCCTGTTCCCCTGGCAGAGCCCATTTTTAGCTCCAGCCAAGGGGGTCTGTGTGGAACAACCTCCTTTTTTCCCAGCCCCACGCCTGAGAACCCCTGGCTGTGCCCCTTGGCTGAGTTGGGACCTGCAGCATTCCCAAGGCATCATGTTTTGGGGTTTGAGGGTCCCCATGTTCCCTTGGGGATCACCCCCTCCCTCCAGCCTTTCCAGAGGTTCCCAAAGCATCATTTTTTGGGGGTTCGAGGGTCCCCAGACACTCCTGGGAGCACACCCCGCATTCCCTAACCACCTCAGGGTTCCCAGAGCATTGTGTTTTGGGGTTTGAGAGTCCTGGGAGCACGCCCCACACTCCCTAACCACCCCAGTGTTCCCAGAGCATCGTGTTTTGGGGTTTCAGGGTCCTGGGAGCACACCCCACACTCCCTATCCACCCCAGGGTTCCCAGAGCATTGTGATTTAGGGACGGAGGGTCCCCAGACTCATCCAGGAGCACCCCCCCTGCTCTCTAGCTTTTCCAAGGATGCTCCCCATCCCCCCTGTCCCTGCTGTCCCCCCTCTATCTTCCCTCCTCATCTTCCCTAGGAACTGGCAGGAAGGCAACACCTTCCTTATCTCCTTCCGACGGGTGGTCCGGCCCCACTGTCCCTCACCCCCGGCTCCGGCCTTGTTATTTTTCTGGAGTGTCCCTGCGTTTGTCCCCAGGGATTCCTCAGCCAAACACTTCCTTCCTGGAAGGGAAAGGGAAATCTCCAAGAGGCGGATAGAAAGTCAGCAGCTCCGTCTCCGCTGGCCGGGCGCCTGCGGCCGTTTCCGTGCCCGGCGGCTGCACCAGAGGGGGGGAAACAGCAACCCCGACCCCCCCCCAGTGCTGGGATATTTGGGGGCAGTGGGGGGGTGGAGGGAGAGATGGGGAGAGGGATAAAGGGAAGGGAAAGGAGGACGGCAGGGTGGGAGGGCGGAGAAAGAGAGGGAGAGCAGGATGGAGGGAATGATGGAGGGAGGGAGGGGCAGAATGGTGGAATCATCAAGGTTGGAAGAGACCTTTAAGATCATCAAGTCCAGCCGTCAAGCCAGCACTGCCACTGCAACCCCTAAACCACTAAACCATGGATGGATGGACGGGGGAAGGAGGGGGCTGTTGGATTGATGGATGGACATCTGGATTGACAGATCACTGTTATCGAGGGGTCTCTCCAGGGTGAGGCAGGCTGGGCAGCATCTGGAATGTAAACACACTTCGGGACGTGGCCCTGGATGCAGCATTCCCACCCCTCAAGCCCCCCTGGCCCTTAGACCAAATTAGATCCACTGGAAAAAAAACCCTAAACCCCCAGGTAGGCTCCCACCCCTCCAGGTGGGGGGTTTGTGCAGCCCCCAGCCCCTCAGCCTGTCCCTCCCCATTCCCTCTCTTTGGACAAAGGGCCATCCCTGCGTGGGGGGACTCCAGCTGATGTCCCCCAAACACGGAGCGGGCTGGCAGGAAGGCAGAGGCAGCCCCTCCCCGACGGGAAGCCTCCCAAGGAACCCAGTAATGATCCTGCATCCTTGCCAAGGGAGAACAAAGGCTGAGGAGACAGGATAGTTCATCACCAATAAATGAAGGATGTAAATAGCAAATAGGGGGAAGATTTATTTCGAGCCGAGCCTCAGGAAGCGACAGGGCCTGTGGGGGGAAGTGGGACAGGAGCCATTTGGTGGCTCATCAAAATCCTGGTTGGGGTGAACCGGGGTCCTGCCCAGTGCCCAAATCCCCCACCAGCACCCAGGGGGTCCAGTGTCCCCCCCACACCCTGGGGTCCCGTGTCCCTGTCCACACCCGGGGGTCCCATGCCCCCATCCCTCAGGTTTGGGTGTTTCACAGCACCAGGTCCCTTTTCCACTCCCGGGTGAGTCACCCAGGGCTTGTCCTGGCCTCAGATAAGGATAAAAGCCCAAAAATGGGATTTGGTGGGACAGAGCAGCCGCCTGATGCAATCAGAGCTGGGGGGCTGGGGCAGGCAGGCACCCACCCCACAGGGCCAAACACCCCTATCCCAGTGCTGTGATGCTCCAAAGGTTTGGAGGTTTTCCTACCGTTTCCCAAAGCGTTGCTGGGGAAGAGACCAGGGAGAGTCTGTCCCAGGCTGGAATTCCCACCAGCGTCCAGGGGTACCCAGCAGGGGCCAGGGGCAGCCACAAGGTGCAGGGACCCCCCATAGTGCACCCCCCACCACCCCCTTAACTCATGGACACGCCAAAGCCCAGCTACACCCCCCACCCCTCCACGACGCCCCCCACCATGTCCCCCCCAGCCCCCCCCGAGGGAACTGCACGCACGCTGCTCCTTTTTTAACCAAAAACTCATTTATTTGACACAAAACACAAAAGGGTGCTGGGGGAGCCGCCCCCGCCCGAGCCCCCCAGGGGCTCCTCCCCAGCCCCTGCCCCACTTTCCCCTTCCCGTGAGCAGGGCTTTCCAGCGGGGGGGGTCCCCAAAGCAAGCCAGGCTCTGGGGCAAGGCGGAGGTGGGAGGGGTCCCCCCCGAGGAGACCAGCTCGGGGGGCGCCGGGGGTGGCCGGGGGGGCTCAGGCGCGGAAGAGCGTCTCCTGGGTGGCGGGGTCCAGCTTGCCCCCCGGGCCGGGGCCCCCCTTGCCCCCGGGGGGGTGGCTGTGCCCGGAGGAGTAGCTGGCAGAGCGCTCGGGGCCGGGGCCGGGGGCCCGGCAGCACAGGAGGGCGGCGCAGGCGTGGCGAAAACGGGGGTCGAAGAAGGCGTAGAGGAAGGGGTTGAGGCAGCTGTTGATGTAGGCGACGCCGGTGCAGTAGGGATGGAGGTTGTTGAGGAAGGTGTGCAGGGCGCAGGACCAGGGCAGCACCTGCAGGTCCATCAGCACGTAGAGGGTCTTGACCAGGTGGAAGGGCAGCCAGCAGCCCCCGAAGGTGGCCACCAGCACCGTGATGATGGTGAGGAGGCGCTTGCGCTTGCGGAGCCCCTCGGCCCGCTCCCGGCGGAAGTGAGTGGCCACGGTGCGGGCGATGAAGAAGTAGCAGGTGAGCATGACGGCGAAGGGGGCCACGAACCCCACGGCGGTGGAGGAGAGCCCCAGCCCCACCTCCCAGGCGCCCTCCGACCCCAGGGCCTCCAGGTCCGTGTAGTCCATGTAGCAGGTGATCCTGGGGTCCTCGCCGAGGGCGGCCGCCCGCCGCAGCACCAGGGCCGGCAGGGCCAGCAGGGCCGCCAGAGACCACAGGGCCACGGTGGCCACCAGCCCGCTGACCCGCAAGCGCAGCTTGGCGGTGGCCAGGGGCCGGACGATGGCCAGGTAGCGGTCGAAGCTCAGCCCCGTCAGGCAGAAGACGCTGGCGTACATGTTGACAAAGACCAGGTAACTGCTGACCTTGCAGGCGGCCGTGCCGAAGGGCCAGTGGTAGCCCAGCCAGGTGTAGGCGGCCCAGAGGGGCAGGGTGACCACGAAGGTGAGGTCGGCAGCCGCCAGGTTGGCAATGAAGGTGTCGGCGGAGCGCCGGCGGTCGCGGCCGCCCTTGAAGATGGTCCAGAGGACCAGCCCGTTGCCAGCGGTGCCCAGCAGGAAGACCAGCAGGTAGATGGTGGGCAGCAGGGCCAGCGAGGGGCCCCACTCCGTGTACTCGCAGTACGTCTCGTTGTCACTGTAGGCGTAGGCGTCCGCTGCCTCCTCCATCCCGGCGCTGGGCTGGGCTCAGCTCAGCTCAGCTCATCCCGGGCTCACCCGCTCCTCCAGCCCCTGAGCCACCCTGCAAATCCCACCGAGTTACCTCCCCTTCCTCCTCCTCCCCGCCCTCCTCCTGGATGGGACGGACAGGACAGGGCAGGAGCGACGGATGGCTGGGGGGGAGCCCCCGTGGGAAACTTCACAGCTCCCCCCACCTCCATCTGGCTCCTTCCCGGGGGGTTTCACCGAGCTCTCACCCGCGTGTCAATGCGCCGACCCCCGAGATAACCCCGTCCCCTGCCACACCCGGGGGGTCTGGCCGCCCACCAAGATTGGCTTTGGTGCTGGGATCAGGGCAGCAGCGCTGGGGGGGGCTCAGGGCCGGGGGGGGGCCTCAGGGTTCTGGCAGCATTTGGGGTTTCAGCTCCGGGCGCCGCATTCGGCGCTGGGGTGTCACACGCCGGGGTTGCATTTCGCACGGGCGGTGTCACCTCGGGCACTTGGTGGCAGGGGGTCACACTGGGGGGGGGGGTTCACACTGGGTGGAGTCGCACTGGAGGAGGGGGGATGCATTTGGCATTTTGCATTTGGCACTCAGGATTCCCCGTTTTGCTCCCAGGTTTGCTGCACTGTGCACACAGCGGTGGCTCCGGGGGGTCCCCCAGTGCTGGGGCCCCATTTTGAGCAAAACATGCCAGGGAGACTTTTTTAGGCATTTATCAAAAATCTGGCGGGGGGGGGGGGGAAGGCTCTGGGACCACCCATGCTGCAAAAAGCCCATTTTAGGGCAATGGCTGCCACAGGACCAGCTGCCAGTGGAGCTCCCAGTGCATCCCAGCTCCGCAGGTCAGTCACGGAGCCGGATGCAGCAGTGCCTTCGGCTTAGCCAAGAGAGAACAGACATCCCCCCGACCCACAAATAAATACTGAGGGGACAGGGTCAGGAGGGGGGCCCTCTGGTGGCAGGGCCGTGTGCTGTGGATGTCCCACTGGGACTGAACACAATTCCAGCTTTGGGGAAAAGCACCGGAGAAGCCAAGCAGGACTTTGCAGAGTGAATGAAGTCTGAAGAGCCCTGAGTGCCCTGGGGACACACTGTGAGGTCTGGGCTGGAACCTGGGCTGAGGGGGGTCTGAGCTGGGCTGAGGGCAGATTGAACACGGGACAGGCTGTGGAAGAGGCAGGTTTAACACCTGAGTGCAGGGATGGAGGCTGGGGGGGACACAGAGACCCCCAACCCCTCGCAGGCACAGTGGGGCCCTTCTCCCAGCAAAGGGGTGTAAAGGAGGGGTTTGGGGGGAATTCAGTGGCTGAAAGAGGGGGGAGCTCACAGGAGTCTCCAAACTGAGACAGAGTGGTCTCAGGGGGTAAAGGGGCTGCTAAACAGGGATGTGGGTTGGGGGGCCCCAGAGGCAGGGACGTGGCAGCCACTGAACCAGACACTGAGAGGGTCCGCAGCGTCAGCAGGGAGAACAAGCCAGGGCTTAATCAGGCTGGAGATAAGGAACGATCCCATATCCAGTGCTGGGACAGCCAGATTGGAGGCAGTGAGGAATTAAACCCAAAAGCTTCTACAACTGGCAGCAGAACCCTGAGGGTGTCCCAGTTCTGGTTAAAATGCCATCTTCGATTAAAGAAGGGGCGGAACCCCCCACTCCCCAGTGTAGGTTAATTAACGCTAATTAGCGGCATTAGGGAAACCCCAGCGCCGCAGAGGAGCCGCCCCTGGGATCACAGAGGCTGCCCAGGCTGCTCCTGCCGTGGCCAGAACCCCATTAATGAGCAGCACCGTTACTGAGCCGTGTTATTAATGACTATTAATAACAATCCCGGCTATCTCTGTCCCACTGGAACACGCCTCCATTTCCAGCCCCCACTCAGGTATCCCTTCTCAAAAGCTGGAGGACTGAGGGTCCAGGTCACTCCCTCACTGACCTGATTGCCCTCAGTGCCATCCCAGTGGTCCCAGCGCTGGGGAAGGAGTCCCCCTGGCTGGGTTTGTGGTGGCCAACGGCAGTGGATCAGTGGCCAGAGCCGGGCTGATAACGAGCCCGTGGGGCTGATAACAAACCCCTTTATCTGCAGCAGGGGGAGGGGGCTGCGGGGGGATGCTGCAAGGAGCCGCTCTCCCTCTGCCCTGGGCACCACTGAGGTGCTCTGGGACCCTCATTCCCCAGGCTCTGGCACCAGCGGCTCCATTGGGAACGAGCCAGGGTCACGGCACCCCCTCTGGCTCTGAGGGGGACTGGGGTGGGAGACCCCATGGAGTGGGATGTGGAGCAAGGCCCCCAAAGGCAGGAAGGGCAGCGCTCGGCCCCGCACAAGGAGGGCTCCGGCAGCTTCCTCCAAAGCCGCAGGAGTTACATCCGACCGGGGAAGCAACGCCCCTCGGGCACAGCTCCTGCGCCTCTGTTCCCCCTTCCATGGGCTGTGCCGGGAAAGCCAGCCCCAGGGTGCACTGTGGGCACAGAGCTCCTCCTGCTGGCAGCCCCTGCACGGTGACCCCCCATCCCACAGGGCCCCCTGCGACCCCCAGAGAAGAGCCAGGCCCCCCGGACTGACCAGCGAGGTTTTATTGTCTGTGGCAGCAGCACCACGAGCCGGACCCGCCGCCCTGTGTCCGGGGCGATACACGAGCAGGGCTGAGGGAAGGGGGGGGGTCGTGCCCACCCCCAGCCCCCAGGGGACAGAGGGGATGGGGTACAATGTGAGGATGGGGACGGGGAGGAGGTGCTGGGGGGAGATGGGGACCCTGCGAGCTCGTACAAAGTGCATAGGTGTGTGTGTGTGTGTGTGTCCCCATGGGAGGGGACAGCCCTGGTCCCGGGACAGCGGCCATCGGCATCGGGGAGAGAGCCTGGAAGAGACACAGCGGGGAGGGGCTGAGGGTCTGCAGGGACCCCCAGGGGTGACAGCACACCCCCCAGTGATGACCCAGGCCAGGGGTCCTGGCTGGAGCAGGCAGAAGGGACCTGACCCCAGCAATGCAGACTCCAGAGACACAGGGACATCTCCCACTGAGCCACCCCATCCATGGTGCCACAGCCAGCCCTGCCCTCACATCCCCTCCAGCCACGCAAGACCCACAGCCCTGCACACAGGGGACATGGGGAGCCCCAGGCCAGGGGGATCCGTGCCCAGCATCCCCCCAACTCCCACACTCACCCACTCAAGGCTTCTTCCTCTTCAGCTTCAGCGCCTGCAGCCAGTGTGGGGGGGAGGCCTCGGATCTGGGGTGTTTGCACAGCATCAGCATGAGACCCCCAAGAGCAGCCTGGGCACCCAGACTGAACCCCCCCCAGCACCCCTTTCGCCCCCACGAGGGTCCTGGCCCCACACTCACCCTGACGATTTCTCCGGCTTGGGGGGCAGCGCCGGGGGTTTCCCACTCACACCAGGGATCTTGCAGGACTTGGAGCGCTGCACGTGGGGGTCCTTGGAGGAGGTCCCCTTGCTGTCCCCCGATGATGTCCCCTCCTCGGCCGAGCGGTTGCGGCCCCTCAGCTTGGCCTGGGAGCAGACAGTGAGGTCAGTGGGGCACACAGCGCTCTGCCCCATAAATCCCCCCACTGCCTCCTCCCTGCCTTCAGGCAGCCCCCACCCCTGGTTTACCCCCTCTCCAGGGGTTCGGGAATCCCACCTTGATGGCGGAGGCGCTGAGGCCGGGGAAGAGGGGCACCTTGACCCCCCTGCCCAAGGGGGAGCCGCGCACCCGCCGGCTCCGGGGCTCCTCCGCCACCTCCTCGTCGGAGGACGCTGCTGGGGCTGGCCGGGGCTCTGCGGGGACACAGGGACAGCGTCAGGGTGACACCTGTGCCAGGACAGACACCCCGCTCCCCTCCCCGTCCCCGCTGGGCTCACCGGTGGAGTCCCGGAAGATCCAGCTGTCCCCCTCGGGGGCGGTGGGACGCAGGGCCGGTGCCCGGTGCCGGCGCTTGCGGCCCAGACTGGCCTTGCTGCGGAACACGCTGCTGTCCAGGAGCTCCGTGTCCTGCCGAGCCCATGGGACACGTCAGAGACGGCAGGGGCAGCCACGGAACCCTCCGCCAGACTGGGAGCTGCCCCCTCCCCACTCACCTCCAGGAAGGGGAACTCCTGCCCCTGCTCCATGGGCCCCTCAGGCTGAGGGGTGCCCAGGGAGAGCCGCTGCTCCCCCCAGCCCGGGGGGCTCTCCCCATCTGGGTGGTCCGAGGTGGGTTCCTCAATCCCTGTGTCCACTGGGATCCCGCTGGCAGCCTCCAGCAGCAGAGAGGAGGCCCCGGGGCTCTGCAGGGCAGCGGCGTGCTCGGGGAGGTCCCTCTCCTCCTCAGTGGGGCTGAGCAGCTCAGCCCGGGGGGTCTCCAGAGCTGGGGGGTCGGCTGGGGCATCACCCATCGGTGGGCTGGGGGCTGAAAGACGGAGGCTCCTGCTTGGGAGACAAGACCGCAGAGTTGCTCCAGCCCCAGATAACACAAGGCCTGCTCACGTCCCAAAACCCTTCTGTCCACCTCAGGGGAAGCTGCTCCCTCCCTGCCACCACCGGTGCCCTCCTTACCTGTCCTCTGTGCCCGTGTCCCCTCCCAGGCTCCGTTCCCCAGTGCCGAGGTCCCGGCTGCGGGCGGCACAACGGGCACCGAAGGCACTCGCCCACTCCTGGCGCTTGGCCTCGGTGTCCTGCAGCTCCATGCTCCAGTGCTCCAGGTCCTGGCTCCAGCGGGCATCGTCCGTGTCCAGAGAGATATCCCTGTGCCAGCCTGCCAGGGACTGCAGGCCCCTGGACATGGCGCCATCCGAGGCTCCGCTGCTGCAGGGGTCTGGCACCCGCTCTGTCCCAATGGCACCAAACTGGTTGTGGCAGTCGCCTCCTCCAAGCTCCTCAGCCCAGTCCCTGCTGCTGGAGCTGCCATGCTCCTGCTGGTGGGCACTGCCCCAGGTGGGCTCCTGGGCCAGGAGATCAGGGCAGAGGGAGCCAGGCACATCTTCCTCACTGACCCCAACATGCCTGGCCTGGCCGACACTGCCCTCACTGGACCAGCTCAGCCGGCCTGGGATCAGCTCCTGCCCTTCCTCCATGGGGAGCACAGAGCCGTGCTCCCTATCCCGGGCTGCTCCACTGGGGCTGAACTCCCTGTCCTGGGCCTCCACATCCCTGGTGCTGGACCTGTCACCCCAGGCCACTCTGCTGGGGCTGAACAACTCCCCGTGCCGGGTCTCCATGTCCCCAGCGCCGTGCCCATCATCCCAGGTTGCTCTGCTGGGAGTGAATCCACTGTCCTGGGTCTCCATGTTGCTGGTGCTGGATCTGTCACTCCAGGCTGCTCCGCTGGGGCTGAACTCCCCATCCTGGGTCTCCAGGTCCCCGGTGGTGCACTCGCTGGCTTCAGCCAGCCGGCTGGGGCTGAACTCCCGGTCCTGGCTCTCCGTGTCCCTGCTGCTGGATCTGTTATCCCAGGTCAGCCTGCTGGGGTTGAACTCCTGATCCTGGCTTTCCATCTCCCTGTATTCACCAGCCCAGGCCGGCCTCCTGGGGCTGAACTCCCTGTCCTGGCTTTCCATGTCCCTGATTTCACCAGTCCAGGCCGGCCGGCTGGGGCTGAACTCACGGTCCTGGCTCTCCATGTCCTGAGTGCTGTACCTGTTATCCCAGGCCGCTCTGCTGGGGCTGAATTCCCGGTCCTGGCTCTCCACACTGCCAGTGCTGCACTCGCTGCCTTCAGCCAGCCGGCTGGGGCTGAACTCCCTGTCCTGGCTTTGTGTGTCCTTGTATTCCCCAGTCCAGGCTGGCCGGCTGGGACTGAACTCCCGGTCCTGGCTCTCCATGTCCCGGGTGCTGTACCTGCTGTTCCAGGACGGTTGGCTGGGGCTGAGTTCCTTGTCTGGGCTCCCAGTGTCCCCAGTGCTGGATCGGCCAGCCCAGCCCAGCGTAAAATCCTCATCCTTGCTCCTGGCATCCCGGCTGCTGTATTTACTGGCCCAGTCCGGGGTGAGCTCCCTGTCCTTCATCTCCGTGTCACCGGTGCCATACCTGCCCGCCCAGGTGGGCTGCCCGGAGTCAAGCTCCTCTGTGCTGCTGGCACGGCCCAGGCCATAGCCCGGGCCCCACTTGGCTGTGCTGCTGCCAAAGTCTGGATCCCGCAGGCAGCTCTCCCCAGCACCGAGGGACTGGGACCAGTCACTGCCGCCCAGTTTGGTGTCTGCCATCAGCTCCGTCCCTCTGTAGTCACTGCTCCAGCCCTCCCGGGCGATGCTGAAGTGCCCATCCGGCCTGGCCCCAGCACTGTCGCTGCGGCTGCTGTCCCAGCCGGATTTGGCCCTGAATTCCTGGTCCTGCTCGGTCTCAGCAGGCCAGTCTCTCTCCCTGGACACAGCTGGGCAGCTCCAGTCAAAGGTGCCGGCCCGGCGGGGGTGGCCAATGCCAAACTCACTGCATAGGTCCTTCCGCGACCAGCCCAGTAGGCCCTGGGGGGAAGGGGGAAAGGAGTGAGAAGAGTTAGAGGGGGGCATAGCCCTGGCTCCTGCAGCAGCAGAGTTGGGGAGAAAGGGAGAAATGCCCTGGGGTGCCCAGGGTACACGGCACAGCAGGGCCCACCCCAAAGGGAGGTCACACCCTGCCACCTGCCCCTCACCACACGCTCCCGCTTGGCCTCCATCCACACACTCATCCCATCCTGTGCTGTCCCCTCCCATCACCCAGTGATGGAAGAGCCTACCCCACACTAACCCCACAGAGCCCCCCGCACCCCCTCACCTCTGGCGAGCCGTGCCCTGTGGTGTGGGCCCCAGGTGACGCCAGCAGCTCCGTCAGCCAGCCTGGGTCGGCGTGGGGGTCGGGGCCCTGTGGGGGTCCTTCGGCCTGGCCTGGCCCCCCAGGGCCCTGCAGGTCTTTGGGGCTGTCGCCTGCCCAGGCCAAGTCAGCCAGAGGGGCTGGATCTGGGGGGGCTGGATCCAGGGGTGCAGCTGTGGTGATGCTGGGCTGGGTGGGGGGCTCAGGCTCAGCTGGGTGCCAGCCAGGCTCTGTCACACGAAGTGGGGACTGGGACCCAGGGGTGCCTCGCTCTACCTCCCCTTCCTCCTCCTCCTCCTCCGTCAAGCCCTCAGCCTCTCGCTGGGCTACGGGACCCCCTGGGCATGGAGCCCCCTCTGCCCTGCAGCTGTCAGGCCCTTCAGAACCGCTGTCCTCCGGGGGGCTGTGGGCTGCAGCCTCCCCATCCGACTCTCCCTCTTCAGAGAGCCCCGAGTCAGGCGTCTCCCGGATGGGGGAGCGGGGGGGGAAGGCCGACAAGCGTGTCCCCCGCGACGGGAACGTCCACTCGAAGGACTGGGAAAGGCTCCAGCCGGACTCACTGCCCAGGGAGGGCTCAGACAGGGGGTCTCTGGGCCGGGGCAGGGCACTCAGTGAACCCCCCAGCTCCCCCAGGCCCTGCCCCGTGGGTGGGGACTGCAGCACTCCCTCTGAGGAGCGCCGCAGTCCCACGTCCCGGGGAGGGGAGCTGAAATCGGGACCCTGGCAGGACTGTGGGGACACTGCGGAGTCATCGGGTCCCTCTGGGGAGCCTGGGGGACGAGAGGCTTTGGCAAGGGGTGGGCTGGGGCGGCCCAGGTACTCGGCAGCAGCCTCAGGAGAGCCAGGGGGGCAGGTGACTCGGGGGGGCAGTTCGGGAGTGCCAGGGGGGCTGGCAGTGTCAGGGGAACCCTCCCCGGGAGTGTGGGGGGAGCCAGGGGAGCGGGAGGTGCCGACATGGGGTTTGGTGGCTGAGGGAGCGCCTGGGGCCTGGATGGAGGGGGCAGGGGCCTCGGCTGGAGGCTGAGTGGGGGATCTGGGGGAGCCAGGGGGTAGTGTGGGGGAGTCGGGGGCCAGGAGCTCAGCGGGGGCATCGGGAGAGCCGGGAGCTGGGGCAGAAGGCTCGGGAGGCTGGAAGGGAGCTCCTGGGGCCGGGGTCGGGGAGGTGGGGGGCCGTGGGGAGCCCGGGGGTCCGAGGGCCCCCAGTTGGAGAGAGGAGAGCTGTGGAAAGAGCCAGTGGGGGTCTTGTCACTCGAGAGACACCCCCAAGCATCATCCACCCCAAACCTCCGGAGGGTCTCTCCCTCCAGCCCCGCTCCCCTCCCTGTACCTGGGGCAGGAGGTGCCCACACCGTGTGCCAGCACCAGGCTGCTCCCGCGTGACTCAGCCCGGGCGGCTCCCGGTGCCCCAGCCCCGCTCCCAGCTCAGCCCTCCGCTGCCCCCAGAGCACCCAGACAGATGAGAGGAAGAAATGAAGCAGAAGGAAGTCAGGACCCCCCAGCCCAGCCGCCTGCCTTGCCTGGGACTGGCATCACCTTTGTCCAGCACCGTCGGGGTTTGCCCTCTTGCCGGGGTGACCCGGGGCCACTGCCCGGGCTGTCACCCGTGGTGTCACCGAGGCCCGGTGTCCCGGTCACCGCCCCGAGCGAGTGCAGTGTGGGGAGAGGGACTGGCGGGGAGCCCAAGGGGCCTGCCCTGCCACATACCTGCCGGGTCACCAAACCCCGGCTGGTGACTCACAGCTGCTCCCTGCCCACGGCTGGCACCGGTGCCGGCACACGCCACCCCCACACCCCTGGGCCCCGCGCTGGGGGCCCAGCGCAGGGGGCACTGGACCCCCCAGAAGGGGCAGCCAGCACCCCGAGGAGAAAGGAGAGACACGCACCCCGCAGAGAGGGAGCCCCGGAGGAGACAGGAGAGCCCCGAAGGAGAGAGCCCAGGAGCGGAGCCGCCGCGGCGCCGGAGGGCGAGGCCAGCACTCACATCAGGAGGGGACGGTGGCCTCCGGTGTCCACGGGGGTCCCCAGCACAGCGTGGCCCAGCTGGGGGGGAGCCGCTGCAGAGAGAAATGGGGAAAGAAGGTAAATCCCACTGGGTGCCGCAGGGCCCCTCTCCTCACGCCCACTGAGGCACCCTTGCTCCAAACCAGCCTCCATGGCCACAGGGGGCCAGGGTCAGGCCCTGCCATGGCTGCACGCTGGGCCCTGGCTTGGGCTGCCAGGGGAGGGAGGCGAAGCACTCCCAGCCCCTTTTCTGGAAAGCTTTTGGTCCTTTGGGAGCGAGTTTCTCACACTCTGGTTCAGAGCAGCCCCCGCCCAGCTCTCCCTGAGGTGCCCGAGTTCTCGGGAGCATGGCCAAGCCCTGGCTCCGGCCCAGAACGTCCCGGAGCTGGGAGTCCCGCTGATCTGCCCGCTCCCTGTGCCTTGGCATGGCCCAGCAGGGAAAAAATAGTGAGGCTGGGAAAACAGGAGTGTTTCCCCAGGGAGCGACCCCCTGCCCAACGGCTGGCTCGGAGCCCACCCACAGGGCTGCAGGCAGCTCCTGGTCCAGGACAGTCCGTCCTGCGGCTGGCACTGGCCTTCCCACAGAGGCAGCTCGAGGCGCTGTGGCTCGGGAGGAACCCAGGCCTTGTGCCGGCGACCAGACCTCAGCTCCGTTACATTCCCGCCCCAGGACGGCTCGGAGCAATGTCCCGTGTTCCCACTGCCACTCTCCCCCTGGGGTGGGTCTCTGGCCCCTCACCTCGTCTCAGCCACGGAGTGTCCGTCATCCCCCATTCCCAGCTCGCCCGCCGCAGGTCGGGGTGCGTGTGGGGCTTCACCAGGGGGGTCTCCATCCGCCTCCCCGCTGGGACGCCTCCGGAAGGCGGCGAAGGTCTTGGAGCCGAAGCGGGAGGAGGGGTCGGGACAGAAGGGCGAGAGCCAGGCCCTGTCTGGGCTGCCCGGACCCTCCCTGCTGTCCATCTTGGCCAGGATCTCCTCCACAGTGGTGCCTGGGAAGCGCTCCGGCCTGGCAGCCACCGGCACCGGCGTCACCTTGAAGGGCGCGGGGCCCTTGCGCGAGGGGGTCGGCGGGGCAGGGGGCACCTCCTCCTCGGCGGCTGCCACAGGGGGGGACGGGAGCCCCTTCCCGTTGGGGGTCTCGGGTGACCTGACAGTGAAGGAGGGGCGGCGGAGGGGCCCCCCCGTGCCACCCCCGCTGTAGGGCTGTGGCCCAGCCAGGCGGTTCATCTTCTCGGCCGAGGGCAGCTCGGGCCGGGGGTGCCGTGGGCCCGGCACAGGGGGCGGCACTGGGGGCTTGGCGGGCACGGCCGGCTTGGGCAGCACGCGGGGCTTGGGCCGCACCGGCGGCTTGGGGCGCGCGGTGCCTGCGGAGAGCCGGGGACAGGGTCAGGGGGCGCAGCGCGGCCCCCCCAGGCTGAGAACAGCCCTCGGGGAGCTGCCCCAGCAAACCCCCCGCCCGTGGCACTGACCTTTGTCGGGGCTGCCAGCCAGACCGGCCCCCCCAGTGCTGGTGGGGGCGGCGCAGGGCACGGCGGGGCGCAGGGGCTGCGGCTGGGAGGCCATGGCGACACGGGGGGCACGGCGAGGGGTCAGCCCCTGGGGAGAGAGAGAGGGAGGGAGGGAGGAGCGTTTTGGGGGTCACCCCGTGCCCAAAGAGACCCAGCGGCAGGCGGGGGGGGTGCCCGATCGCCTCCCGGCCCTGTGCCAAGGCCCGTCCAGCTGTGCCAAACCACGGTCACGCCACGGTAACACCCTTGGTACACCGGCCTTGGCTCACCTGAGCCAGCCTGGCACGGGCAGCGGCCCCAGATATCATCCCGACCCCCCACCACCGTAACCACATGGACCCCCTGCGACACTCTCGGCGCCGTGTGGCCGCTCCCTTACCTGCCTGACCCTGCGCTAACCTGTCCCAACGCACACGTGTCACCACCACCGACCTCTGCCAACCCCCGATGGCCGGTCTGGCCCCCCGTTCGCCCCGGTCCCCACTTCGGCCCCCCCGCCCTGGTCACCCGCCGCCCCCCGCCCCGGGCCCCCGGCAGCCCCGGAGGCACCGCCCGAACCCCCGAGAATTGCCCCCCCAGCCCCATCGGCGGGGCCGCGGGTGCCCCACTCACCTTCCCCACATCGGCCTCATGTCCGGGGCGGGCCGGGACACACGTGGGGGGCGCAGGGCGGGCGGGGAGGGGGGGTTACCGTCCCCACGGGTCTCACGCTGCCGCCACCGCCTCTCCCGTGACTCACCGGGGCTGCGGGGACAGGAAAAACCCGCTCGGTGCCTCCTCCCGGCCCTGCCCTCCTTCCCTCCCTCCCCTCCCTGCCTCGCTCCCTCCTGCCTCCGCCGGGGTCCAACCCCCACCCCCAGACCCCCCTCCCTTCGCCTTCCACGGGGGAACGGCCGCCACAACGCACATCTGGAAACGATCGGGCCCGTTTCCCAGCACGGGATGGCGGCGGGGCCCCGGGATGCGGGTCCGGCCCCCCCGGGGTCCTCCGCCAGCGCGGCCTATCCCCGTTGCCACGGCAACGAAGCCTCCGCTCGAGTCGCCGAGTAGGCCACGACCGCGGCCTAGCGCCGTCCCCATGACAACGGAGCCCCCCACCCAATTCGGGGGTCCCGCGCCCGTGGCGCGCCGCCCGGTCCGAAGATGCGGGGTGCCCCGGCGGGCACCGCGGGGATCCCGGTTCCCCGCAGCCCCATCCCGGCGGAGCGACCCCCTCTCACCCTCCGCCGCCGCTGCTAATGCATATTCATGAGCGCCCCCGCTGGCCACGCCCCCAACGACAGGGAGGGGCGGGGCACAGCGGCGCCGCGTGGCGGGCGGACCATAGAGAGGGGCGGCCAGAGTCCTCCAAAATGGGGCCGGGGGGGACACCCTAGAGACCTCCAGGAACCCCCAAATGACCCTCAGGGCGCAGGGACAGCCGGCCAGGACCCCCTGGACACCCCCTGGACCCCCCCCCGCTGTAAATTATCCCATTCCGGGGGTCCTCCCAACAGTGGGGCCTGCCGCCAGAGTGGCAGCAATCACCATTGAGGTGGGTTGCCATGCCAACAGCGCCCCACAACTCCACTTGGGGGTCGGTTGTGCCCATCGTGAACCCGCGCCTTCGGCCCCGGGGAGCACAAGGGACCCGGGGGGCTCCTGCTTCCCCGCAGCACCATCCCAGTGGTGCCAGTAAAGGCGGTGGAAAGAGGGGGAACAGGCAGGCATGGGATCCCCCCGGGGCTGGTTCCAGACCGGGAACTGCCCGCAATCAAACACCGGAGGGGAAAAGGGACTTAATCAGATCAACCCACTCATGAGGGAGATGGAAAAACCCCCAAATGGCATCAGGATCGAGCGAGGGGCCGTAATTAGGAGCCCTGATGGCTGAGCAGGGGCTGGGGGCCGCTAATGGAGGGTGGGGAGAGAGTGAGGTCAGCCCTGGAAGCGGTTCAAGGAGGGGAACAAGCTCCCGGATGGCTGCGGGAAGGAAGGAGGGATTGGGGGAGCCGGCCCCGCACCCACACAGACGCCCTCGGCGGGGTTTTTTTATTCAATCCAAGTTGCCATGTGAACAGACCCAAAATACAAAAAAAAAAAAAAAAAAAAACAAAACCACCAAAAAAATTAACGAGCGAAGGAAAGAAAAGGAAAGAAACCCAAGTGTTTAAAAAAAATAAATTGATGGGGAACAGGGGTGAGGGGGCACTGAGGAGCCTCCAGCACCTCCTGCCACCACGAGGTCTCGCACCCCCAGCCAGGCACGGGGGGCTGGGGGGAGGAGGGTCCCCCAGCCCTGCTCCCGGTGGGAGCCATCCGCAGCCCAGGACCCCGGTCTCTGCCGCGGGGCCGGCCCGCCCAGTCCTCTCGCCGACCTGGGAACCAGCCTGGAGCCAGCTGGGATGGGGCTAATCCGAGCCGGACGCCGAGTCCTCCGAGCTGGGGGGTGGGCTGGCAGCCCCCTCCTCCTCCGAGTCCTGTGGGCAGGGCACAAGGAGATCAGCGGGGGACAGTGAAGGAAGGGCAGCAGCCCCCACTCTTCCATCTCTCCTGTGCCCCCACACTGGGGACAGGGTGATGGTGGTGACTTTAGGACACCCCCCAAGGGATGTGACTGTGTACTACAGACACAAGATAGGAGAGGGGCCCAGCCCCTGCGGAGACCACCAGGTTGTTCCCCCGAAAAGAAGGGCTGGGACCCCCCAGCCAGGACCCTCTACCTCCTTCTTGCTCTCTGCAGAGGAGCTCTCGTCACTGGACACAAACTCCTTGCTCTTGAAGCTGTCACTCATGCTCTTGGCCGGGGACTTGGAGGACGAGGACTTGGAGGTGGCACCTTTCTTGTCCCCTTTCCCCTTCATCTGCTTCTCCTGCTTCTTCTTCTTCTTCTTTGACCTCTCCCTGTGCCGTGTGGGGAGAGGAGCAGTGTCACCTGGCTGGCAGCCCCCCAGCTCTGGCAAGGCACTGGTGAATAGACCGATTTTGGGGGGCTAAGCCCTGCCAGCCCCTTGCCCAGCACACTCACCCCCTGTGGCTGTCAGCCTTGCTGCCCACACTGTACTCCTTCATGGCCTTCTCATAGTCCCGCCTGGCATCTTCTGCCTTCCGATCCCACTCCTGTGACCAGAGAGCAGGGGCAGCAGGGCCTTCCCTCCTCCTCCACCATCCCCAGCACCCACCCACACCCCACCCTGCTCCCACCTCATCCCTCTCCACCTCTGATCACCCAGCCCGAGGATGTCCCTTCCCCTTCCCAGTTCCTCCCAGGAGCAAGGAAGGGTCCCTCACATCCAGCCTCTCCTCCCAGACCAGGCCCAGCTCTGCTGCCCCAGGGGAGCAGCCCAGTCCTCCCATCCCTCACCTCCTTCTTCTCCTTGGACATGGCCTTCCAGAGCTCCCCAGCCTTCTTGAACAGGTCGGTGATGCTGATGCCAGGGTGGTCCGACTTGATCTTCTCCCGGTTGGCGTTCAGCCAGAGCATGTACGCCGACATCGGGCGCTTGGGAGCGTTGGGGTCCTTCCCCTTCTTGCTCTGGGAGATCGAGAACACTCATGGAGCCCCAGCCCACCCCTCACCCAGCACCCTGGCACCCCGCTCGCCTCTGCACCCCCCCAGCAGCGCAGCAGCCCCTCACCTCCTGCTGCTTCTTGCGGGGCTTGCGGTCCTTGACGATCTTGGCCTTCTTGGCAGGTTTCTTGTCGTCGCGGTCGCTGTCGCCGTCGCCGCTGGAGGAACTGGCCGAGGCGTTGCTGTCGAACCTGCGCGGGGGGGGCAGCGGCCTCAGCGCCCGGCCGGCAGCCAGACCTGCCCCCAGAGGCCTCCCGGGCCGGAGCTGCCGTGTGCTCCTGGTAACAGCCCTCGGGGGAATCGCCTTCCACGAACGTGGCTCACCGTGTTCCGCTTCCTGGACATCCAGGGCTCAGCTCCCAGCCCCCCCAGCTCCCACCACGCTGCTGCAGGGACCATGGCCCCCACCCACCCTTGCCCCAGCCCAGGGCTTTAGCCCTCCTCCCGCCGTTCTCTTTCCTGGCCAGAGCAGCCAAGGCCTCCCCAGGAGCCCCTGATTCCTTCTGGAACTCTCTCACACTGCCTAATGGTGTTACAGCAGAGTGAGCCCAGAACTGTTCCTGCTGCTCAACATTCCCAAATCCAGGGCTATACAAGGCAATCCCAGTCGTGCTAGGAGCATCCCCCAACAGCACCTTCCTAAGGCCCTTCTGGACAGAGCCCTGCCCAGCCTCTACTCACTCTTCAGCCACATCATCATCCTCTTCTCCAGGGTTGAAGGACTCGTCTGGAGGAGAGAGCAAGTGATCAGCACATCAGATAATCACGAGGGAAAGGAGCCAGAGCACAACACCAGCCCCCCGCAGTCTCCTGCAGCCCCCGCCCTCACCTGTCTCCTCCCCGGATCCATCGCTGCTGTCGTTGGCATTCTCCTCCCGGATCTTGCCCTCCTCCTTCATCCTCTCCAAGTAGGCGTCGTGCTGGTCCTCATCAGAGTCGGCGTATTCATCGTAGCTCTGCTTCATTCCCTGTGGAGAGGCGGGATGAGAGCTGCTCCCTGAGCACCCCCTGCACGCCCCCCACTCTGGAACACAGCCCCTGGCATGGCCCTGGGCACGCACAGGGTGGAGGATGGACACAGACACGTCCCCTCCTTCCCCACCATCAGGGCCCTGGAGAGAGGGGCAGAGCAGTTATGTGGGTTAGGGGGGCCCTCGCACACCACGCTGGGGTTAACTGGGTTAGCCAAGGACCACCACAGCCATGCACAGGAAACCTGCACCAGGAGGAGGAGGAGAAAGAGGAAGGGATATCGCACGGACCTTTTTCCTCTACAAGGGCAAGGAGAGAAAAGAGAGGTGAAAAAAGGAGGGAAAAGCAGCCGGATTTCGGGAGAAGGCAGGCCCCACACGGCAGGTACCTCCTTCAGCCCCCGGTTCTTGATGTTCAGCTTCTTGGCATTGACGAAGTCGAAGAGCTTCCCGTACTCCTCCCTGCGGGAGAGCCGACGGTCAGGCCTGGGCTGCCAGGGAGCCCCAGTGAGCACGGCCAGACCGGCCCCACAGCCCAGAGCCCAGAGCCCAGAGCCCAGAGCCACCTCTCGATGCTGCTGAAGGTGTACTGCGTGCCCTGCTTGGTCTCGATCTCGAAGTCGAAGGAGCGGGTGGTGGTGGTGCCGCGGGCGAAGTTGACGAAGGAGATCTCGTCGAAGCGGATGTGCACGGGCGGCTTGTGCACGTAGATGAAGCCCCTCTCCAGCGGGTACAGCAGCCCCGAGCTGGCCTTGTAGGAGCAGGTGATGCACTGGGCTCCGGAGTGTCTGTGGGGCAAACGTGGCTGACCAGCACCCGCGGGGACAAACGCTCTCCCTGTGCCTGCCCTCGCAGCCCAAAGGAACCAGCAGCCCTGCTTCCAGGCACAAATCACACAGACCCCCTTCCCCACAGCCATGGGAATGACGGGGAAAGAGAGGGACCGGCCCTGCAGCCACTCACCCCTGGAAGTTTCCGGGCACGGTGATCTTGCGGTTCACCAGTGCCTTCATCACCCGGCTGACCATCTCGTAGAGGGACCCTGACATGTTCTTGGTGAGCCGCCCCTCGAAGCGCTTCTCCACCTCCTCCCTGCACAGCCAGGAGGGCAGAGGTGAGAACAGGACGCCAGGGGCTTGGTACTTCCCTCGGGATCTGGGCTGGGGGGCCTGGGAAGTGGCCTGGCAGCAAGGCAGCTCACTCGTTCATGTTGAGGGTCAGGGAGATGTCCTCATCCTTGGAGAACAGCAGGATCAGGAAGTGGTATCGGGTCTGGCCTTGCTTTATCGGGGGGTCCAGGCTGATCTGGAAAGAGAGGGGGAGGCGAGGACGTGAATCCCCCTGACCCACCCCTCACCCCTCTTCCCGAGGGAAGGCTGACCCCTTCCCGCTCACCACAAAGAACATCTGGCGCTGGTCCTTGTGCGGGAGCAGGAAGAGGCGCAGCACGGTGGTGTAGGGGATCTTGTAGTCGAAGGTCTTGCCGTGCAGGTGCAGGAAGGTGGGGTAGATGCGGATGTCGTAGCGCCCGCGCGGCGTCAGGCACTGCAGCTCCCGGAAGATGCAGATGGCGTCGCCGGTGGCCTGGATCACGTCCGCCTTGGACAGCACGTTCTGGGCGAAGGCCTGCGAGGGACGGGATCACAAAGGGGCCCTGGCAGCCACCCCGACCCCTCCCCGGCAGCCCCACGCACCTCCACGGGGTCCACGCCGTCCTCCTGGGTGGGCGGCACGTAGAACCGGACCTCCATGAGCGAGACCTCGGCGTCGTCGTTCTGGTGGAACTCCAGCGTCACCTCGTTCTTGCCCGTGGTGCACTGGGACACGTTGCTGAGGGGGATCTCGAACACGGGCTGCTCCCCGATGTCGAAGGACAGCAGCTGCCCTGCGGGGGCCGTCGTGGCCGGGTCACTGCTGTGCCCCACAAGGCAGGTTCTACACACGTGCCACCCCCTCTCCCAAAACCCCAATGCCTCTGCTCTCCCCACTGCATTCCCACCCTCCCAAATCTCCAGGCTTTCTCCCTTCTGGCTGCAACCCTGGAAATAGGCACTGATTAGAAAGAGGTAAGAAACTGTCTGTGCCCATGTCCTCTGGTCTCAGAGCAGGGGGGACATCCACCAGCTCTCCTGGCTCCTTTGGGAACCAGCAGCTCTGCCAGGTGCTCGCAGCTTCCATGCTGAGCACTGTCTGCACAATGTTCCCCCAGGATTTGTGATCCACAGGTACCTTACTCTCCTGGGATGGCAAATGTCCCCGCAGTCCCCAAGGCAGCTGCTCCCAAGAGTATGAAGGGGTGGCAGGAACAGCCACACTGGTGGGAACAACCCACCCCAAGGTCTCAGGGCTGCCCCTGATACACTGGTGCCAGGACTCACCTCCAAACCTCACTGTGCCCCAGTTCCAGCCCTTCACACACAAATCCTTCTCTGCCAGCTCCAGGCAATAGTGGGCCTTGAAGAAATCCGAGAGCTTGTCAAACTCCTGGGCAAGGCAAGAGGGAGAGAACAACCATCAGGAACCATCACCTGCCGGCGGGTGCTGCCCAGAGCCCCCACAGAGACACAGCCCCCCAGCATGGAGACACAGGGGAGCAGAGCTGCTCCGGGGCTCACAGGGAGCACAGCTGAATCCAGGACAGGGCCAAGGGAACAAGGACTCACCGACTCCCGGAACCCGTCGTACTTGTAGACGTGGCCATTCTTGGTGAGCAGCTTGAGGCCGTGCCCCAGAGCCACGCGCCGCCACACGCCCTCGGCCAGCTCCGAGGCCTGGATGTTGTCCACCTTCCCCGTCTTGCTGTTCTTGAAGATGACGCCCTGCCGGCTGAGCCGCAGCCGCCCGTCGTTCTGCGGGACAGCCGGGCCTGAGGGGGGCACGGGAGGGACCCCAACCCCCCCACAGCTCCTCACCACGCAGTGTTCACTCCCCCCTCCCACCCCTCAGGCTCATCCCCGTGTGCCCCCCCTGGCTCACCATGGAACCCTTCACCTCCTGGTAGATCTCATTGAACTCCAGCGTGTCGGCCATGGCGGCTGCGAGGCTGCTGGGGCACGGGAGGGGACGGGGACGAGCGCACAGAGGGGTTCAGCGGCCCCCCCCAGCCCGGCATGCCCGGGGCAGCGGCACGGGGGTCAGTCAGAACAGCTGCGGGGAGGGACAGCGGGTGAGCTGGGCCGACGAGGGGCCCCCTTGCCCTCCGCAGCGCCCCCAAAACCAACCCCGTGCCCCCTCAAACTTCCCCCACGCCCGCCCCGACGCTGCCTCTCGGGGTGGCACACGATTCACTCAGGGGGGGCGACCTGGACAACCTCCGGCCCCTCTCACTCCTTCCCCATATGTTCCACCCTCTGCGCCCCTCGGCCACCTCTGTATCGCCCCGACACCTTCCGTGTGCCCTCACACCTCATGGGTCCCTCCCCCCGCCCGCCCTTCTCTTCACCGGAACGGCCTCCCCGCACCCCAAATCCCTCCGGGGCCTAAGCTCACACGCGCCCCTCGGGCCTTCCCCCTACCCCAGGCCTGTCCCCCGCCCTCCTTCCAGGGCCCACCCCCGACCCCAGGCCGGTCCCACCCCCCCGGTGCCCCCCCCCGGTCCCGGTGCCCCCCCGGCCCCCCCCGCACCGCCGCCGCCTTTCCCGCCTGCGCAGCGCGAATCGCGCGGAACCGCAGCCGCCGGAAGTCGAGGGGTACTTCCGCAATGGCGCCGCGCCACGCCGCGCCGGCGCCCCCTGGCGGCGGGGAGGACAGGGGCAGCCGGAGGACCCCGCCCACAGAGGCGGCGGGGGCGGGGCCAGAGCGGCCTCTCTCCCTCCCGCCGCTCTGCCCCGCCCAGCACCACAGAGATGATGGGCCGGCGATGCCGGACAGCGCCGGGCGAGCCCCGTGACGTCACCGCGGGGGGACCCACCCACCCCCCCCAAACCCGGGGCGCCCCAAAGTGGGGGGACCGGACCCCCAGAGCGGGGCACCCCCGAAACCCGCGGGCCGCGCACACGGGGCACCCCTCCTGCGCCCCCCCCGCGGGGGTGTGTCGTTTCCCCCCCCCCAAACCGGGCACCCCCAGAGTGGGGCGCCCCCCGCGCCCTCCGTGCACCCCAACGCGGGTTGGGGTCCCGGGTGTCCGGAGGGGGAACCCCAAAAGGGGGATCCCACCGCAGGGACCCCCGGGCAGGACCCTGCCTGCCCCCCTTCTCCATCTCCCCACGAAGGGGGGGGCGACCCCTCCCGCCCCCCCGGGCTGTGCCCCCGCCCCCGGCCCCCGCCCTGCCCCCGCCTCCGCCCGCCCGCCCGCACCGCCCCGGCTTCCCGCACCCCTGCGGGCTGCTGCCCACACCCTGCCAGTCCCCGCGTCCTGCTGGTACCCCTGCCCGCACCCCTGCCCGCACCCCTGCCCGTACGCCTGCCTGCACGCCTGCCTGCACCCGCGCCCGCACCCGCACCCGCACCCGCACCCTGCCCTGCCCGCATCCCTCCTCACTGCCCGCACCGCTACCCTGCCCTGCCCTTCCCGCATCACCCTCCGCTCCTGCCTTGCCCTGCCCGCATCCCCGCCGCCGGCCGCCCCCCTCCCACCCCGCGCCGCCCATGTCCCCCCTGGGCCCCCGCACCCGCTGGGTGAGCGACTTCTTCTCGTACGAGACCACCAAGTCGGTGGTGGTGAAGAGCTGGGTGGTGGGCGCCGTCAACCGCGGCGTCCAGCTCCTCATCCTCGCCTACTTCGTCGGGTGAGCCCCCCCCGGCACTTCCGGGACATCCCCCCGGGACATCCCCCGGGACCCCTTTTCCCGAGATTCCCCCCCCCAGGACCCCCTTCCCGGCTCCGCGGGGTGTGACAGCCACTTGCTGCTGCAGGTGACACCCGGGGGTGACGAGGGCGATGCGGGGTTGACAGCGAGGGGTGCGGGGTGAGGAGGTGGCCAGGCCGGGAGCGGCGGGTGAGGGGGCGGAGGAGGGACGGGAGAGAGGGTGACAAGTGTGTCAGTGCCGGGAATTCAGGTGTGCCGCTGGGGTGACACAAGGGGGACAGCCGGGAGAGAGTGTGCCGGCGGGGTGACACCGTGGTGACAGCCGGGACAGTGTGCCGGTGCGGGTGACAGGAGGGTGGCAGCGCGGGTGACATGATGGGGACAGCGAGCAGAGAGGGTGTCGGCGCGGGTGACACAAGGGGGACAGCCAGGACAACACCTCGGGCGGGCGACGGGGAAGGGGACAGTGCGGGTGACACCGAGGGGCAGAGCAGCAGCGGGGGTTGACAGAGGAGGGGTGTCCCTGTCCCCGGGTGCTCCTGGGGGGGTGACAGCGGCCACCGGCGGGGGGTGACAAGCGGCAGTCACCGCCGGTGCTGGCAGCTCCGGGGGGTCCTGGGCGTCGCAGGCGGGTGCCGGGGGGTGCCCGGGGGTGGCTGTCCCCAGCGTCACCCGCCGTGCCGTGGCAGCTGGGTGTTCCTCCACGAGAAAGCGTACCAGGTGCGGGACACCGCCATCGAGTCCTCCGTGGTCACCAAGGTGAAGGGCGTGGGGCGCTACGCGGGGCAGGTGCTGGACACGGCCGACTACGTCACCCCCCCCGCAGGTGAGGGCGAGGGGCCGCCGAGGGGCGCGGGCCACACCCTGGCGCGGGTCGGGTGACGGCGGCGTCCCCCAGGGCACCTCGGTGTTCGTGGTGGTCACCAAGCAGATCCGGACCGAGGACCAGGCGCAGGGCGTGTGCCCGGAGGTGCGGGGCGGGCAGGGGGAGCTCGGGGGGACCCCCCTCTGCGAGCCCCCCGCCCGCTGACCCCCGCCCCGCAGAGCGAAGCCGCGTTCCGCTGCTCGGCCGACCGGGACTGCCGCGGGCTGAGCCCGGCCACGAGCAACGGTGAGGGACCCCCGGGGGCGCTGGGGAGGGGAACGGGCACGGCTGGGGGTGCTGAGGGGGCTGGGGGGAGCCGGGGACTGAGTTCGGGTACGAGCAATGGTGAGGGACCCCCGTGAGGGCTGAGGGGGGAACGGGGGGCTGAGTGTGGGTACGAGCAACGGTGAGGGTGGGAATGGGGGACTGAGGGGTCCGGGGTGGGGCCGCAGACTGAGCCCTGCCACGGACAGCGGTGAGGGACCCTCAGGGGGGCTGAGGGGGCCAGGGGAACCAGAGCTGGCCGAGGGCTGAGCCTGGATACGAGCTATGGTGAGGGACCCCCATGAAAGCTGAGGCAGGAATGGGGGGACGAGTCTGGGTATGAGCAACGGTGAGGGACCCCTGTGAGGGCTGGTGAGGGACCCCCGTGAGGGTGGAGGCAGGAATGGGGGCTGAGTCTGGGTACGAGCAACGGTGAGAGACCGCAGCGGGAACTGGGGGCTGAGGGGGCCGTGAGGGACCAGAGGCTGAGCCCCACTGTGGGCAGTGGTGAGGGACCCTCGGGGGTGCTGAGGGGGGAACGGGTGGGCTGAGGGGGCCAGGAGAACGAGGGGGGGGCAGGGGCTGGGTCCAAGTATGAGCAACGGTGAGGGACCCCTGTGAGGGCTGGTGGGGGACCCCCATGAGGGCCAAGGCAGGAACAGGGGGCTGAGGGGGCCAGGGGGAGGCCAGAGGCTGAGCCCCACCACAGGCAGTTCTGAGAGACCCTCATGGGGGCTGTGGGTGCCAGGGTGCTGATGAGGGACCTGGGAGTCCGGAGGAACAAATGGTTCAGGGTCCCAGGAGTGCTGACAGGGATCTGGGTTCCCCAGAGGTGCTCCTGGGAGTACTGACACGGATCTGGTGTCTCAGGGGCGCTGACAAGGGTCCAGGGGTCCCAGGGTTGCTGGCAGGGGTCGGGGGGTCCCAGGGGTGCTGACGTGTGTCTGGGGTCCCAGGGATGCTGACGGGGCGCTGTGTCTCCTACAACGCGACCCTGAGCACCTGCGAGATCCAGGGCTGGTGCCCGCCCGAGGTGGACACAGTTGATGTGTGAGTGGGGCCGGGGGCACATGTGGAGACACAGGGAGGAGAGGGGGCCGTGCCCTGCCACCACGTCCCCAGGGTCACCCCTTTTCCCCCAGCCCCATCATGCTGGAGGCCGAGAACTTCACCCTCCTCATCAAGAACAGCATCCGCTTCCCGCTCTTCGGCTTTGAGAAGTGAGTGGCACAGGGGAGACATGGGGAGGGAACGTGGCAACAGGGGGACACAGGACATGTTGACACAGGGACAGGCACATCCCTCCATGTCCCCCCGTGTCCCCTCGTGTCCCCAGGACCAACCTGCCGCCCCCTGGCAGTGGGGTGGAGCTGGGCCGGTGCCGCTTCCACCCGCAGCTGCAGCCCCTGTGCCCCATCCTGCGCCTGGGGGACGTGGCACGCCTGGCTGGGCAGGACTTCCCTGCGCTGGCCGCCACCGTGAGCGGGGGCACGGGGGGCACAGGGGGCACGGGGGGGAAGAGGGAGAGTGTGGGGACGTGGGGGCACAGGTAGGTGGGATGTGAGGGCATGGGGACGTGGGACTTGGTGACACAAAGGCTCTCGGGACGTGGGGATGCAGGGATGTGGGACATGGGGGTGTGAGACACGGGACGAGGGGATTATGGGATGGGGGACACGTGGACATGGGGAAGCATGACGTGGGGACACAGGATGCAGGGATGTGGGGTGTTGGGAATAGGACGTGGGGATACAGGAGCACGGGGCACGTAGCGATGTGGGACTTGGTGGTGTGGTGATGGGGGTCAGAGGAATGTGGGGACACAGGCACATGGACATGGGTGCATGGGGTTTGGGGTGTGGGATGTGTCTATAGACATGGGAATGTGAGACTTGGGGACTTGGGGATGTGGGATGTGGGTACGTGGGACACAGAGCATGAGGCTATGGGAATGTGGGGCTGTGAGGCTGTTGAAACAAGACACTGTGGGAACAGAGGTGTGTGGTGCCATGTGGCTGATGTGGGGCCGGGGCAGGGGGGAGTGCTGGGGATCAAGATCGGGTGGGTGTGTGACCTGGACCGGGCCTGGGAGCGCTGCCTACCCCACTACTCCTTCACCCGCCTGGACAGCCTGGCCCGGACTCCTGCCCCCGGCTACAACTTCAGGTACGGCCGAGCCGCCACCGTGACACACACCCGGCACAGGGGTGTGCGCTGCCTGGCACGGCCCCGTGTGCCCCTGTCCCTGTGTCCCCGTGTCCCCACGCCCCCGCAGGCACGCCAGGTACTACCGCTGGCCCGACGGCTCCGAGCGCCGCACCCTCACCAAGGCCTTCGGCATCCGCTTCGACGTCCTGGTGCACGGCAGCGTACGTGTGGGGCCGGGGGCTCGCGGGTCCGGGGCAGGGGTGGGGGCTTCCGCCGACAGGGGCTCTGCACCCCCCAGGCCGGGAAGTTCGGCATCGTCCCCACCCTCATCAACACAGTGGCAGCTTTCACCTCCATCGGTGTGGTGAGTTGTGGCCGTTCTCAGCCCCGGCGCGGTGGCACCTCCCGTAGCCATGGGAACACAGCACAGCCCCGGGGCGACAGTGGGGGACTAGGGGGGGGTCAGGGGGTGCCCCATAGCGCAGGGCCCCCCACCCCAACGACGCTGCCCCCAGGGCACGGTGCTGTGCGACATCATCCTGCTCAACTTCCTGAAGGGCGCCGAGCACTACAAGGCCCGCAAGTTCGAGGAGGTCAGACGTGGGGCCAGGGTGCCGTGGGGATGGGGTCACCTCCGGGGGGCTCGATCGGCCCTGTGCCTGGGGCTGTGTAGGGCTGGCTAGTGGGGGCAGTGCCCCTGAGCCCCCCGGGTGCCCTGGCTGTGGGGCAGTGACTAACCCAGTGCCCGGCCCCACAGGTGCCAGAGGCCGGTGCGGCCGCCACCCCCGCCACCCCCACGACGTGTCCCCCAGGGGCACTGGGGGGCTGCACTCGGGACAAGCAGTCCACTGACTCAGGCACCTTCTCCCTGGGCCTCTAGCCCTGGTGCCACCTACCCCACTGAGGGGAAGCCCACGGCTGGGTGAGGGGCTTGCCGGGACCCCCGTCCGGCTCCTACTGCCCACCCAGTCTCCACACTGAGCCCCATCCCACTGTCCCCAGTGCCCACCCCGCATGCCCAGTCCCAATCCCAGTGTCCCCAGTGCCCTGTCCCTTGCCCCCATGGTACCCCCATGCGCCCTCCTCCGGCACCTCCCTGCTCCCTGCTGGCCCCATGCCGGGGGGCTGCAGCCCCCTACAATAAACCCATGGCTCGCAGCACCCACCCATGTCCAGCCTTGGTTATGGGGGGGCTCTGGCAGGCAGGGTTGGGGTGTGGGAGCAGAGGGAGGGGAGGTCAGAGTGCTGCCCCTGGGCAGGGGACCCTGTCCCCCCCATTGCCCACCCAGGAAACACGGGACACCCCCAAACCCCCTCTTACCTCCCCGGCTGCTCTCAACCCCCATCCAGGCCCCCAGCCCTCCAAACCCCTCCCCAAACACCAGGTGAGTGCTGACACCAAGGCTTTACTGAGCTCCGAGAGGGGGGGTTCAGTTCCCTGCGCGGGGGTCGGCGGCAGGGTGGGCTGGGGAGGGCCCGGGGGGCTGAGACCCTCATATCTCACAGATGAAGGGCAGCCGCCTCTTGCATTTCACGCTCCTCCAGCGTGCATCTGGGGAGAGAGGGGGGGTCAGCCTGGCACCCACCAGCACCCCCACCCCCAGGGACCCCCTCAGCCCCAGGGATCACCCACTGACCCCTCAATGCCGGCCCCCCCCAGTGACAGACCCTCCAGCCACCCCACACTAGACCCCAACGCCCCGGTGTCACTCCCCAGCCCGAGGTGCCCCAGCACCCTCCCCTCCAACCCCACCATGGGCAGGGGGTCCCCTGCAGCCCCCCAAAGCCCCCCTGGAGCCCCCACTGACTTTTGGTGCAGAGGCTGGTGCAGAAGTGGTGGCCAGGCAGGGGGTGCCCGGGCAGCCACTGGCTGAAGTCCCAGGGGCTCTGGTCAGTCCAGTGGCAGTGGGGTCTCGGGATCTGTCAGGTAGAAGGGCATGTGGACCCCCGGCACTGGGCACGGGGTGCCCGGGGAGTGGAGGGCAGGCTGGGCACCCGGGGTGGGTGCTGGGGACAATAGGATGGGAATGGGACTCTCAGGGTTGGCAGTGGGATACTGGGGATAATGGAATGGGAATGGGACATACGAGGTGAGCACTAGGGATACTGGGAGAGGGCTGGAGCATCCAGAGTGGGTACCAGGGACACCGGGGTGGGGTTGGGGCTTTCATGGTGGGCACTGAGGAGGACACTGGGAATAATGGGGCTGGGACACCCAGGGTGGGCAGTGGGGACACTGGGATGGGGCAGGGTGCCCCAAGGCTGGGGTGGTGGGCGGGGGTCCTTACGGCAGGGTCGCTGACGGCACCGATCCAGACCAGGCCTGCGTTGCTGAGCCGGTGCACCAGGCGCAGCAGGAAGGCGTTGGTGCTGGCACTGTGGATCGAGGCCAATTTCCCACGGTATCTCCTGGCACAGAAACTCTGCAGGGACGTGGCTGTCACACGGGGGACCAGAGCCCCCCACCCTGACCCCCCACCCAACCCACCCATCCCACCTGTGCTTGATGGAAGGTCCGGCACTTGGGCACCACGACGTAGGTGCGGGTGCTGGCGCCCGGCGCGCTGGGGACGCTGAATGTCTGTGTGTCACTGGCCCCAACAGCCTCCTCAGGCACCTCCAGCCCCATCGCCTCCTCCATCTCCTCTGCCATGGGGCTGACAGGGCCTAGGGGCATCAGCAGTGTCATCCCGGGGTCGGATTTGTCCCCAGGATGTCTCCACGGGCAGGTGGGGGTGTGGGGGCCACTCACCGGAGCAGCTGGGGGGGACAGTGCCCAGCAGGGCCAGGGCGAGCAGCAGGCAGGGCCACATGGTGAAGGGGCACGCAGGGACACTGGGGACACCACCAGCACCCTCGGGAGATATCACAGCCCTGTCACCCTCGGCCACCCTGGGGACAGCCCCGTGGCCCTTCTGCCACCCCCGTCGGTCATCCCATCCTCCCCACGTCTCCTGTGCCATCCCCAGCACTCCTTTGCCACCCACAGCGTCACTCGGTCTTCCCCTTATCCCCTCTAAAACCCTCCCAGATCCCCACGTCCCTCCACCATCCCCAGGGCCACCCCGTGCCTCATCCCCTCTGTCACCCCTAGTGTCACCCCACCAATCCCAGCCCTCCCGTGCCCACCATGTCACCAGTTCCTCACTTCCAACCCCATGGTCGCCCCATCCCCTGGGCACCCTGTGCCACTCAGTCCCCCATCATGTCCCCTGGCACCCCAGAAACCCCCGTGCCAGCCTCCAGGACCCCCAACCCTGGCAGCCAGGGACTGAGTGCAACCCAATATCCCCTCACCTGAGTCCTGGGGGGCTCTGCCCGCTGCCACCCTTATATTGGTGACAGGGACACGTGTCCCCAGCCGCAGCCTTGTGACACTCCTGACCACCAACTGCTGGGGACGTGCTGGGAGGGACATGGGGGTGACACCCGGGGGGGGTTCTGCCCACACCCCGCCCGGCCAGTGCTCAGGGTGTGCTTGGTCCAGGGAAGGGGGGTGCAGGGGGCTCAGGGAGGGCACTGAAGGAGTTTGGAGCACAGGGGCTCAGCATAGAGACTCTGGGAATTTGGGGTGCAGGGCCATGGGGAGGGGGCTGTGGGGGTTTGGGGTGCAAGGGCACAGGGGGCTTTTAGGGTTTGGGGTGCAGGGGCATGGGGAGGGGGCTCTGAGAGTTTGGGGTGCAGGGGCACAGAGATGGGGACTGTGGGGGCTTGGGGTGCAGGGGGCTTGGAGAGGGGGTGCTGGGAGTTTGGGGTGCGTGGTCTCAGTACAAGATCTCAGGGAGTTTGGGGTGCAGGGGCACAGGAGGCTGCTGGGGAAGGGGGTGCCCAGAGCGTGGGGGTGAGGATGGGGATTTAGGGTGCAGAGGAGGGGGTGCAGAGCCCCGGGGGAGCTGTGGGTGCTGAGCTGCCGGTCAGGGGGGTCAGTCGGGGGAAGGGGGGGCCTGGGGGAGTCGGGGGGGGGCCGTGGGCAAACGGCCGGGCCGGACTTGGGGGGCCACGGCCGTTGGGGAGGAAATGGCCCTTGGGCAAGCCCAGCTGGCGGGAGATGGTATCAGCACCCCAACATCCCCTCAGCACCCCTTTGCACCCCCAGCACCCCACCCCCGGGACATGCTGTGCCCCACACACCCACCCCCACCCCTCGGGCTCGGGACATGCTGTGCCCCACACACCCACCCCCACCCCTCGGGCTCGAGCAGCCCCCACCCCTGCGGTCCAGACCCCGCTTTCCCCCACCCCTGGTGTCCCTCCAGTGCCCCCCAGTGTCCCCCCGGTGCCCCCAAGTCCAGGCTGGGGTGGCGCAAGGCTGTGGTGGGATCATATGGCCCTGTCACCCTTATAAAGGGGACAGGGGGCAGGTCCCCCCAGCCCCCAGGTGAGGAGCGGGGACAGGGGCACGGGGAGGGCTCAGCCCACGGCTGCTGGGGCTGGGGGTAGGGCTGGACGTCCCTGAGGCTGGCACGGGGGGCTCTGGGGTGCCAGGGGGAGGTGGGGGTGGCACAGGGGATGGCGGAGGGGCATGGGGCACAGAGAGGCAGAATGGGGTGAGGGTCACGGGTTGGCACCGGGTGTGGCAGAGGCTCGGTGGGGACATGGGCGGTGTCAGAGCAGACGTGTGGAGGATGAGTTGTCACCAAGAGGGGCACAAAGAGGGGCTCTGGACCACGGGAGTGTCCCCAGGGTGGTGGAGGATGACAGGGCTGTGGTATCTCCCGAGGGTGCTGGTGGTGTCCCCAGTGTCCCTGCGTGTCTCCCCACCATGTGGCCCTGCCTGCTGCTCGCCCTGGCCCTGCTGGGCACTGTGCCCACCAGTCACTCCAGTGAGTGTCCCCCTGCCCCTGTGAGTGCCCCCCACGCCCCTGCCTGCTCGCGGGGACATCCTGGGGACACCCTCAGTCCCTGCCACCTCCCTGCCATGCCCACCTCGCCAGTGCCGCGTGCCCAGGGCTGGCAGCAGGTGGCAGAGGGACCCCGGTGCCAGCCCTCACAGCCCTGTCCTCCAGCCCCCTGCCAGCCCCGGGGTGTGCCCGCGGCCGAGGCCATCTCGCAGCCCCGCTACGCGGTGGTGAACCGGCTGCGAACCTACTCGAGTGCCCAGGTGAGGGGACGTGGGGCACGGTTGGGTGCCAGGGGGTCCCGGGGGATCCCGGGGGGTCGCGGGGGGTCCCGGGGTGCCAGGCCACGGCCATCCCACAGCGGCATTGCCGGGAGGTGCCGGTGGGAGGTGTGTGCGGGGGTGCTGAGGTGCGGGTGGGTGCCGGCGGGTGCCCGGTGCCAGGCTGTGCCCGTCCCGCAGAGTTACTGCCGGGATGTGTACCGGGGCCAGCTGGCCTCCGTGCACAGCGCCTCCCGCAACCAGGAGCTGCAGAAACTGGCCCGCACCTACACCCGCATCTCCGTCTGGATCGGGGCCGTCACCAGCTACAAGGTGAGGGGGCACCGGGGGGGCGCCTGGGCTGGCCAGGGGGGGCTGGCACCGGTCTGGGGGGACAAGGGGCTGGGTGTGGAGTGCTGGGGCTGCTTTTTGGAGGTGAGGGGCTAGGTGGGGGTGCTGGGGCCGGCTGGGGGGTGCTGGGTACCAGGCACCAGGTGCTGGGCTTGGTTTTTGGGAGATGAACCGGGGTATGGGATGCTCAGGATGGGGACTGGGTCTGGAGGGGTGAGGAGCTGGGTAGGGGTGCTGGGGCTGGTTTTCGGGGGCAAGGGGCTGGGTGTGGGATGCTGGGGGCTGTCACTGGGGGCTGTCACTGGGGGCTGTCACTGGGGGCTGTCACTGGGGGCTGAGATGTCGCCGTGGCAGGGAGGGAAGTGGGCGTCGTACTGGGAGGACTCCAGCCCCTGGAACTACGCCAACTGGGGACCCACCTATCCCCACCACATTGTCACCACCTGCACCACCCTCAGCACCCGAGGTGAGGGCATCCACACCCCCCCACCCACCACACCGGGCACCTGGGCTCAGGGGGCACGGGGCTACTGGGGACAGCAGGGGAGCCACTGGGAAGGGGCACAGGGCCACTGGAGGCAATGGGGAGGGCACTGGGAGGAGGCACAGGGCTATTGGGAGCAATGGGAGGGGGTTCAGGGCTACTTGGGGCACTGGGGGGGCACTGGGAGGGGGCACAGGGCTACTGGGAGCAATGGGAGGGGGTTTGGGGTTACTTGGAGCACTGGGGGGGCACTGGGAGGGGACACAGAGCTACTGGGAGCAATGGGAGGGGGTTGGAGGTTACTTGGGGCACTGGGGGAGCACTGGGAGGGGGCACAGGGCTACTGGGAGCAATGGGAGGGGGTTCGGGGTTACTTGGGGCACTGGGGGGGGCACTAGGAATGAGCTTCAGGGTACTAGGGCACTTGGAGGGGCATAGGGGGCATTGGCAGGGGTTACAGGGCACTGGGGGCCACTGGGAGGGTTATAGAGGGGCCCTGGGGTCCACCCCATGGCCCTGACTGCTGTCCCTGTCCCCAGACGGGCTCTGGCGCAGCCGCCCCTGCTTCCAGCCGCGCCCCTTCATCTGCCAGTACTGATCTCCCAGCGCTGCCACGGCCCCCCAGCTCCCTTCCCAGTAAAGCAGAGGAGCTCTGAGCCGTGTCTGTGTGCACAGGGGGCCTGGGGAGGGGGCTGGGGGAGCAGCACAGCGGGTGGAGGGGGCAGCGACGTTTATTACCCCCCAAACCCCCCCATCCCACCGGCACAGCACCCCCGGGCCAGTACAAAAACGGGGTGCTGGGTGCCGGGTTCCTGGCGGGTGCGGGGCTCAGTGAGGCATCTCGGCGGCGGTCTCGGCGGCAGGGGGGGCTGTCAGGGGCGTGCCAGCTGCCTCCAGCTCCTTGGCTCGCCGCCGGCACTCGCGGGCCACCACCACGGGGCTGACGAAGGCCAACAGCACCACGGCGATGAGCCCCACGTTCACCTGGGGAGGGGGGAGTGTCCGGGAAGGGGGATGAGGGGCTGATCCCACCCAGGGGGAGCCCCTGGGCCAGCCCCATGGCCACCCCAGTCCCCTATGCTAGGTCAGGACCCCCATTTCCCTGGGGCATGACCCCCACCCTAGTGTGGGGCAGGACCCCCATCCCTCCCAGGGCTGGACCTCCATTTCCCCATGGGGCAGGAGTCCCACCTCACCGTGGGACAGCACCCCAATCCCTCTCTGGGCAGGACCCCCATTCCCTCAGGATCAGGACTCCCATCCCTCCCCAGAGCAGGACCCCCATTCCCCCGTGGAGCAGCCACCCCATTCCCGATGGAGCAGCCCCCCCACCCATCGGGGAGGGGCCTCAGGGTGCACTCACATAGAAGGGGTCCCCTTGGAGCGGCCCCTGCACCAGGGCGACACAGGGGTACTGCAGGAGGGCCACCAGCGCCGACAGTGCCATGGCCAGCCCGTACAGCTTCCCAAAGTGCTGTGGGGGGAACCTGCCGGGCACCCCCGTCACTGCCGGGCACCCCCCGACACCCTGCCCTTGGCACCCCTCCCAGCACCCTCCTGACACCCTGACCCCTGACAGCCCCACTCTGACACACTGTTCTTCGGCGCTGCCACCGCCATACCCCGTCCTCTGACACCCCCAACCGTGCCACCACCCCTGCCACCACCACCACGTCCCCTGCCACTCCCTGCCACTGCCCGCACCCTCTGCCACCACCACCACATCCCCTGCCACTCCCTGCCACTGCTTGCACCCTCTGTCACCACCACCATGTCCCCTGCCACTCCCTGCCACTGCTTGCACCCTCTGTCACCACCACCACGTCCCCTGCCACTCCCTGACACCGCCAGCATCCTGTCACCACCACCACGTCCCCTGCCACTCCCTGACACTGCCCGCACCCTCTGCCACCACCACCACATCGCCTGCCACTGCCTGCACCCTCTGTCACCACCACCACATCCCCCCCCACCCTCCGGCCCCAACACCCTCCCCTGCCACCCCCGCCCTGGCACCGCCACCCCCTCCCCTGCCACCACCGTCCTGTCCCCTGGCACTCCAAGCCCCATCACCATCCCGTGCCACCCCCAGCCCGTCCCCGTGGGCACGCCCTGGCACTCACGCGATGGCCAGGAAGGCGGCGTTGCCGCCGTACAGGAAGGAGCGGCTGATCACCTGCAGCACGAAGGTGGCGAACTGCACCTGCAGGACGGGCACGGCGGCGCACACGGAGAACAGCAGGCACTGCACCACCGTCACCACCAGGGACACCACCGCGGCCCGCAGGTCTGCCAGCGCGGCCCGGGCACCTGCGGGCACGGGGGTCAGGCCAGGGGGACACGGCCCCCTCCCCGAGTGCTGTGGGGCTCGGGCAGGGCGGTGGTGGCACACGGTCACCCACCCAGATGGGAGGACAGAGACCACCCCCAGGGCTGGAGGGGTGATTACCCCCGGGGTGGGGGGCCAGAAGGGGTGGTTACACTGGGGGTGGGGGGTCTGGGGGCTCGGTTCCCCTGGGAGCAGGGCAGCGAGGACAGTTACCCTCGGGGCGGTGGCGCTTGCCCCGCTTGTGCCAGTCGAGGATGAGGCCGTTCCAGGGGGCACAGAGCACCCCGCAGAGCTGGGTGAAGGCGAAGGCGTTGGTGTAGGTGCTCACTGAGGGGGGAGAACAGCGTCAAGCGGGGGCCGGCCCCGGGGGTGCCCGCCGTGCCCCCCGCGCCCCGCGGGGCCGTACCCGCGTCGGAGTCCCCGTGCGACAGGCGCTCGAGCAGCGGGTTGAGGGTGCCGATGAACAGGTAGTGGCGCAGCTGCATGACGGAGAGCCAGGCCACGTGCCAGGCGAAGAGCCACGAGCACGCGCAGGCCCGGAACGTCGTCCCGGGGGGGGCTTCACCTGCGCAGGTATCAGGGCGGGGCACGCAGGAACACGCCCCTCCCGGCCCCACCCACCTGCTGGTGCACCTTGTCCCTCCAACCCGCTGGGACCTCCCCCCGATCCACCTGTATGACCACACCCCTTCACCTGTAGTGCCACGCCCACCCTCTGACCACCACACCCATGCCCAGGCTCCACCCCTTCACCTGCTTATCAATATATCCTCCAACCACGCCCACCACAGACCACACCCCTTCATCTGCATAACAGACCCCACCCACCCCTGGGCCACGTCCACTGGACCAAACCCCTCCCTGCGATAAGCCCCGCCCCCCAACAAGCCCCACCCCCTCAAGACCAGATCCCCACTGCCGGCACCTCGAGGAACAGGAACGGGGGGCTCCAGGGGGGTCTCCTCGGGGCCGTCCTCCCCTGGGGGCCTCTTCTCCTCGTAGGTGCGGTAGGAGCGGGAGCGCCCTGGGCATTGCAGCCTGTGGCAGTGCCTGTGTCACCTGCTGCCCGCGGGGTGGGACCCACCCCCCAGCAGGGCACACCCAGCCCCCCCGCCCCCCCCGTACCCGTAGTCGTAGCCGGGGGGCAGCGGGTAGGGGACACGGGTGCGTGGCATCAGGAAGAGGGTGCGCAGCAGGTGCCAGGCGCTGCAGGCTGCCAGGAAGAGGAACATGGCTTGCAGGGACAGCCCCTGTGCGTACAGCAGCTGGGGACAGGGACAGAGATGGAGTCAGGGACAGGGACAGGCTGCTACTGGCCACCGTGGCCACCTGCTCAGGCCCTGGGTCTGTCCCCACATGTGGCCCCAGCAGTGGATCAGCTGTGTCCCAGACTGTGTGCCCAGTGTTTCCACAGCTGTGACCCAACTCTGTCCCCCGTACATCCCTGGCTGTGTCCCCAGCTGTGTCCCCAGTGTGTCCCCAGATGTCACACAATCGTCCCCAGCTCTGTCCTCCCCTGGGGGCACCCTGCACCCTCGCCCACCACCGCCACATCCCCCCGCCCTGTGCCCACCTTGACGATGAGGAAGACGGCGGAGGAGGAGTCGAAGGCCCCATTGTAGAGGGTGATGATGATGGAGCGGTACTTCCCAAACAGGTTGCCCACCTGGCACCGAGATACAGCCCCCCATGCCATCAGGGTCCCCCCATGCCAGGCAGATTGCCCCTGCTGCTGGGTGGGAGTCGGGGTGCTGGGAGAACCCACCTGCATGTTGGTGAGGATGAGGAGGATGCCGCCCACCGACAGCATGGACATGGCTGGGAAGAGCAGCACCGCCAGCTCTGGGGACACAGGGGTCAGCAGGGACAGTGGGGGTCCCCAGCAGGTCCCCCGCAGGGCTGGGGTCCCCCTGCCCACAGGGTCTCACCTGGAGTGGAGAAGGCGACGAGCAGGGTCCCGCCGGCGTAGAGGGAGCTGAGGGGACAGCGGTGACACATGGGGATGGGGTCCTGGGGAACACAGGTGACCCCAGCCCCGTGGGTGCCCCTCGTGCCATCAGGACCTTCCTGCCCCATCCTACCTGGATACCCGGGTACCCCCCATCTCTCACCAGCCCCCCGTCACCCCCGGCGCAGGGCTCACATGGCGATGAGGCGAGCGGCCAGGGTGCCGAAGCGGTCGAAGACAACGCCCATGGGGAAGGTCATGAAGTTGTTCATGAAGGAGCCGATGGTGAAGACCAGGGAGAACTGCTCATCCTGCGCACTGCAGTCTGGGGACGACGGTCAGTGGGGCGTGGGGACACGGGGACACAGGGACATGGGTGTGGGGACACCGGGGGCACCAGGGCTGAGGGGATGCAGGGACCCACGGGCACAGGAACAGCAGAGAGCAGGAACCCAGGGAAACACTGGGGATGTGGGGACACCGGGGACATGGCTGGGGTCTAGTAGGGACATGGGCATGGAGACAGTGGGGACACAGGATGCTGCAGGGCATCAGGACATTAGGGACAGCAAAGACGTGAGCATGGGGGCAGCAGAGACTCAGGCAAAGGGACAGCGGGCACACAGGGCACATAAGGGCACCGGGACAGTGGGGACACGAGGACAGGGGCAGGCAGGGTTCCGTACCGAGCCCCTCGGTGCGGTTGGCGGGGGAGGGCTGGCACAGCCACCGGAAGTAGCCCCGTTCCTTCAGGACGAAGACGAGGGAGGCCCAGCCGAAGATGATGCCGCAGAAGGCGCCGCACTCCAGCAGCCCTGACACGAAGGTGCCCAGGCGCTTGGCCAGCCCCGCGCCCCCCGCCATGGCACCCGCCCGGGCAGCCACCGGCACGGGCTGTCACCGGCCTGGGGCGTCTCCGTGAGCCTGCGGGTGACACCCGTGTACAGGCACGCACACACGTTTACATGTGTGCACACCCGTGTACAGGCACGCGCACACACACATGTTCACGTGTGTGGACGCCTGTTCATACGCACGAACGTGTTTGCATGCACGCACATGTGTTCACATTTACACACACCTGCTCACACGTGTTTGCATGCACGCACCTGTCTATAGACACGCACGTGTTTACAGGCACACACGTGCTTACAGGCACACGCATGTTCGCATGACACACGTGTTCACAGGCACACACGCGTCTACATGTGCACACACATGTTCACATGACACACGTGTTCACATGACACATGCGTTCACATGCTCACACACATGTTCACATGCGCATACACATGTTCACAGGCATGCACATGTGTTCACAGGTACACACGCGTTTACATGTGCACACACATGTTCACATGGCACACATGTTCACATGACACGCGCGTTCACATGCTCACACACATGTTCACGTGCGCACACACACATGTTCACGTGCACACACACATGTTCACAGGCATGCACGCGTGTTCACAGGCACACATGCGTTTACATGCACACACACGTTTACATGTGCACACACACATGTTCACATGACACACACGTTCACAGGCTCACACACTTGTTCACGTGCACACACACACGTTCACATGCACACACACATGTTCACATGCTCACGCACATGTTCACGTGCACACACACATGTTCACAGGCACGCACACACAACCGTGCCCGCTGGCCCCCTCACCTGCACGAGGCCAGGGCCCCCCGTTGTCACTGTCACCGCCGCCACAGCGTTTGAACCCCGGCAGGGTGGCCTGGGCGCACCCCCACAGCCCCACACACCCCCCCTGCTAATCTCCCGGGAGCACCCGTGGATGCCCGGGGCTGCCAGCACCCGATAGCACCTCAGTCCCCCTGACAGCTCCTCGGTCCCCCCGATAGTGGCTCGGTCCCCCCGCCACACTGGGACCCCCCCGTGCTGTCCCTATCACCCCGTGCCGGCCAGTCCCAGGACCTGGCACGGCCCTGGGGACACTGGCACATTGCCGGGCACCCTGGTACGTGCTGTGGGGACAATAACACACCCCTGGGAATGCCAACACCCCCCCCCCGAGGACACCAGCACCCCACGGGGACCTGGCACAGCTGCAGGGACACTGGCACGCTGCCGAGCACCCTGGTGTGTGCACTGGGGACAACACAACAGCACACACCCCCCCGGGGACACTGCCACCCTGCTGGGAACCTGGCACAGCCCTTGGGAACCTGGCACACTCCCTGGCGACACTGGCACAGTCCCCGGGGATACTGGCACCCCCCGGGGACACCAACACACCCCCCCAGGGACCTGGCACAGCCCTTGAGAACCTGGCACAGCTACTGGGGACGCTGGCACAGCCCCTGGGGAGGCAGGCACGCTGACGGGGATGGTGGCACACCCCCCTTGATGGTGACACACCCCCTGGTGCCCCAGCACAGCCCCTGGGATCCTCCCTTGGAGACCCTGTCATGGCTCTCAGGGACACTGTCACACCTCTGGGGCTCTGCCACCCCAGGGGGACCCTGTCGTGCCTCCTGGGATCCCCTCACACTGCTGGGGACCATGACGTGTCTCCTGGGGACGCTGCCACCCCAACCACTGCGCTGCACTGGGGATTGTCACCCTGCCGGGGGTGACACCGAGTCACCCCACACGGGCAGCTGGGACTCCCTGCGTCACCACTGTGACCCACAGCCAGGTGCCACGGGCACCAAGGCCACATCACTCCCGTCCCGCCGCTGTCCTTCGTGTCCCCCCGCCCTGCTCACCCGCACCCAGCCTGGCTCCACCACACCGGGGCGGGCCCCCGTCACCGTGTCACCGTGTCAGCGTCCGGGGCTTGTCCCTGTCCCTGCCCCGGTCCCCTGCCGGCGGTAATGTCGGATAATGAGCCCTCATTACCGGCGTCCAGCGGCTAAAGATTAACCTGGCCGAGATCGGGGGGGCCGGCCCGGGGGGACCGCGTTATTTTTAGCCACCTAGACTGGGAGCTGCGGCAGCGGCGCCCACTCGGGGGGCATCGGGGCACCCCAAGATATGAGTGTCTCTGCCTGGGACACCCCGAGGCATTTGGGTGACGTCTGCCACCAAGCCAAGACTGGCGTGTCCTGGCCACACTGTTCTAGCCCAGCCAGGCTGGTCATCCCCTCACACCAGTGACCCCCCCATACTGGCAAGGTCCCCGCAGCGGTGACCCCCCCGCGGGGGCAGCAGGAGGGTCCAGGGCGGGGCGGGGGTGCCTGGCTCTGGTGACTCTGTCCCCTTATTCCTCTCCGTCTCTGCTGTGTCCCCCCAGCTCACCCCGAGCCGTGACGGGGGGCAGGCGGGGGGGTCTCAGGGCTGCCATGGGTCTGGGCTCCCCCTCCCCACCCCGCTGCCCTCCGTGGGGGTGGGTGCCGCAGGGTGGGCATTGCCCGAGCCCCACGGAGCAGGGGCAGCCCCGGCCGCGGTAACTTTGCCCGCGCACGTGTTCGGGGGAACACGCACGTGGTCCCGGGGATGAGCAGCCGCGGGGCACGGCCGCGCCCACGCCCCGAGCCGGCCCCACGGCCCCGGGGCCGACACAGCGCCGCGGCTCCCCCGCGCCGCCCGGGACACCCGCACCGCCTCCGTGCGGACCCCAGCCCGGGGCCCCACAGCCCCCGGAGGCCCTACAGCCCCACGGCCCCCCCGATCCTCCGTCCCCCGTCTTCCGGATCCCGCCATCCCCGCCGCCGATCCGGGTCCATCCGGGCCCCTCCGCACCCCCCCGGCTCCTCCCGCCGCATCCCCGCGCCGCTCACCCGCCTCCCGCTCGGCCCGGTGGGGAGGGACCGGGCTCTCCCCGCCCCGGTGCCGCCGGTGCTCCCCGTGTTCCCGGGGCCCCCCGATGCCGCGGCCACCCCCGGCGGGCGGAGCGGCCCGGCCCGGCCCCGCCCCTGGCGCGGCGTTGGGGGGGCGCGGGAGGCGGCTCCGGTGGAGCGGCCCCGGTCATCCGCGGGTCCGCCCCGGAGGGGCTGTCCCGGCACGGAGCCCTCCC
The DNA here is from genome assembly GCF_036250125.1 of Pseudopipra pipra. Taxonomy (NCBI): domain Eukaryota; kingdom Metazoa; phylum Chordata; class Aves; order Passeriformes; family Pipridae; genus Pseudopipra; species Pseudopipra pipra. Next base: position 634,686 of record NC_087554.1, on the reverse strand, counting down.
CCGGTGCCGCCCCTACGCCCCCCGCGGGTGCCCCCCCCGCCATCTCCAGGTGTGACACCTCCTCACCTGGTGTCCCCAAGGTGTGCTCCCGCTGGGGCAACGTTTTGGTCACCCAACGTTGGGTCATGCTTGGGCCACCCCTAGGCCACGCCTGGACACGCCAAGACCACCCTTGGATACCATTGGGCTACCCCTGGGCCACTCCAGCTGTGCCATACCGGAGCCATCTCTGTGCCACCCCACCGTGCTTTGCTGTATCCCCTGCCTGTCCCTGCCCCTCCCCGGCCTTCACCCCACCCAGGACAGCCCTGTCCCTCCTGTCACCCTCCCCCTGGCTGCTCACACCACGTCCTTTCCTCTCTCCCTCTGTCCCTCCATCGGTGCTCGCAGCCACCTGGCCCGTCCCCACCCCTCCAGTCGTTCATCTGCTCCTCCAGCTCCCCTTCTGTCAGTTCATAACCCGTCCATCTGTCCATCACCCGTCCATCTGTCCGTCACCCGTCCATCTGTCCATCATCTGCCTGTCTGTCTGTCACCTGTCCATCTGTCCCCCTCCAACCACAACTCTGTCCATCCCGTCCCACCACCATCCAGCTGCCCATCACCTGCCGTTGCCTCCATCTGTCCGTCTGTCTGCCTGTCCTCTCCATCCATCCGCCACCCATCCATCCGTCCGTCTGTCTCCAGATGTTCTCCGCACATGTGTCGGTCCCTCTGTCCTTTCCTTCCCTACACCTGTCCGTCCATCCGTCTGTCCCTCCTTCCATCCTCCACCACCCATCCCTTCCCGGACCCCCACCCACCCCGTCCCCAGCTCCCCCAGGCAGTTGGGCACCAGCACCCGCAGCCCCCGCAGGGTGGGCAACCTCCCCCTTGGCCAGCCCGGGGGTGCCCGGCCGGGGTGCCGCGGGCCCGAGCGAGGCACGGGCGGGGGGCACGGGCGGGGGGAGCGGATGGCGGCCCCTGAGTCAGTCCCGCGCCGCCCACGCCCCCTCCCACGGGTGCCGCCGCACCAGCTTGTGGCATTTCGCTCGCCGGAGACGGCGCCGCAAACACGCGCCGGTGCCAGCCGGTGCCGGTGCCGCCGCAGCCCGCGCGGCCACGCGTCCCCCCCGCCCCCCGCGCGGCACCGGCGCGGGGCCGGTACACGGGGCCGGTACACGGGGCCGGTGCACGGGGCCGGTGCACCCCGCACCGCGGCCCCGCGCGGGGGGCGCCCGCTCTGCCCCGGGGCCGGTGCGGGAGCGCCGAGGCGGCACCACGGACAGCGCCGGGTCGGCACCGCGGACAGCGCCGCGGTCCCGCGTGGGCGTGGGGACCGCCGCCCCCCGCGCCCTCCCGGCGGCCCGCTGGGCCCCGGGCTCCCGGCCCCGCGACACCCGCCCTTGGGCAGCCCCCGCGGGCGGGGTCCCGCGGTCCATCGGGGGCACCGCAGCCCGGCGCGAGTCCCGAGGTCATGGGAGGGAGGGAGGGAGAGAGGGAAGGAGGGAGGGACGGTGGGAGACCACCCGCCGAGTCCCGAGGTCACAGCCCCCCACGAGAGCCCCGCGTCCCCCCGTGGGGGCGCCATCACTGACCCCCCCGCGTCCCCACGGGGGTCCCCCGCGTGGGTCCCGCAGCGCGCGTCCCGCGTTGGCACCCGCGCCCCCCCCCCTCCCCGCCGAGCTGCGGGGGGTCCCCACGCCCACCCCGTCCCGTGTGGGGCGGGTCGGCCCGGGAAGGGTTAAGCGGAGGGGCCGGCGCGGGGGGCGGAGCGGCCGCCCCGGGATAAGGCGCGGCGCGGGGAGGGCTCAGCCCCACGGAGCCGCGGGCAGCGCCGCGCCGAGCCCACCCGTGCCCGAGCCCGAGCCCACCCGTGCCATGCCCCGGGGCGGCGGCGGCTGCTGCTCCCGGCGGCGCGGCGGGGGCGAAGGGGGCGAGCAGCCCCCCCGGCACCGGCCATGACCCCGCGGGTGGGCAGCGCCTGAGCGGCCGCCCCGCCATGCGGCCCCCCACGGCTCGGGACCTGCCCCCAGGTAGGCGCGGGGTCGGGCGGGGTCCCACGGGTGTGGGGTGAACCCCCGGGGTGCCGCCCTGCAGACCCCGCTCCCGGCTCGGGGTGCCCGGGGGCGCTTGGGGTGCGGGTGCCCCGGGGTGCGTGGGGAGCCCCGGGATGCGCGGGGAGCCCGGGGCCGCCCCGGAACGCACAGCCCGGCGTGGGAGCGCAGCCCCGGGGCACCCCAGGGTGCGCTCCCCGCGACCCCCGGGCTGCCTGGAGTGGGGGTGCCCCACGCCCCGCGAGGTGCCCGCTGCCAGCCCGGCCCGAAGTACGGGTGTCTCATGACCCACCGGGTACTCGATGCCACCCCGGGACCCCCAGCCCGGCGTGGGGGTGCCCCATGACACATGAGGTACCCGCTGCCACCGCGGGACCCCCGCCCAGCGCGGCGGTCCCCACAATCCCCGGCACGCCCTGTGCAACACCGGGATGCACAGCCCGGCTTCTGGGTGCCCCACGAGCCGCGGAGTACCCGGCGCCACCCCTGGACCCCCAGCCCGGAGTGTGGGTACCCCACGACCCCCAGCGCACACCCCGGCACGGGGGTGCCCCACGACCCACAGGAGACCCGGCGCCACCCCAGGACCCCCAGCCCGGCTTAGGGACGCCCCGCGGTTCACAATGTGGGCACCGCTGTAGTGCCGAGGGTGGCCGGGTCACCCCGCGGGTGGGTACCGCGGGGTCCGTGGGGTACCCTCGAGTACCGGGATGGGGGGGTTGGCACCGAGGGTGGGGGGAAACGCTGAGAACCGGTGACTTCAGCTCCCAACTGAGTCAGCCCGCGGCGTGGGGGAGTGACAGATGGGACGCGGGTGGGGGGCGCACGCCGGCACGGGGCGCCGGGGGAGGGGGGCGGCGCTGAGCAGATGCGCCGGACGCCTCCGTGGGTGGGTGGGGGGGTGGGCACCCCCTCCCAACTCCTGGAGCACCGGGAGAGGGGAGGGAGGGGGGCGGCGGGACCCCCCCGGTGCACCGGAGGTCACACCGGAGGTGCATCGGCGGGTCTCACCGCCCCCCTCCCTCCCCTCCCTTCCCCTCCCCTCCCCCGGTAGCGGCGACTGGGCGCATCCACGCATCCCCGGGCGTGGATCCAGGCCGCCGGGCTGAATTATGGATGAAGCTCTCGGGTTGCAGCCCAAGGGGGGGGGATGGACACGGGTGGGGGGGAAGGGGGGATGCTGAACACCCGGAGCGGCGGCGCGTGTCGTCAGCCCGCGCCCACGCGTGCCCCGCCCCACACGTGGCCGCGGCACGCGCGCACGTGGCACCGCCCCGTTTGGGGAGGGGGCACAGCCCCCCCCCCCCAGACTGGGGCGAGGGGGGTCCCAGGGGTACATGACCCTGTGGGGGGTTCTGGTGTACCCTGGGGCGAGCATGGTCCCATGGAAATGTGGCCAGGGCAGGGGGGTCAGGGAGTTCTGGGGGTCCCTGGGGAGCATGGCCCCAGTGGCAGGCACAGCCCCAGGGGGTCCCAGGGGGACACAGTCATTTTTTGGGGTGCCCAGCCCTGAGGGGTGGGCTTGGAGCTATAAGGCGGCTTGGCCCCGGGTGGGTGTTTGGGAAGCACAGCCCTGTGGGGCTGAGGTGGGTCTGGGGGGCTGCAAGAGGTGCTCAGCCCTAGCAGGTGGTTATGACCTTGGGGTTCTCCTAGGGGACCACGATCCTAGGAGCCTCCCAGGGGACCGTGGCCATTGAGGGGTTCCTGGAGAGGCATGACCCCTGCAGATCTCCTGGGGGCCATAGCCCTACGGGTGGGCACAGCCCTGGGGGGCTCCTAGGGGTGTCCCACCCTTTGGGGTGGTCATGACCTTGGGGTTCTCCTAGGGAACCGTGGCCCTATGGGATGAGCATGGCCTTGGGAGGGGCTCTAGGGGTGCCCAGCCCTATGGGGTGGTCATGACCTTGGGGTTCCCCTAGGGAACCATGGCCCTATGGGGTGTACACCATTCCTAGGGGGATTCCTAGGGGTGTCCAACCCCACGGAACGGTGAGGGCCTTGGGACTCTCCCAGGGAACCACGGCCTAACGGGGTGGGCACAGCCCTGGGGGGCTCTGCGGGCGGCGGCGGCCGGGGGGCGGCGGCGTGGGGGTCGGGGTGGCGCGGTGCCCCGCGCTGACGCCCCGCTGTGCCCTCAGGCGGGCGCCCGGCGGCCCTGCTGCTGCTGGCGGCGCTGGTGTGGGTGCCCGGCGGGGCTCCCGCCTGCCCCGCGCTCTGCACCTGCTACGTCTCGCCGCCCACCGTCAGCTGCCAGGCCAACAACTTCTCCTCGGTGCCCGCGGGGCTCCCGCCCGGTGCCCGCCGCCTCTTCCTGCAGAACAACGTCATCGGGGCGCTGCGGGCGGGCACCTTCGGGCCCAGCACCGTCACCCTCTGGCTCTACTCCAACAACATCTCCTCCATCCAGCCGGGCACCTTCCGCCACCTGCCCGCCCTGGAGGAGCTCGACCTGGGTGACAACCCCCACCTCCGCGTCCTGGCCCCCGACACCTTCCACGGCCTCCACCGCCTCCAGGCCCTGCACCTGTACCGGTGCCGGCTGGCCAGCCTGCCCAGCGGCATCTTCCGCGGCCTCCGCAGCCTCCAGTACCTCTACCTGCAGGAGAACGGGCTGCTCTACCTCCAGGTCCGCACTGCCCGGGGGCGCGGGGGCCTGGGGTACGGGAGGTGGGTGAAGCTGGGTGGTGGGACCGGTGCCCACTCTGTGGGTGGTGCCCACGGAGCCAGGATGTGGGACTGGGTGATGCTGACGGAGCCAGAACGTGGGGCGGTGACAGGGGATGCTGAGGGAGCAGGGACATGCAGCAGGGTGATGGCTGTGGGGCAGGACCACGGGTGACACCGGCAGGGCAGGGACATGGGACAAGGTCTCGGATGGTGCCTGTGGAGCAGGGACACAGGACAGGGTGACAGGAGATGTTCATGGGGCAGGGTGATGGGTAACACCCACGGAGCAGGAATGTGGAGCAAGGTGTTAAATGATGCCCGTGGAGCAGGGACACAGGGCAGGGTGGGTCTCCAGGTGATGTCCACCAGGCAAGGCCAGGGAACAGCACCGTAAACCCCCACCCCACACCCACCCCTCTCCCACTCCCCGCAGGACGACCTCTTTGCCGACCTGGCCAACCTGAGCCACCTCTTCCTGCACGGGAACCGGCTGCGGGCGCTGTCGGAGGGCGTCTTCCGGGGGCTGCAGAGCCTGGACCGCCTGCTGCTGCACGCCAACCGGCTGGCAGCCATCCACCGCCGCGCCTTCGGCGGGCTGGCGCGCCTCACCATCCTCTACCTGTTCAACAACAGCCTGGTGGCCCTGCCGGGGGACCCGCTGGCCGCCCTGCCCGCGCTCCAGTTCCTGCGCCTCAACGCCAACCCCTGGGCCTGCGACTGCCGCGCGCGCCCGCTCTGGGCCTGGTTCCGCCGCACGCGCGTCTCCAGCTCCGCCGTGCCCTGCGCCAGCCCCCCGCAGCGCCGCGGCACCGACCTGCGCCACCTGCGCCCACACGACTTCGACGCCTGCCCCGACGACGACGAGGAGGAGGAGGAGGAAGAGGAGGAAGGCGGCAACGGTGGCGCCAATGGGGTGGCGGTGATGGGCACCCCCGGGCGGGCGCTGGGCCGCCCCGGCACCCTCCCGGCCGCGCCGCCCTCCGCCTTCTACCGTGACGGGCTGCCCCCCCACGACCTGCGGGGACCCCAGCCCCGGCCGCCCCCCCCGTCCCGTGACTCCCGCGGCCCCCCCGAGGACGCCAGCTGCCCCCATGACCCCTGTGCCCCCATGGCCGCAGCCGCTTCCCACCAGCCCCCCGTCCTCCTGCCCCTCCTGGCTCTGCTCCTGCCCCGACTCTGAGCCCCCCTTGGCGCCCCAGGGGGTCCCAGCTCCTCAGGGCGCCTGTGCCTCCCTTCTCCCCAGGGGAGGCCTCGAGAACTGTGGGGGGCAGCCGGTGCGGGTGGGGGCCGCAGGATACAGAAGGGGGTCCCCCCCCGTCCTGAGCGGGAAAAACCCCCAACAGGAACCAAAAGGTGGGAAATTATTTATTAAAAATGGTCTTATTTTGGGAGAGCGGGGCCTGGCTGCTGCGGGGAGGGGGGGCCACTGCTGTTCCAGGTCACCGCCTGCCGCTCCTGAAATATTGATGGGAGCGGCGGGCGGCAGGGCAGCGAGGCGTGCAGGGCGCCGCGGGGGGGGACAGACGGACGGACGGACACACCCCCCCCCGGGGGTTGTGTGACCACACCCACGGCCGCGGCGGGGCCGGCCACACGCAGGCACCCGTGACGCCGACACCCCGCACCCCTCGCAGGGCGCCGGCGGGTGTCACGGGAGCCGCGGGGCGCGGAGCCACCCCCGCGCCCTGCACAGCCTGACCCACTTCCCGCAGGCGCCGGCACGCAGATGGAGCACACGCTGCGGGGGCACGGCCACGAGGACACAGCCCACCCCGGCTGTGGGGCCTTCTGCGCGCGTGTCACCCCCAGGGTGCCACTGGGCAGGTGTCCCTCACCCAGGGTGGGGTGTCCCTCAGTGGGTGTAGGTCCCCGGGTGTCCGTGTGGGGGGTCCCTTGTCCCCTCCAACTGTCCCTGTGGGTGTGCGTGTCCAGACTGTCCCTGTTTGAGTGTCCCTGTGCCTGCTCCTCTGTGGTCTCTGATATCCCCACATCATCCCTGCCCAGGGGTGGGTGTCCCTGGGTTGTCCCCACATGGTCCCATCTGTGTGTCCCCAGCCAGGGCTGGGTGTCTTGGGGGTATCCGTGTGTGGGTGTCCCTGTGCCCTGTCCCTCCAGGGCTGTGTCCCTGTGTGGGTGTCCCTGTGCCCTGTCCCTCCAGGGCTGTGTCCCTGTGCAGGGACCCTTGGCTGTCCCCTCCGGTGACCCCCAGTGCACACAGACAGGGAGGGGCTGAGCCCTGTCCCACCCCACTGGGGATTACAAGGGGCTCAGCCCGGCTCTGCCTAATCCAGGGGATTACACGGGCTGGGCCCGGCAGGGGGGGCACCCAGGGGTGCCCCCCACAAGGACACGGCACGTGGCAGCTGGGGACAGCAAGGGGGGGCTCCCAGCAGCAGCCACGGGCACCGCATACCCCAACACACGGCCACGGGGTGGGTTTGGGGGGCGAGGGGGCCCAGCGCCCCCGGTTTATTGGGGTGCAGGTCGGGGGGCTCAGGCACTGCCGCTGCCCTGCTGCATCCGCTTGAGCAGCTCCTCGTCCTGCAGCGACAGCTCCGTCAGCTTCTTGCCCATCCGCTCGTGCACCTCCAGGTACTTGGCCACGCACCGGTCCAGGCACACGCACTCCCCCTTGGACAGCTCCGACTCCTTGTACAGCGGCGGGACGCACTTGCGGTGGCACGCCTGGGTCATCCTGCACGGACCACACCGCGTCTGAGCCCCGCGGGACCCAGCCCCGCATCCCGGCGCCCCCTGTGCCCCGCCATCGCCACGCCCGGGACCCCCCCACCCCAACACCCCCCGTACCCTCGTCACGGCCATCACCAGCAGCCTCACCCCGCACCATCCCAGGACCCCAGTCCTGCACCCCAACACATCCTGTAGCCCCCGTGATCGCCATCCCCGGCACCCCCAGACACTGCACCCCGCAATCACCTCCCCGGGACACCGGCGTCCGCAATTCCCCAAGATCCCCCGCACCACAACATTCCCTGTCATAGCCACCCCTAAGACCCCCCAGTATGCCCCATCCTCGGGTACCTCCGATGCCCCCCCATTTCCCAGGTGGCCTCTAGGACCCCGCGCACTCCCCTCCATCCCCAGCACCTCAGGGTCTCCCAGTGGCTCTGGCACCCCCCAGTGTCTCCCCAGCCATGGGCACCCCCCGGTACCCGCAGGACCCCACCGCCCCCCGCGGCGGGCCGCACCGGTTGTACATGTCGGCCATCATCTCAACCTCCAGCTCGGCCGCCAGCTGCTGTGCCCGCAGCGGGTCCATGGCGGCCGGCACCGGCCCGGATCGGCCCCGATCCCGGTGTCGCTCGGCCCGGCCCCGCTCGGTTCGGTCCCGTCCGACCCCCGGTTCCGCCCGGTCCCTGCAGGAACCACGTGGGCGCCGCGCTTCCGCCCACCCGCGCGGCGGCCCCGCCCCGCCGCCGGCCCCGGCCAATAGAGACCGGGGAAAGCGGGACCGGCCGTGCGTCCCGAGCGCTGATTGGGCATCGCGGGGGGAGGGCGCGGCCACGCCGGCGGCCGGGGCGGCAGGAGGGAAAGGCGCGCGCTCTGCCCGGCCTTTGCCCCGCTGGGGCGTGGCCAGGCCGGAGAGGGCGTGGCCAAGCCGAGGGGGCGTGGCCTGCGCCGGGACCGTCCCCGGGGCAGTCCGGGGGTCGCCGCCCTCCGTGTTCCCCGCCTCGTGTCCCCCGCTCTGGGTCCCCACCGTGTCCCGCCGCCCTGCCCGGGCTGTCCCCGTGTGCCTCATGTCCCCCCTGGAGCCTTTACCCCCGGCGTTCCCCGTGTCCTCCACGTTGCTCCGTGTCCCTCCGTGTCCCTCCGTGTCCCTCCGTGTCCCTCCGTGTCCCTCCATGTCCCTCCGTGTCGCCCGTGAGCCCCGCGTCCCGCCGTGTTCCCCCGCGTGCCCCGTGTGTCCGCCCACCTCCCCCGTGTGCCTGTGACCCCCCAGGTCTCCCTGTCCCTGCCCGGGGTGTCCCCTGCGTGCCCCCGGGCCCCCACGGCGCGGGCCCCACGTGTCACCCCGTGGGCTCCTTTGGGGTCGTCGCCGCTGTCCGGGTGGGCGTGTCGGCGCGTCCCCCCCCTCCCCAGCCGCGCCCCTGTGTCCGGCCTGACCCCACGCGTGCCCCGCGGGTGGGCGGTGAGTGAAGGCGGCACCTGCCCCCGGCCGGGTAAAAATAGCCCCGGGCGGGGGGGGTCGGGGCGCGGCGGGGACGGCGGAGCGGGAACGGCCCGGAGGGTACGGGGAGAGGGGCTCCGGGGCGCTCCGGGGGGAACGGGGGGTACGCGGGGCGGGGGGTGGAGCGGGGAGCGGCCGGGAGGGTACGGGCCGGGGGGCACCGGGAGGGGGGCAAGAGAGACCGGAAGGGTTTTGTAGGGGGGTCGGCGGTGGGAACTGGGGGGCCGGGAGGGGGCACGTGTGGTCACGGAGACACTGGGGATCGGGAGAAGCTGGGCGGGTGGCGGTACGGGGTATGGGGGTGTCTGGAAGGGGCATGGAGGAGTCGGGAAGGGGTGTCGGGAGTGGGACACGTGGTGTCGGGAGAGGGACGTGGGGGGGTCGGGAGGGGGAATGGGGGCCCCAGACGTAATGGGGGTACAGTGGGCAGGAAGGGGTACAGCGGTGCTGACATGGGGCATGGGGGGAATGGGTAGTGGAGCAGGAGGGGAGTGGAAGGGTTGGTTTAGGACATGGGGGGCTGGAGGAGGAGTGGGGGGGCCGGGCTGCAGTACTGGGGTGTCAGGATGAGTCATGGGGGAGTCTAGATGGGGGCTAATGCGATGCCCAAGATGGGGGAATGGGTGTGCCGGGGCTAGAGGGGGGCATGAGGTGGGGGTTAACGGGGCCGGGGGGCACGGGCAAGCTGGGGGGGTCATCGGGAGGCACCCCAGTGACAGCCCTGTCCCCCTGCAGCAGTGACCACAGCAGCATGGAGGCCGTGGGAGACGCCGACACCCCCACATCGGACCCCCCCACCTCGGACGCCCCCACTTCGAAAACCCCCACCCCGGGCACCCCCACCCCCGACACCCCTGCCTCGGACGCCCCCGCCTCGGACACCCCCACCTCGGACACCCCCACTTCGAAAACCTCCACCTCGGGCACCCCCACCCCCGGCACCCCCTCCCCGGACACCTCGACCCCTGGCACCCCCACCCGCGGTAGTCCCACCCCGGACACCCCTCCTGACCCCCCCGCGGCGGGCAGCGGGGAGGCGACAGCCCCGCAGGGTGCGGGAGAACCCCGCGGAGCGGAGGGCGAGGGGGGAGACACGGAGGGTGACGGGACGGACACGGGGGGCTCAGAGGGGTGCGCGGGGGGAGAGGCTGCCGGGGATGGCGGGGCAGAAGCACCCAGGGGTGCCAGAGGCGATGCCGGGGAGACCGGGGATGGCGAGGGCGATGCCGGGGCAGGGACAGCCGGGGACACCGGGGTGGGCACCGAAGGGGGTGCCGGGGGCGAACCGGGGCCGGCAGCAGCGGGCAGCACCCGGGGCCGGCAGGTGAGGCAGGGGGGCACGATGGGGGGGAGGGACACAGCCAGGGGAGGGCAGGTGCGGTAGGGATGGGGACAGGGGTGACAGTGTCAGGGGCGGGGTGACAGTGTCAGGGGCGGGGTGACAGTGTCAGGAGCAGGGTGACAGTGCCAGGGACATTGTGTAAGTGACAGTGCCCGCGCTGGCACTGCCACCCCTGCTGTGCCCACAGGAGCCCACTTGGCATCAGGACGAGGACGAGGAGCTGTGGCCTGAGTTTCCCCCGTGCTCGTCCCCAGAGGGGGCCACCAGCCCCACATCCCCCACCTCCCCTGTGTCCCCCACCTCCCCTGTGTCCCCCACATCCCCCACGTCCCCAGCATCCCCCACATCCCCCACAGGTAAGAGCCGTGCAGGCAATGGCACCTGGGTGCCCCAGGGGTGCCCCAACATTTAGGTGCCCCCTCCCACCCCTCTGACCCCTCCTCTCTCCTTGCAGCCGGCACCACCGATGGCACAGAGGGTGGCAAGAGGTGAGTGTCCCCACGGGTGGCACCCCACAGCCCCACGCTCAGGGCTGTACCCCCCCGTGAGTGGCACCCGCCGTGGTGCCTCAGCCCACCCGCGGGTCCCCCGTGTGCCCACAGGGGTGCTCCAGCGGGGGGGCCGCGGGGCCGGGCACCCCCTGGTTCGGCGGGGCAGAGACCGAGGCTGGAAGGGGCCGGGGGGAGGCCACGTGTGGGGTCCCGGGCGTACGGACGCAGTGCCATCCTGGAAAAGTTTGGAGGGTGAGGAGGGCCTGGCCCCATGGAGGGGACATGGGAAAATGGGGGGGCATTGGGGGACTGGAGGGTAGGGGGGAACGGGGGGCTGTGGGACAGTGGGGTGGGTGGGTGCATGGAGCAGTGGTGGTATTCGGGGACTGACCACAGGGTGATGGAAGGTAGGGGGGGAATTGGGGGACAATGGAGGGGGGGATGGGACAGTGGGGGTATTGGGGGACAGTGGGGGGGGCATGGGACAGGGAGGGTATTGGGGGGCTCAGGGCAATGGCACAGTGGGTTCATGGGGGATGTGGGGGTCTGTGGGACAGTGTGGGTATTGAGGGGGGCATGAGGAAATGGAGGGTAGAGAGGGAATGGGGGGTGCATAGAGGGGGTGGATGTGGGACAGAGGGGCAATGTGGCCATGGGGGGTCCATGGGGCAGTGGGGTGTTGGGGGCCCAGGGGCAATGGGGTCTGGGGGCTTCCTACGGGGGGCAGGGGGTATGAGGGTCCCACGTCCCGGGTCCCCCCAGCGCCGCCACGGGGCCGGCCCCGCACCTGCGGCGGTCGGGCGGGGCCGCCACGGTCAAGACGATGCTGCTGGAGTGGTGCCGCGCCCGCACCCGCGGGTACCCGGTGAGCGCGGGCAGGGGGTGGCGGAGGGGGGTGGCTGGGGAGGACCCGGGGGGGCGGCCTGACCCCCCCGCCCGCGCAGAACGTGGACGTGCAGAACTTCTCCGGGAGCTGGGGCAACGGCCTGGCCTTCTGCGCGCTCCTGCACAGCTTCTTCCCCGACGCCTTCGACTTCGGTGCCCTCGAGCCCGACGCCCGCCGGCACAACTTCGCCCTGGCCTTCGCCACCGCCGAGTGCGTGAGCGCAGCCCCGGCCCTCCCCGGGTCCCCTCCGGCCCTTCCCCGACCCCCTCCCGGCCCCGGTGACGGGCGTGTCCCTCCCCGCAGGGAGCGGGCGGGCTGTGCCCCGCTGCTGGAGGTGGAGGACATGGTGCGGCTGCCGGTGCCCGACGCCAAGTGTGTGTACACGTACGTGCAGGAGCTGTACCGCTGCCTGGTGGCCAAGGGGCTCGTGAAGACCAAGAAGCGCTGAGGGGGTCCCCCCACCCGTGCCACCCCCAACCTTGTCCTCTGCCTTGTCCCCCAGCACTAAAGGCCACGGTGCCAGGCAGTGGTGGCCTCATATCTGGAGGGGGGGATGTGGGCACGGGGGCGCTGGCACTGAGTGTCTGTGGGGGCACAGCCCTGGCTCTGCCACCGGCAGGGTGACATTCCCCCCAGGGCTGGCACACGGGGGGCAGCACCTCCCGGAGGCTTCCACCATCCCCCTGAGGTATCACGGAGCCAGAGCAGGTGCTGGAGCAAATTTATTGCCTTATGTACGGGGGGGGGCAGCTCTTGTGGAGGGGCCAGGACCCCCTTCACGGTGCCAGAGGGGACCCCGATGCCCAAGGTCCAGCGCCGAGGCAGGGGTGATGCCAGGGCCAGCCCTGGCTGGCATAGGGAAGGAGAGGGGAAGCCGAGGTGCCCCCGGGTGGGGGGCTCAGGGGCCGGGGGGGTCGGGGCGCGGCTCGGCGTGGAGCAGGGTGTGTTCCTGTGCCCGGCGCTGGAACTCCTCGGGGTGCTCCTGCAGCTCCCGGGCCAGGTCCGGCCGCAGCACCCGCTGGGGGTCGGGGCTGTCCAGCAGCAGCAGCAGGTCCTGCAGCACTGCGGGAACGGGGAGGGGGTCAGGGGGACACTCCCAGTGCTGCGCCCCCCGTCCCCTCGGTGCCCACCTTGGATGGCGCGGGTGGTGGGTGCCCAGTGCTCGTGGGTGGTGAGGAGCTGGCAGACGCGACCCTCGGGGTCCACGCCGGGGTGGTAGATGGGGGTGCGGAGGGTGGCACGGGGGGGCTCCAGCGGGTGCCGCGGGGAGAAGGTCAGCTCGAAGCGGAAGGCACCCACGTTGTACGGGGGCGTGTTCTGCCGGGGTAGGGAGGGCACCTCAGCCCCTCAAGCCACAGCATCATCTGTCGGGGGAATCCCTGTCCAGCCCTGATATACCCAGTGCCTCCCGTGGAGAAACACCATCACCCACCCCCCGGCAGCCCCTCAGGAGGGGAACCTCCCCCCAGTGTCCCCAGCCCAGGGCCCCAGGCTGTCCCCCAGTAGTGCCCCCAGAGGGACCCTCCCCAATTCTACCCTGAAAGGGACCCTCACTCAGTGTCCCCAGGAGACACCCCATGCCCCCGGGTCCCAAGGGTTACCCCCAACACCCCCCATGCCCTCATGGGCCCATCTCCCCTCCAGGGCCCCTGTGCCCCCGTAGTTCCCCCATGCCCCCGACGCCCGGGGGACCCCACACACCCCCCCAGCCCCTCGCTGCCCAGGACTCCCCCACAGCCCCCCGTGCTCCTCGTCACTCACGGGCAGCAGGAGCCCTTCCCAGCGCCGTACGTTCCGGTCCAGCGGCCGCACGTCTCGGGCCCCCTCCCAGCCCCGCACCTCCTCCAGCTCCTGCGGGACGGGCGAGGGGTGGCTGGGGCCGTCCGGGACACGCCTCCAGGGACGGGGCAGCACCCCAAAACACCCCTCCGCAGGCTCGTCCTGGGCGGGGCAGCACGTGGGACACACCTCGATGGGCGGGGATTCCCCATGGACCACGCCTTTGTGGGCGGTGGTTTCCATGGAATACGCCCTTATGGGCGGGGGGGTCTCCTTCATGGACGCGCCTCTTGGGTGCGGCCACTACAGACCACGCCCTGACGCGGAACGGTCCCCGCCGGGGAAACGAAACCGGAGTGCGCAGGGAGGGTTTGGCACCCCCGGCACCGAAAACCCTCCACGCCGGTACTGCCTCCCCCGCACCCCGGCACCGGGACCCCCGCACCGGCACTGACAACCCCCCCAGCACCGCCTCTCCTGCACCCCGGCACCGGGACTCCGGCACCGGGACCCCCAGCACCGCCTCTCCCGCACCCCGGTACCGGGACCCCCGCACCGGCACTGACACCCCCAGAACCGCTTCTCCCGCACCGGCACTGACACTCCAGCACCGCTTCTCCCACATCCCGGGACCGGGACCCCCGCACCGCCCGCTCCGGTGCGGACACAAAGACACCCCCCCCGGTCCCGGTTCCCCCGGACCCCACCTTGGTGATCCTCACGGCCATGGTGATCGGTGCCCGGTGCCACGGGGACGGGCTCTGCGGGATCACGCCCCGGGGCGGGCGGGACGAGATTCTCCGGCCGCACCCCCGGGACGAGCAGACGGGTCTTGGACGGCCGGGGACACCCGCCACCCGGGGCTCCCGGTGGCGGCGGGTGACAGGACCGCCGCCCCGCCCCGTCCAGCGGGTGCCTGACGGGGGCAGAGCGGGACGCGGGGCCGCATCCCGCCTCCTCGGCTGCCCCCAGAACCGCCCCGCCCGTCCCACCCCGGCTGCCCCCGCACTCCCGGCTGATTTACGGGAACCTCCTTAATCTTTAACCAGGCAGGGCCGGAGCCGGCCAGATCCCCCCCCGGCGCCCGCTGGACACGCAGGGACCGACCCACCGGGCACCCAGGTGGGCCCGGGGCGCTGCCTCCTCCCGACCCCCGGGGGGGCAGAATGGGGGCACCCCGGGGTGGATGGGGTGGGGATACAGGCGGTACAGGGAGTGGGGATGCAGGTGCCGGGGTGGGGGTGCAGGGTGCCTGTCCTGCCCTTGACCTGTGCCCTCCCACCAGGATGCCCACCATGACACTCTGGCTGCCCCTGGCGTGGCTGGTGGCCACAGCCACGGCCACTGTCAGCCCGGTAAGTGTGCCCCAGGAACACAGGCTCCCTGTGCCCAGTGCCCCTCTGTCTCCCCTCATCTAAGCTGCCCACCCGGGTGCACCGTGCCCCCCTCACCCAGGTCCCTGTACCCAGGTGCCCAGTCTGGAGGCCTCTCCCAGCGGATCGAAGCTGCTCACACAGCCCCCGACACCGCCAGTGCCCCCCCATCCTGCCACGGCCCCCCCGCAGGACGTGGGGGCACCTGTCCTGCCTATACCCACCCCCCATGCCCACCCCGAGGGGCTGCCTGGCTGGAATGCCCTTCAGGGGGCCACGGATGCCCCTGGGCCCACAGAACCTGAGGGAGCCTCTGAGGAGCCGGGAACCACAGCCTACGGGACCACGGCTGTGCCCACACCTGGCACCACTCAGGGACCCCCAGGCACCACCGCCCCGCCGTGCCCCGGGGACGAGGAGCCGGCCGAGGCCTGCGGGGAGCCCACGGGGGAGCAGCGGGCGGCCGTGGCCGAGGCGCTGGGCACCTTCGCCCTCCGCTTCTACCAGCGCATGGCCGAGGCTGCCCGGCCCGACGCCAACCTGCTCTTCTCCCCCATCAACATCGCCACAGGGCTCTCGCACCTGCTGCTGGGTGAGGGGCCGCCCGCGAGCACCGGCACTGCCCTGGGCACCGCCTGTGTCCCCCGGGGCTGTCCCACCCGGGGCACCTCACCCAGCTTCCCCTGTGCCCGCAGGCGCCCGCGGCGAGACCCGCGAGCGGCTGGGCACCCTCCTGGCGTACCCGCCGGGGCTGGGCTGCGTGCACGGCGCCCTGCAGCAGCTGGCCGGCTCGCCCGGCCTCTTCTCGACCGCCCAGATCTTCCACCACCCAGGTGAGGCGGGCGCCGGGTGCCGGCGGGGCGCTGCCGCCGGGTGGGCGCGGGGTTGACACCGACCGTGCCTGCCACGCAGAGCTGCGCCTCCGGCCCCGCTTCCTCAACGACTCTCTGCGCTTCTACGGCGCCCGCCCGCGCGCCCTGAGCGGCAACGAGAGCCTGGACCTGCAGAGCATCAACGCCTGGGTGCGGGAGGCCAGCGAGGGGCTACTGCCCGCCCTGCTGCCCGCGCTGCCCCCGCAGCCCCGCCTGCTGCTGCTCGGCGCCGTCCACCTTCGCGGTACGGCCCCACCGCCGCGCCCGCCCGCGCCCACCCGGGGCGCACCGGGGATCGGGCGCGCGGCCGAGGCCGCCCCGCGCAGTCCCCCCCGGTGTCCCCCACCCCTCAGCCCCGGTGCCGTGTCCCCGCAGCCGCCTGGCGCACGCCCCTGGACCCCGAGCAGACGGTGCCGCTGCCCTTCCTGCGCCCCGGGCGCCCCCCAGTCGAGGTGCCCACCATGACCAGCACCAAGTACCCGGTGGCCTCGTTCACCGACTCCCGCCTGCAGGTCCAGGTACCCCTGCTGGGACAGGGGTGGGGGTCTAGAGGGTCACTGCCAGGCACTGTGAGGGCTGTGGGGTCGCTGCCGGGCACTGTGAGGGCTGTGGGGTCACTGCCGGGCACTGGGAGGGCTGTGGGGTCACTGCCGGGCACTGGGAGGGCTGTGGGGTCACTGCTGGGCACTGGGAGGACTGTGGGGTCACTGCCCGGCCTGGGGGGCTGGTAGGTCACTGCTAGGGGTGGGTAACGGCATGATGTCACTCCAGCGGCTCTAGAGAGGGATGCCAGGCTGTGACATCATTCCTGTGGCACTCAGGGAGGATGCCAGGCTGATGTCAGTGCCCTGGCACTGAAAGGAGCACCAGCCGTGACCTCACTCCCCCGAGGCTGGGGGAATGCCAGGCTGGGACCTCACTGGTGGCACTGGGGGGTGCCGGTCTGTGGGGTCCCCGGCGGTGGCCCTGAGTCAGGGGTCCGTCCCGCAGGTGGGGAGGCTGGAGCTGAGCGATGGGCTGAGCCTGGTGGTGCTGCTGCCACGGGGGCCCCTGGGGGCGCTGGAGACCCTGGAGCGGTCACTGGACCCCCCCACCTTCCTGGCCCTGCTGCGGCGGGCGGCCCAGACGCCCCCTCGGGCCACCGCGCTGGCCCTGCCCCGGATGCACCTCGACCTCGCCCTGGACGTGGTGCCCCTGGTCCACGACATGGGTAAGGACACCTCACCACGAGGGCTGGGTGGGCTGAGGGTGACATTGCTTCCTGCAGGATGTCACGGGTCCTCCCCTGCAGGTCCCTTTCCCTACTGTCCCCAGTGGCCCCGGTGTCCCCAATGTACCTTTGGTTTCCCCTGGGTCCCCCCGTGCCCCTGGTGTCCCCCATGTCCCCAGTGCCCTGCTGTGCCCTGATGCCCCCAGCACCCCTATATTATCCCCCATATTATTTCGGGTCCCCAGTGGCTCAACTATCCCCGTTCTCCCTGGCATCCCCGGTGTGCCTCTGGGGTCTCCTCCATCCTCAGCATCCCGATGTCCCCGCACCCCTGTGTCCCTGACCCCCGGTTTTCTCCGGGTCCCTTGTGCCCCCGGGTGCCTGCCTCCGGTGTCCCCTCCCATCTCCGGTGTCCCCTGGCCGCCGTGTCCCGCGGGGGTGACCGTGAGCCCGTGTGCCGCAGACTTCGGGCTGTTCCTGGACGCGGAGCTGTGCGGGCTGGCGGAGGGCCCGGCCGCGGTGGACGAGGCGCGGCACCGGGCGGTGCTGGCGCTGGACGAGGCCGGCGTGGAGGCGGCGGCTGCCATGGCCACCTCGGTGGCGCGCTCGGCGCTGGTGCTGGAGGCGCTGCGCCCCTTCCTCTTCGTCCTCTGGCACGACGCCGGCGAGGTGCCCGTCTTCATGGGCCGCCTCAGCGACCCCCGTCCCTGACCCTGCCCCTCCCGTCCCCGCCCTCCCTCCTCTCACCCCTCCGTCCTTCCCTCCTGCCTCCTCCTCGCCCTCCTCCCTCCATCCCTGCCTTCTCCTCTCCCTCCGTCCCTCCCTCTCTCTCTCCCTTACCCCTTTCCTCTCTCCCTCTCTCCATCCCTTGTCCCTCCTTCCACTCCTCCCTTCCTCCCTCCGCCCATCCAACCACCGTCCAGCTCCATCCTTCCCTCCTTTCCCTCCCTCCCTCCCTGCTTCCTCCCTCTCTCCCTCCAGTTCTCCCTCCCTCTTTCCCCCCTCCCCCCTCATCTCCCCGCTTTCCCTGTCCATCTCCCCACCCTTCCCCCGCCCCAGTTCCCCAGGGTACCAGAGGGTCCCTGCTCCTCCCGCGCCTCAGTTTCCCCACCAGCTCGGGGTCCCAATAAAGATTCCGAGCCCCTCACTGCTCCTGTGCGTGGGGAGGGGGAGCGGGGGAGGGGGGAGGGCACGCCGGGGCTCTCAGGGACCCCCACTCTGTGCCAGTGTGTCCGCGGGTCCCCGGCTGTGTGCCCGGGGTCACCCCAGGGTGAGCCAGGGGTGGTGGCAGCACCGGGGGCAGGTGACACCCAGCGCCTTCCTAAAAAAAAAAAAGCCTTTATTGCCCTAGAAAAGCCCCGCATTCCCCGCTGCTGGGGACGGGCACTGCGACCGGGGGGGGCACGGGGAAGGTGCAAAGGAGGGGTTCACCCAGCGCCAGCCCCACAACGTGCCCCCACGTGTCCCCCAGTCCCAGCCGTGTCCCCGCGTCAGTCCCAGCCGTTCTCCTTCACCATGTGCGACATCTCGATGATGAACTTCCCCTCCTTGTACTTCTGGCTGCTCTCGAAAGCCTGTTCCTGAGGGAGGGACCGGGGGGGGGGGGGTGTCAGCCCCCCGCACCCCGACGGGGGTACCCGGGGTGCTGCCTTCCCCCAGGGCTCGGGGGTGTCCGCAGCCAAGGTTTGGGGTGGCCAGGGGGTGCCCATTTGGGCTACCCAGAAAAGGGGTTTGGGGTGTCTGGGGCAGCACCCACAGGGTGTGTTTGGGGTGCCCAGAGGTGTCCGGGGCAG
This sequence comes from Pseudopipra pipra, assembly GCF_036250125.1. Lineage (NCBI taxonomy): Eukaryota > Metazoa > Chordata > Aves > Passeriformes > Pipridae > Pseudopipra > Pseudopipra pipra. Next base: position 616,048 of record NC_087554.1, on the reverse strand, counting down.
GGGTTGGGGATCCCGGGCGGTGCCCGCAGGGGATGGCGGTGCCAGCGCAGGGGCACTCACGTATTTCCAGCCCAGCGTGGTCTTGCAGCTCTGGCAGAAGATGTCGGCCACCGAGTGCAGCCCCGTCAGCAGCAGGCGCTGCTCAGCCGGGCCACAGCCCACGTTCACCCTGCGCCGAGAGCGGGGTGTCCCACGGGCACGGCAGCCAGCCCAGGGCCCCCCGGGGACCCTCCCCCTGCCCCGCCACCGTCCCTGGGGTCCGCCAGTACTCACACGGAGTTGAACAGGTAGGCACGGCCATGGCTGCCCTGGAAGGACTGGGGGGACACGGCCAGAGTCACTGGTCAGCCCCTCACCTCCCTCGGCCCCCCTCCCGCCCCCACCCTGCTGCATTGCCACCCTGCCAGCCCCGGGGACACAGCGGGGGGACACCTGTCCCCCTGGGGACACTGAGGGGGAGCCGGTCACCTCCACGGGAGCGCCACGGGGGACACCTGCCACCCCCGGGGCACCGTGTGGGGTGAGGCTTCCTGCCCTGGGGCAATGCTGGGCACCGTGGGAATGTCCTGGGGACACCAGAGGGGGACACCTGCCACGCCAGGGGCACCATGGGGGGGGCGCTGGCTGTCCCAGTGCCACCTTGGGGAGAGGCTCAACACCCCGGGGACACGGTGGGGGTGACACTCGCTGTCCCAGCCCCCCCCCGGGGACACCATGGGGTGACACTCGCTGTCCCAACACCCCCTCGGGGACACGATGGGGGGCACTGGCTGTCCCAGCGCCACCTTGGGGAGAGGCTCAGCACCCCGGGGACACGGTGAGGGTGACACCCGCTGTCCTGCCTCCCCCCCCGGGGGACACTGCAGGGTGTCCCGCGGGGGGACAGTCCCCACCCCGGCGGTGGCACCTTGGAGATGAGCTCCTCGTGGCGGGCCAGGTGCGCCCGGCAGTGCACGCAGCTGTAGGTGCGGTGGGAGCGCGGCAGGTAACTGCGGAAGGTGCGGGGGGGGCAGGCGGGCGGCGGGGGGCAGGCGGCGGCGGGGCGGGGGCGGCATGGCCGGGGGCAGCGCCCCGGGGGGCACCGCGCAGCCCCCGCACAGCCGCTCGCAGGGGAAGCAGCGCAGCAGCGCGCCCAGAGCCGCCGTCCCGCCCGGCCGCGCTCGGGGGGCTCCGCCGGGCCCCCCCGGCAGAAGGAGGCGGGAAAGGTGGGGGGCGGCCTGCGGAGGGGGAAAAAGGGGGTGGTGAGGCGGAGGGGGGGGACGACGGGACTGCTGGATCCCGATCCCCGATCGCCCAGGCTGAGACCGGGCGGCTCGTGGCAGGAGTGAGGGGGCAGCACTCCGGGGGGCACCGGGAAAGGGGGGGGAGAGGGAGGCCCGAGGGACAGGGGAAGGATGGCGGGGGGGGGGTCCCAAGCGGGGTTTGGGGTCCCTTCTCGAAACGCCTGGGAGTCCCTGGGGAATGGGAGTCCCGGGAGGGGGGGGGAGATTGGGGATTCTGGGGGGAAAAGATTAGGGGTCCCGGGGGGGGAGACTGGGGGTCCCGAGGAGGAGAGATTGGGGGTCCCCAGGGGGGATGATGGGAGGACACGAGGGGGAGAATTGAGGGTACCGGCAGGGGGAGAATTCGGGGTCCTGGTGAGGAATGATGGGGGTCCCGAGGAGGGGAATTGGGGATCCCGAGGAGCGATGATGGGGGTCCCGAGGGATGATGACGGGGGTCCTAGCGGGTAGATTGTGGGTCCCGGGGGGGGGTATGACGGTGGTCTCCGGGAGAAGACAGGGTGCCGGGTAGGGGCATATTTGGGGTGGCGGGGCAGCAGGACGGGGGTACTGCCGTGGGGGGGGCAATCTCAGGAACGCTGGGGCGCACGACGGGGAGCTCGCCGGGGCTTTGGGGGTCTCGGGGGAGGGCACGATGAGGGCCCCGAGGGGGGGTACCGGGTTCCGTGCGTTCCCGGGGGCCGGGGCCGCTCACCGCCCGCCGCTGTCCCCGCTGCCGCTGTCGCCGCTGTCCCCGGGGCGGGCGCGGGGGGGCCCTGCGTGCCCGGGGGCCGCATCGCGGCACCGTGACTCATCCCGCGGCCGTGACGTCACCGCCCGCCACCGCGGCCGTGACGTCACCGCCCGCCCCTCCGACGTCAGCGCGGCCGCCGAGGATGCGCTGCGGCCGCCGGCACCCCCCGGTCCCACCGTGTGTCCCCGTGTTCTGCCTTGTCCTCCGTGTCCCCCATGTCCCTGCAGACCCCGCGTACCTCGGCATCTCCCGGTCCCCCCATGGCCCCCATTTCCCCATGTCTCCTGTGTCGATAGTGTCCTCCATGTCCCCCCTCGTGTACCCCTACATCTCCCAGTCCCCTCGTGTCCCTATGTCCCCCGTGTCCCTCATTTTCCCGTGTACCCCGTGCCCACCATGTCCTCCATGTCCCACCACGTCCCCGTGTCGCCCTACGTCTCCCCTGTCCCTATGTCCTTGTGTCCCCATGTTCTGCCTTGTCCTCTCAGTCCTCCCCGTCCCTACGTCCCCCATGTCCCCTGTGTCCATCATGTCCTCCATGTCCCACTGTTCCCCCCCGTCCCCGTGACCCGCCGTGTCCCCGTGTTCTGCCTTGTCCCCCTGTGTCCCTGCGTGTCCCCTGTGCCCCCATGTCCCCCGTGTCCTCCATGTCCCCCCGTGTCCCCCGTGTCCCCCCCGTCTCCCGGTCCTCCCGTGTCCTCCATGTCCCCCCCGTGTCCCTCGTGTCCCCTCTGTCCCCTCACGTCCCCCGCGACTCCCCCCCCCCCCCCGCTCGGTCGCCCCCTGGGGGCACGAAAATGAGATGTAAATCAGGCGAGGTGAAGGGGGGGGGGCGGGACTGCGAGTAAATCCCATGCAAACGACATGCGAACGATCCCGGGAGCCAATCCGAGGGGTCGGGGGGAGGTGGGGGGGGGACACAGGGACTGCAATGAGATGCAAATGAGAGGGCGGGATGCAGACAGGCACACGTATGCGCGTACGAAACGCAAACGATATGCAGATGAGATGCAAACGAACCACGGCTCCCCCGCCCACGTGACCCGAGCGCCCCACGTGACCACGGAGCGCCACGTGACGCGACGCTCAGCGCTCCCGCCGTCGCGTCGCTCTGACGGCACTTCCGGCGCGACGGCGGCGGGCGCCGGTACCGGGAGCCCCGGGGCGGTGTCATGGCGGACGACGGCGGCGAGGAGAAGAAGCAGGTGGCCAAGTTCGAGCTGGAGCGGGAGACGGAGCTGCGCTTCGAGGTGGAGGCGGCGCAGACGGTGCAGCTGGAGCTGCTGACCGGCATGGCCGAGGTGTTCGGCACCGAGCTCACCCGCAACAAGAAGTTCACGTTCGACGCGGGCGCCAAGGTGGCCGTGTTCACGTGGCACGGCTGCACCGTGCAGCTCAGCGGCCGCACCGAGGTGGCCTACGTGTCGCGGGACACGCCGATGCTGCTGTACCTGAACACGCACACGGCGCTGGAGCAGATGCGGCGCCAGGCCGAGCGCGACGACGAGCGCGGCCCCCGCGTGATGGTGGTGGGACCCACCGACGTGGGCAAGACCACCGTGTGCCGCCTGCTGCTCAACTACGCCGTGCGCCTGGGCCGGCGGCCCACGTTCGTGGAGCTGGACGTGGGGCAGGGCTCGGTGTCCATCCCCGGCACCATGGGCGCGCTGTACATCGAGCGCCCCGCCGACGTGGAGGAGGGCTTCTCCCTCCAGGCCCCCCTCGTCTACCACTTCGGCTCCACCACGCCCGGCACCAACATCAAGCTCTACAACAAGGTGAGCGCCGGAGGAGATCCTCCCCCCCGCCGGGGGCTGTGGGAGGAGCTCTGGCGATCCCTGTGCCCCGGGATGCGGGGAGGGCGGCGGGGGGACGGGCGTGGAGGAGCCCCTCCGGGGAGGGGAGAGGGGCTGAGGGGCCACGGCTGGGCTGTTCCCTGCCCCGAGCCCCCAGGCTGGGGGGATCTGAGTGCCCGGGGGGGCTGTCTGGGGACAGAACCCTGACCTGGCTGCAGCCCTGGGGACAGGGCCTGGCTCTGCCGCCCTGGTGCAGTCACTCCTCCCCAGCTGGGGGGAGGGAAGTGCAGAGGAGGATGTGAAGCTGATGAGGGAACGGGAGGACCTCCCCTGTGCAGACAGGCTGGGAGAGGGGCGGCTGTTCAGGCTGGGGAGGAGGAGGTTGTGTGGGGACCCCAGATCTGAAGGGACTCTTCCCCAGGAACTGGAGTCACAGGACAAAGGGGAACGGGTTCACACTGACAGAGGGGAAATTTGGGCTGGATATTGGGAAGAAATCCTTCCCCGTGAGAGTGGTGAGACACTGGAAGTTGCCCAGGGGAGGGTGTGGCTGTGCCCCATCCCTGGAAGTGTCCGAGGCCAGGCTGGACAGGGCTTGGACTAGTGGAAGCTGTTGGGGTCGGGATGGGATGATCCTTAAAGTCCCTTCCAACCCTTAACATTCCATGATTTTTCCCTGGGGTGACTGCCCAGAATCAAGGCATTGAGTGGGTACAGAAGGACCTGGGGTGGGATAGAGGGGGACACACACAGGTGCCCCCGGGGTGACCCCCCCCCGTGACCGCTGTGCCCGCAGATCACGTCCCGCCTGGCCGACGTGTTCAACCAGCGGTGTGAGGTGAACCGGCGCGCCTCCGTCAGCGGCTGCGTCATCAACACCTGTGGCTGGGTCAAGAGCTCGGGCTACCAGGCCCTGGTCCACGCCGCCTCCGCCTTCGAGGTGGACGTGGTGGTGGTGCTGGACCAGGAGCGCCTGTACAACGAGCTGAAGCGCGACCTGCCGCACTTCGTGCGCACCGTGCTGCTGCCCAAGTCCGGCGGCGTGGTGGAGCGCTCCAAGGACTTCCGCCGGGAGTGCCGGGACGAGCGGATCCGCGAGTACTTCTACGGCTTCCGCGGCTGCTTCTACCCGCACGCCTTCGACGTCAAGTTCTCCGACGTCAAGATCTACAAGGTGGGCGCGCCCACCATCCCGGACTCGTGCCTGCCGCTGGGCATGTCGCAGGAGGACAACCAGCTGAAGCTGGTGCCGGTGACGCCGGGGCGGGACATGGTGCACCACCTGCTGAGTGTCAGCACGGCCGACGGCCCCGATGACAACATCTCGGAGACCAGCGTGGCCGGCTTCATCGTGGTCACCGGTGTCGACCTGGAGCGCCAGGTCTTCACTGTGCTGTCCCCGGCGCCGCGGCCCCTGCCCAAGAACTTCCTGCTCATCATGGACATCCGCTTCATGGACCTCAAGTAGGGGGGGCAGCCGGGTGCGAGCCCCCTCTCCTGGGCGCGTGCCCCCCTAATTCCTCCCGGCAGTGCGCCCACCCTCTGCTTTTATACTGTTTTGTACGGTTTGATATTAAATCTGGAAGCCCTTTGCTATCGGTCAGTGTCGGTGGAGCGGGAGGGCAGGGGGAGTTCCCAGGGGTCGTGCGCTACGGTCCCCGCGCTCCCCGCGCCCGCAGTGCGCCGGTCCGTGCGCGTGTCCGTGTCCCCCCACGCCTCCCCGCGGTGGTACGTCCCGCGCATGCGCCGCGGCCCCGAGCCCGCCATGTCTATGTCCCGCTGCTCCGCCCCTCCCCGCGCGCGCATGCGCGCCTCCGTTCCCGGGGCGGGGCGCGGCGGGGCGGTGGCCAATGGCGGGCGCGCTCGGCGCGCACGCGCGCTCGGGTCGGCCCCGCCCCGCCCGCCCGGAGCCGCCGCCGCCGCCGCCGCCGACCGTGCCCGGAGCTGCCGCGCGCGGCCTCCCGCCGGTGAGTCACGTGGGCCGCGAGCACCCCCCGCACCGCCCCCGCCACCGCCGCGCTCTCTCCTCCCCGGCCCCGCCGCCGCTCCTCCCGCGGCGGCCGCCCCCGCGCGCCGCTCGGGCCGTGCCTCCGGTGAGTCCCGGCAACACCCCCCCACCTCCCGGGCGGGTACCGGCCCCTCACTCCGTCCGTCCGCGGGTGTCCCCGTCCGCGGCTTCAATCCCCGCCGCGTTCCGCACGGCCGACCCTGCCCCGATGGCCGCCGGTGCCTCTGCACGGGAGCGCCGCTTCCTCCTCCTCCTCCTCCTCGTCCTGCCCCGCCGGCAGCGGGCCGTGCTCCGCCGTGACCCGGGGGCTGGGGCCGGGAACCCGCCGGGGGACGCGCTCGCTGCCCCGCAGCCGGGCCCGCCCCCGGTGCCCCCGGGAGCACCTTCCCCGCCGCGTTCCGCGCACCGGCGGCGCGGTCGCGCCTCCGCGGGTTTTTGGGGTGAGCCGGCGCGGCTCCGGCCCGGCCTCTCCTCGCGGTTCCCCAAATCCCCCGCCCCGCGGATTCCCGGCCGCGGCGTGCCGCCGGTTCGGGAGGGGATGGGCTGCCCCCGCGTCCCCCGCGGCTCCGGGAAGTGGTTCCCCCGGACCTGCCGGCTCCCGCCCCGGCACAGAGCTGGGTCTGGGCGCTCGGCAGGCAGGATTCTCTGTACCGGGGTGGGTTTGGGCGGCGTGAAGTGCCACCAGGGCCTTGTCTCGATCGGGGCAAGGAGAGTTGATCTTGGAGCCTCTTCCTGGGCTTAATCCAGTTATCACCTTCCTTCCCTCGGGCCCAGGCGCTGCTCTAGCAGACGTTTATTCCCGTTGGTTCCCGAGGCCATGAGCCCCGGCTGGAGATGGAGAGGGGGGTGATTAGGGGGGGTCTGAGGGGACACCCTGAATTCCCCTGTGAGGGGCCTGTTTGGGGACACTCCCACCTGCGGCTGTGCCCGGTGTGTTCTGGCACAGTGACAGGAGCCTGGGTCTGTATTTGCTCACTGTGGGGCCTGGTGGGACACGGCCCCGATGGACGAGACCTGTTTCCTCCTGCCTTGCCCATCAAATGGGGCTAATCCCGCGTAAAGCAGCGGGATGGGCCAGGGAAGGAGGATGGGAGCGGCGTAAGCCCCGAGCAGGAGATAAGCACAGAGTGATTCCAGCCTTCTGGCTGTCTGCAGTGGAATATTGGTCCATTTTCCGTGTTCATCCCCCTTAACACCCCTGTACATCTACCTGGGTGTGCAGGATGCAGCAGTTCCACCAGAAGCCCCGGTGTCCAAACGCACGTTGCTGTGCGTCCTCCTTTGGAACTGAAAGCAGGAAAGTGTCCCCAAAACGGGGCAGGGGCTCCTGTTTGCACACAGGGCGGGGACCACAGTGGAGCCTTGTGCTGGGGGGCTGCGGTGGGGCAGGTTTGGGAACGTTTCCGCTCTCTCTGATGGATTTTGGAGTGTTAAACCTCAGTGGTAGGTGAGAGCTGGTCGTGCAAGGACAGGGGGAGCAGAAGGAGCTGCAGAGGGAGGAGGGAGTCTCCTGGTGCCGGGGCTGAGCACGCGGCGATCTCTGGAATGGCTCCGCGGAACTCCCGGGCGCAGCCGATCAAAACAAAAGTGGGAACAGGTAAAGCACATCCCGTCTCCGGCGCAGCCCTGGATCTGCCCTGTCTGGGAGTTGCCTCACGTGGAAGGAATTGTTTGTGTGTTTGCCCTGCGCCATGGGAACTCTGGCTGGATCGGGGCAGGTCGGGAGCTGCGGATCCCAGCGGGTGACGCAGGTTTGGGAGCCGGGAACCGAGAGGGAACTCTCCCCTCCCCGTGCTGTGGGTCCCGGTTGGTGGTGTGGTTAATTCCCGGGTGTATTTCCTCCTTCCCAGGCAGGAGCAGAGCGAGGAGCCGCGGGGACACGAGGAAGGGAAGGTTGGGAGCTGGGGCACACGGGTTCCCTCACCCCTCGTGTCCTGTCTCAGGCCTCGGAAGGGCCGAGCCACGGAGCACCACGGCTGCGTCGGGAAAGGCTGGAGAGGGGCTGCAGCAGATGAGCAGAGCGGGGTGGGAAGCATGGAAGGAGGAGCGAGGAACAAGGGGCTGGAGGAAGAGGAGGAAATCAAGGAGACTTTGCAGGGCCTTGACCCAAGAAAAGGAGATGCAGGCTCGGAGAAGTGGAAGGTGGCAGCAGTCGCAGTTGCACGCGTCCCGAGGGAGGGAACTGGGAATTAAAGGAAATCCCCAGAAAGGGAGATGAGGGAAACAGGAGCAGCTCCCCTGTATGAGTGCAGGGAAGCCCTGGAGATGAGCGCTCCAGAGGTGGCTGAGCAGAGCAGGACTGGGAAAATGCTCTGAAAGGGGAATGCTAGGATGGGAAAATAGGTGGAATTTCTGTGGGAGAGGGAAGGGGAGTGAGCAGTGACAGAGGCACTGGGGGAGGAAGGAGCAGGGCAGGTCCAGAGGAGCAGGAGAGGAGGAGTTGCTGGGCTGGAAGTGGCAGAGGGAAAGGAATGGGAGCCCGTATATGTCACGTGGAAATGAGATGAGCTGAGGACTCTTTGGAGCAGGGAATTTTGTGAGTGCCCTTTGTGGATGGGGACAATGTGGCCAGAGAGACAAAGGGCTTGGGGAGAAGGTGCAGGGAAAGGAGGGGTCAGTAGACCAGAGGTGGGCAGCTTGCAGGGCTGGGAAGGGGAGTGGCTGGGGAGGAACATGTGTGTTTGGGAGAGAATCAGTGGGAACGTGGCCTGGACTGGTGTCATCTGTGGGAATTCGGGGTGGATTTTCCTTGAGTTTCTCCTGGGCACCCTGGGGACTGCAGAGCAGAGATTCTGGCACACTGGGCTGGGCTTCTGCCCTGGCCTCTGTGGCAGGGCTGGGGGGCTCTGAGGGGGTCTTGCCATGCCGTGGGGATCAGGGAGACATTCCCAGAGCTGTGTCGTGGCTCTGGGAGTCGGGATGGGCTCGGCAGCCTCCTGGTGAGTGGTGGAGTTATTCCAGGCACGAAACAGGGACGCATTTGCATCGGATCTCGCTTGGGTGTCACTAATTACAGCACTTGGGACTTTCCCCCAGCTCAGGTGGCCTGTCCCACGGGTACCTGATTCCACGGGGAGCTGGCTCCGGCACCTCTGCAGGGATCACCCCCATGGGAAGCACTGGAGCACCTGGATCTTGGGGTGGAAGGGCCGAGGCAGAGCAGGGCCGCCAGGGGAGGGTGGAGATCTCCAGAGGGAGGAATATCAGGGAACACCCCCTTCTGCTTGGCAGGCTCTGTTTGAGCCCGAGGTGTGGCTGTGCCTCCCTGGCGGAGCGTTCAAAGGGCTGGGAGCAGATTGCTCCTGCTAAAGCAATCAGCCGTGCTGCCGGCCCTGAACTTGCGACAGCCCATCCCTGGAATTGCTGATAGCCCATCCTGGAATTGCTGTCGGCCCCTGTCGCAGGGCTGGGCTCTGTGGGGTGCTGGGCTGTTCCCCAAACCCTGTGTAGGGGCTGGTGGGTGCTTTCCCCAAAGCCCAGTGGGCGCAGAGCGGGGCTGGGAAGCTGCAGCTCTCCGGGGAGCTCTGTCCCTGCCACGGGGAAACAGCTTTCCCTGGTGTTACTGGAGCTGCTGCCAGGTGAAACCAGCACATTCCCGGCTGGTCGGAGCATCGTCCCTGCATTTCCTCCCCGTCCCAAGGGCAGTGAAACCTTGGGGTGGGAAGTTGAGCTCGGGTCCTGCGGAGGACGGGCCGTGAGTCAGCCGGGGTGGCTGGGACTGGACCCAGCTCACTGTAACACATCCTTGTCATTAAAACGTGCCTTTTTGATGTTGGGCTGCAGCTCTCCCGGCCTTCAGCCACGTTTGGTCAGCACCAGAGTGTTCCCTGTGTGTCCACCCCGAAGGAAAAGCTTGGGGAGGCGGAGAAAGGTGGAAGGAGGAAGGCAGGGAGACGCTGGGCTCTGTTCAGACCTGGGCAGAGGCAGTGAGGGGAGGGTGGGTGACAAGCAGGAACTGGTGGGATGTGATTGATGTGGGATGGGCTCGTGGCTGTTTGGGGCTTGGGACAGCTTGGGGCCTCCTGCTCCCGTTTCCAGAACAGTTTGGTTTTCCTGTTGTCCGTGGCACTCCCTCCTGCGTCCCTGTCATCAGCCAAGGGTGGCAAGTTCCCAAGGGCACCCTCAGGCACTTGGGGCTGCCCAGTGAAAAGCCAGCTGTCCTTCACAGAACCATGGCATCCCAGGATGGTTTGGGTTGGAAGGGCCTCCAGTTTCACCCCCTTACTTCCTAGTGGACGCCTTCCACTATCCCAGGTTGCTCCAAGCCCCATCCAGCCTGGCCTTGGACACTTGCAGGGATGGGGCTGCCACAGCTTCTCTGGGCAACCTGTGCCAGGGCCTCAGCACCCTCACAGGGAAGAATTCCTTCCCAATATCCCACCTAACCCTGCCCTCTGGCAGTTCAAATCCGTTCCCCCCTGTCCTGGCACTACAGTTCTTGATGAATCCAGAGCTGCAAAAGCCATGTCCGGTTGAGGGAATGGTCTTTTCCATGGGCCTCTCCCATCTCCTACCCTCCAGGGAAGGGGATGAGACTCCTGGATGTCTTTTCCTCTTGTGATCTCCACCCCTGTGTTAAGTCCTGGAGCTTCTGCTCAGCCTCTGCACCTCAGGGAGCCAGTGCTCGCTGGCGCTGGGATTTGAGCAGGAGCTGCAGGAGGGAATTTGTGGGGTCCCTCCACTCCTTCGGGGCTCAGGGTGGTTTCCTGGGGGGGTCACAGAAGGGGTAGGGACTGGGGAGCTCGCTGGCCTCTCCCTGGGTGTTCACACATGGCTCTGTCCCTTCTCTTGCCATAGTAATTCCTGCTGTTATTTCTTTTTCCAGGTGAGCCGTGGCGTGCCAGACCTCAAGTTTTAATGGTTTTTATGTAGCTTTTTTTTTTTTTTTTTAAAAGAAGACGAATGGATGAATGAAGAAAGATTTTATTGAAGGAAGGGGAGGAAAAAATGAAGCGGTTTGGAACAAACTGAGATCTTCCCCCCGCACCGCCCGGGCCATGGGTGAGACAGACCTGCTCAGCACCCTTGGGTGTCTGCTGGGGTTGTAAAGGCGCTCCCTGAACGCCCCCTTCCAGGTCCCCCCACTTCACCTGCTGGGAAATGGTCGCTGCCGAGAGGATTTAATGCCATTCCTGTCGGTTCCCAACCGCCGAGTGGATACCGAGCCCGTGGAAGGGCCTGGGGCTTCGGGAGAAAGGAGCAAGTAGGAAAACCCACAGCCTGCCAGACCTTCCCCTCCGCCCCCCTCGAAAGAAAGGATTTACAGCTCAACCTTGCACCAGCTGTTCCTCGGCTTTAACAGACAAGAGAGAAATAAATAAAATTAAACGGCCACCGCCAGCCAGCCCCGGATCCCGGTGAAATCAGGGAGAGTGTTTCCGTGACCCCTCCAGCGAGGGGAGGAGGAGGAGGAGGAGGCACGGCAGCCGAGAGGAAGCCGGGCAGATTGCTTGGAGACCACCCCCTCCTCCCGTGCAGCACCGGGGGCTGTGGCACCGCAGAGGAGGCAGATTAAAAAGGAGAAGTGGCTTCCCTGAGGCCCCCGGAGCGGCTTTTTCGCAAGGAGTTTGCTGATCCCGTGCTCTTCCCGGGGTGCTGGCCGGGTGGGAAGCCTGGGGAATCCCCTCCCCTGGGAACCTTGGCTGCCTGTTTCCTGACAGAGAGCGAGGCTCACGAGGGCTCCCGGCATTCCCACTCTGTTTTAAACTCAAATCCCCCCGCTCTGCTCTGAATTTTTGATGGTTTTAAACCTCCTCCCCTGCGCCCGCCAGCTCTTGCAGGGCAGGGCGTAGGGTGGGCTCCTCTCCTGGGCCACCAGCTCCAGAGACTTGTCCGGATTATCCGTCCAGGTCGGAGCTTGGCCTGGGAGCGGGCGCGGAGGCCGGGAAGGGGTCGGCCCCTGTCCCCCTCCCCTTCTCGTCCTGCTCTGACTCCCGCGGGGCCTGGGCTATGCTGCGGGGCGGACCCCCCACCACAGCTCCAACATGCCAGCAGCCTCTGGAAAGAGATTCAAACCCAGCAAGTACGTCCCGGTCTCCGCTGCTGCCATCTTCCTAGTGGGAGCCACCACCCTCTTCTTCGCCTTCACGTGAGTCCCGGTGGAGCGGGGAGGGCTGGAGGGGGCGACAGGGGACCAGGGGACGTGGGGAAATAGGGAGAGGGGTTGGGACTTCCTCCCAGAGGGAAGGGGGATGTCGTACTCCGGGTGATGGAGTGGCCTGGTGGCCCTTGGAGCAGCAGGACCCCCGTGTCAGTCAGTTTTCCCCAGCTGGGGATCCTGGTGAGGCACCGTGTCACCACTCAGCTCCAGATCAGCGGGGCTGGACGCTGGTTTGTGACCTGTGGGTGGAAAGCACCTGGATCACTTTCCCTTTTTGTGGCCAGTCAGGGTGGATTGGTTGGGCCGGGGCAGGATCCATGTTATTTTTGGAGCTTTGTAATCGATTTGTGAGCCACAAAGGAGAGTTCAGGGAGGAGAACTCTGCCCCCTGCACGGATCACTGGCTGTCGGTGTCAGCCCTGCCCTGGGCAAACAAGGGTTCAGTGTCCCTGGAGAGGGCCCGAGGGGGTGGCCAGTGGGTCACCAGGGCCGTGGGGGTCCGCCAGGTGGGAGATGGTACTGGCTGCTGGGGAGTCGTGGGGATGTCCCTGGGCTGCTCCCTCCTGCAGGGCCTCCCTGCCCCGTGCCACGTGCTTTAGTGACATGCCCTGGGGGTGGCAGGTGGGGGGGCAGGACCTGGGGGTGTTGAGGAGGGGGCCAGGCTGCTGTGCCAGCTCTGAGCCCGGGAGGGAGCCAAGGCAGCCAAGGCAGGGTGTGCCGGGCAGGAATGGTGTGCCAGGCAGGAAAGCTGGAGCGTGGCAGCCGCACCAGCTACCAAATCCTGTCCCTGTGGTGGGCTCTGAGTGGTGATGTGTTTGGGGTCCTGGCTGGTGGGAAGGGGGTGCACCATCTGCTCCAGGAAGCCTCTCCTGCTCCCTGGGGTTTTCCTGCTGGGGGTCAGCTGGAGCTGCAGGAGGCTGAAGGGCTGGGTGTGGTGGCTCCTGCCACTCCCTGTGATGGTGGTGGGAAGGTCACTGTGGCTTTGGCACCTGGGAGCCACTGGGCAGTGACAGGGAAACTTGACAGCTGAAGGGGAGAGTGGGTTTGGTTCGCCCTGTCCGGCTCGGGTGCAGCTGGTGGTGTCACTCAGCACGTGTGGCCGTCCCCTGCTGGGACACCGAGCGGTCACCCAGCTCCCAGGCTCCAGGTTTGGCCGCTCCAGGCTGCCAGACGCCTGCGGAAGTCGCTGGCTGTGCTCCCGCTCCAGAGGGATGAAGGAGAAGCGGGGGGAGCGGGCGATGCCCTCTGCACCGTGCGTGACACCCCGTGTGCGACCTGGGAGGGACAGCCTGCCTCTGCAGCCGTGCTTTGGGGGGCCCTCCAGGCAGCTGGACCCCCAAGCCCATCCCGGCCCCGGGCTGTGGCAGCGCCGGGAGCAGCCGCTTATCAGCAGGGGGTGAGAGGCAGCCGGAGCCGGCGCCGCGGAGCAGGTTTGGCCAGGGCAGCAACAGCTGGGCAGGTCGCTGTAATTACAGGTCAGCGGTGTTGTTTAACCTACTTGAGAACAGCCCGTGAAAGCCCGGGCACGGCGCTCACACGGGGCTCAGCCGCTGTTCCCTGGGAACAGCCTGGCGCTGGAGTGGGGTGGCAGGGACATGGGGCCCGGGGTTTGCCTCCTGCACGGTTCCGAGGGCCAGGGTGAGCCTTGCCCGCCTGGACCAGGACAGCTGGAGCAGCTGCCAGCTGCCCTGCTCGCTGTTGGCATCCCACCTCAGGCTCATCCTTTGGGAAGCGCGGTGGAAGCTGGGGAGGGGTGTTCTGGGAGGCCTCCCCCAGGCAGGGAGCAGGCAGGGCTCAGCACGGCTCTCCAGGCTCCGGCTGCGTTACTTCCAGCACATCCACTGGACGCCTTTTGGTCCGTCCAGGATTTGTGTCTCTGGGCCAAGAACTCTCTTTAATTGATTAATTTAATGAGGAGCTGCTGCCGAGCACGTGGCTGTGGAAATGAGCCGAGGCCGGCTGGGCTGGAGGGGGGGCAGTGGGAGAGGGGATGTTCCTGCCTTTCTCTGGGAGGAGCGAGGGTCCCAGGCTCGCTGGGCTCTCAGAGAGGTGCTGATTTAGGATGGAAACTCCCTCGTGGGGTCCATTTGTCCATTCCTTCATCTCCCTGCTGGCCAGTCCCAGCTCCTGGTGTGGTTGGTTATCAGGCTCCCTGTCCCTTCTGGAGCCAGGACACGGACTGGTGCCATTGGGAAATGGTGCTGTGTGCGCTCCCAGTGGGACCCAAACTTGTAGGAGGGTCATGGCGTGCAGGGATCGATCGTGTTGGTGCCAGGGCCTTGGAGAGCCGGAGGGAGGAGAGGCGTCCTGGGAATGGCTGTGCTCCAGGAGAGGGCAGGGGATGAGGGGCTGTGGAGGGGACGAGGAGCCAGCAGGGAGGGACGGGCTTCTCCAGGCATGACTGGTGGCAAAAAGCCTGTCTTGCATCCAGGTGTGACTCAGGGTGCCCGAGGTTCCCAGAGTTCTCTCATGTGCTGCCAGGGACAAGTCCCGACAGCTCCTCTGGCGATGGGCGTGTTGCATCCCGGTCCAATCCCGAGGGGGAACCCGATGGGTGCTGCGGGACCTGCGTGGCTGTGATGGCGAGGAGCCTCCCTCCTCCTCCTCCTCGTCTTCCTTTTCCTCCTCCTGCTCCTGAGGAGCTGGCGCCCACTCTCCCCGGGGCCGTCCCTGGGGTCGAGGCAGGGCCTGCAGCCCCACGCTCTCTGTCCGGGAGAGCAAAAGGCCAGGAGCACCTCGTGCTCCCAATAAGGAGGTTCCCTCAGGGATGGGCAGCACCTTTGCTCCCTGTGGAGGACCCTGCTCCCTCCTGTGGGTGGGGTTGGTCCCGGGAGGTGACTCCCTGGCTTTGTGGCCACTGGCTCCGTGGGGATTCCTGTCTCCCGCAGCACGGGGGTGCCTGGGTGTGGGAGAGCCGGGAGGGCAGCGGGCTGCTGGGGAGGAGACCCCGGTGTTGTGCTCATGACCAGGAATGCTGCACCCCAGTTCTTCCCTCTCTGCCTGCCCCAGAGCTTTCCAAGGCAGCTGGATCTCTCCCTGTCTCTCGAGGATCCAGGCCGTGTGCTTGGCTTGGCCTGGCTGTTGGCTGTTCCCTGTGCAGGATGGTTGCCCAGCCACAGGCCTTCCTGGCTCCCCTCCATCTCTTTCCAGCAAAGGTTTGGGCTGGGATTTCCCTTCCTGGAGAGAGGAGCTCCTTCCACAGGGTTCCTGGAAGGGCATTTGCTACTTTTAGGGCTCCTCTGAGGCTCCTGCCCCTCTCCCTCTGGCAGAGAGCAGAGCTGGGGAGCTCAGCTCAGGCATGTGGGGTCCTTGGCTCTGGTGTGTTCTTCTCACTCTCCACAACTCCTTGACAGGAGGTTGGAGCCAGGGGGGGTCGGTCTCTTCTCTCAGGGAAGAAGCTATGAGACAAGATTGCTTCAGATTGCAATCAAGGTTGGATATTAGGGAAACTTTCCTCATGGAAAGGGTTGTCCAGTCCTGGAACAGGCTGTCCAGGGCAGCAGTGGAGTCACCAGCCCACTGGTGGTGTTCAAAAAACACCAGTGTGGATGTGGCACTCGGGGACATGGTTCAGTGGTGGCCTTGACAATGCTGGGGGAACAGTTGGACTCTGTGATCTTGGAGGGCTTTTCCAACCTGAGCACTTCAGTGGTTCCGTGACTGTGTGATTCTTCCCTCGCTCAGGTTGTGGCCTGTTGCTGTCACGTAGGTCCTGTGCCTCCAGCACTGCTCTCCCAGGGTTTTGGAGCACGGATCGGAGAGGGCTCCTCCTCTCCAGCCTGTCCCAGCTCTGGAGAATCCTCCTGGCTGGCTTCCAGAGGAGGCAGCAGGGCTGGCAGGGCCAGTGCCAGGCTTGGAGCCGCTCCCCAGCCTGGAGCAGAGCTTGGGGTGACACACTGGGAGATGCTGTCCCGATACAGAGCGGGAAGGCAGCGCCCGGCGTGCCCGGGAGGGCAGCTCCTGAGGAAGGGGCTCTGGTGGGAAGATGGTTTGCAGGAGCAGCCTGGTCCTGTGTGTGGGGCCTGGAGGTGTCCCAGAGGAAGATGAGGAGGAGGAGGAGTGTGTGGGTGTCAGAGCAGGGCTTGGCCCCGCTGTGCTGCTCTCAGCGCTCTCCCGAAGCCAAGGGTCTGCCTTCCCACTCTCCTGCTGCACCTGGATGGGGACAGCCTTGGCCTTGGCTTGTGAGAGCAGGTCCCAGTGATGGTTCCCACCCTCCCCGGGGCACAGAGCCGTGCCTGGTGCTGGGAGCGCCCTGCCCACCTCACCCTCTGCGCTACCAGGTGTGTGCCGGGCAGGTGTGTGCCAGGCAGGTGTGTGCCAGGCAGGTATGCCCAATCCTCCACCCCCTGCCACATCTGCCCTGCCCGGGGCAGCCCCTGCCCCTCACCCGGGGCTGCCCTTGTGCCCTCCCCGGGGCCCTGGCAGCCCTGCACTGGGGCCAGAGCCCCGCCCCAAGGGTTTGTTCCCAGCTGGAGCCTTGCCGGCGCTCCCGGGGCTGCAGTGACAAGGACAGGGGCTGCCTGGCCGCCAGTGGGACCCGTCCCCGGGGGTGGTGGTGGAGGAGGGGACGGGCCCAGTGCCTGCCCCTTGACCCCAACCTGCGGGGGATTACGGCGCTGGCACCATATGTCGCCCTGCCCGCCCAGCCCCGCGCTGCTCCGGCCACCCAAATCCATCGGCACTCGGCGCGGCAGGGGGAAGAGAGGGACAGATGCTGCCCTAGATCTGCGGGATTAAATCCCAGCAGCAAAGCAGATTAGGGAATTACGCTGGCGCCTCCGAGGGGGAAGCCCGCTGTCCTGAGCGTGCTGCCTGCTGGGGCAGGAGGGAGCAGGGTGATTCCCTCCTGGAGGAGCTGGGCGCTGGTTGGGGTCCCAGTGTCCCACCAGAGCTGTCTCTGGGTTGTGAGG
Source organism: Pseudopipra pipra (assembly GCF_036250125.1). NCBI lineage: Eukaryota > Metazoa > Chordata > Aves > Passeriformes > Pipridae > Pseudopipra > Pseudopipra pipra. The sequence goes on along the minus strand of NC_087554.1, from coordinate 599,218 downwards.
AGCAGGAGCAGCTCTGGAGGCACCGGAGCTGGCGCTGGTTTCGTGTCCTCTCACAGGTCCCCTCTGTGCCCCGTGCAGCTGGTGGGGCACAGGGAGGGCAAAGTGCAGGCATTTTCTGGTGGATCTGCCCCGTGCCAACAGCCTGGCTCTCCCTGTTCCCGCCACGGCTGCTCCGTGTGTCAGTGGGATCCCGAGGGGCTGTGGGCACAAGGGGCGAGTGGGGGTTTCGCTCCCTGATGGATGATGCCTGGAGCCATCCCACCGTGCCCTCAGGGTGCTTCCTGGGCTGCAGAGGTGGCCCAGGCACAGCTCCGGTTTGAGTATGGGGGGCACTGGGTGGAGCCATAGGGACATTGGGGGGGTCCAGGAGGTCTCACTGCTGCTGTGCCCGCAGGTGCCCGGGGCTCAGTCTCTACGTCTCCCCCATCATCCCCGCCTACAATGCCATCGTCTTCCTCTTCGTGCTCGCCAACTTCAGCATGGCCACCTTCATGGACCCGGGCATATTCCCACGAGGTGAGTCCGGCTCCGACCAGCCAGGGTCTTGGGTGGAGCTGCCTCCTTGCGCCCTTCCTCTGAGATAAAGGGCATTTCTGGGTCCCAAAAAGATGGTGGAGAGCTCTCCTCGCCCTGCCCGGTGGGATCAGGCAGTGACATGGATGCCAGCTCCGGGTTCAGCACCCCGTGTCGGGTCCCTGGGGCTTGGGTGGTGTCGAGGTTGTAGGGCAAGGCTGGGGAGAGCCCCCCAGGCTGTGTTTGGGGGTCCCTGTGCCAGGTGCCAGCAGGGCAATGCCGGGTGCCTCCGGCTGGGGCAGGCAGGGTCTGGCCATGCCCTGACGCGTGGCCGTGCCGGGGTGTCCCCACCAGCTGAGGAGGACGAGGACAAGGAGGACGATTTCCGGGCCCCGCTCTACAAGACGGTGGAGATCAAGGGCATCCAGGTGCGCATGAAGTGGTGCGCGACCTGCCGCTTCTACCGCCCGCCGCGCTGCTCCCACTGCAGCGTCTGCGACAACTGCGTCGAGGTGAGGAGCTCCCGGGGCCTCCGCCGTGCCCGGGGCAGGGCAGGGGAGCCCTGGCAGCACCCCCTCACCGAGCCCTCCCACCTTCCCCCGGCAGGAGTTCGACCACCACTGCCCCTGGGTCAACAACTGCATCGGGCGGCGCAACTACCGCTACTTCTTCCTCTTCCTGCTGTCGCTCACCACGCACATCATGGGGGTCTTTGGCTTCGGGCTGCTCTACGTGCTGTACCAGGTGGAGGAGCTCTCCGGCGTCCGCATGGCCGTCACGTATCCTCCCCACGGGCCACGGGCCACGGGCGGGGGGCGGTGGGGGCGGGGGTTGGTGGGTTGGTGCGGTGCCGAGCGGGGCTGCGGCTCCTCCTTAGCTGGCTGTGGCAGGATGGTGGTGATGTGCGTGGCCGGGCTGTTCTTCATTCCCGTCGCTGGCCTGACGGGGTTCCACGTGGTGCTCGTGGCCAGGGGCCGCACTACCAACGAACAGGTAGGGCCCGTGGGGCTACGGTGAGGCCACCTACGAACACATTTTGGGGCTTCCCCAGAGCAGGGCGGATGTGGATGGGCTGGATTGAGGCAGGGGGAGGCCCCTGAGCTGGAGGGGCAGAGCACAGGTTGCCTGAGGGGCAGCCTGGGGTTGGGGGTGCTGCCAGAGGATGGAGCCGGGCGGGCACTTCTAGGGGGCGGGAGGCGAAATCAGGGAGACCTTTTCCCCTCCAGGGTATAGTTGAACACTTAAACAGGGACCAGGATAAGGGAGAGGATCTTGGAGTATCTCTGTCCTTGGAGATTGTCCTGAGGCTGCTGGACAAACCCTGGCATGGCTGGCTGGGCCGAGCCCCCCACGGTCCCTGCCTGCCCCGAGGCTGTGACGCTTCTTTACCCTGCAGGTAACGGGCAAGTTCCGTGGGGGTGTCAACCCCTTCACCAACGGTTGCTGTAAGAACGTCAGCCGGGTCCTCTGCAGCTCCCCGGCCCCCAGGTGAGCCCAGGCAGTGCAGGTACCCCTGGCCCCCATCACACCCGGCCCTGGCGCCCACAGGGAAACCACCAGGCCGTGACCTTCCTCCCGCCCCCTCCCCAGGTACCTCGGGCGCCCGAAGGCCGAGCAGACGGTGCTGGTTAGACCCCCCTTCCTGCGGCCCGAGGTGTCGGATGGTCAGATCACCGTCAAGATCATGGACAACGGTATCCAGACAGAGCTGAAGAGGACGAAGGTGAGGAAGGTGGGGACCAGCGCTGCCCGCGCTGGGGCCCTCCACGGAGCCCAGGGGTGCGAGCCTGCATCTGTGAGTAGAGAACCGAGTGAGCCTGGTCACGTCCCTTGTCCCCCCTCCGTGTCGTCTTGTTCCGTGTCCCCACGAGACGGAAACCGTGTCCCTCCCATGTGGCAGTGGCCACATGAGGCTTTGCCCTTCCCGGTCCCGTCCTTCCCCACGCAGCACCCTTTGGAGGTCCCCCCTCCTTGGCACTTCCAGCCCCGAGCGCAGTCTGTCGGATGGCCCGGGGGGCGGCGAGAGCCCCCAGCACCGCTGCCCACTGCCTGCCCACTGCCCACTGGGGGGGCTGAGCCCTCGGCCCCCTCTGACCCCCCCTGCGCTTTGTCTCTGCAGTCCAAGGGGAGCCTGGAAGTGACGGAGAGCCAGTCTGCTGACGCCGAGCCGCCACCCCCACCTAAGCCCGACCTCAGCCGCTACACGGGCCTGAGAACACACTTAACCCTGGCCACCACCGAGGGTAAGGAGGGCACCAGGGCCCCGGCAGCCGCTGGGAAGGGAGCCCAGGGCTGTGCCAGGCAGGCCAGGAGCCAGGGCCGTAGGCGGCTTTAACAGGCTGCAGGGCAGACCCGGAGCACATCGGCACCGCCGCACTTCCCGGGCCGCCGCGTGCGGCCCCTCGTGCTTGGAGAAGCCTGCGGGACGCTCACAGCCGGAAGGCCGAGCCGGCGCGGCGCTGCCCGGAGCCGCGGGGAGCTGTGCCTTGCAGCCACCAGGGAGCTGTGCCTTGCAGCCACCGCGCTGCTGGGACGGAGGAGGCGAAGCGGTGGCGGGCCCGGCTCGGCGGCACAGCGCGTCTCGGCCGGCTCCCGCGTGGGCTCGGCCAGAGGTGGGATGTGACGGGCAGAGCCTGTGGCAGCTGCTTCCCACAGCGGCTGGAGACCCCACAGCTCTCCCGGCCCCGGCTGGGCTCCACCGCCCAGCCCCGCTGCCCACCGAGGGCTGCAGTGTGTGTGTCCCTGGGGGGAGCACCCTGGCACCCCCGTGCAGTGCACCCTCCCGGGGTGTCACCCAGCCGGGGCTGCCGCAGGGGCGTGGAAGTGCCAGCCCCACACACGTGGCTGTGGGGACACCCCTTCATCCCGCTCCGTCTCTCCCGCCCTGCTGCGCCTCCCCTCCAGCCCGTCCCTCCCTCCCCGGTCTGTCCGCCCCAGGCTCGGAGCCGGTTCTTGGGCAGGGAGGGCAGGGCTGGGCGCGTTCCTTCCCCACAGCCCTGGGGAGCTGCTGCCCCCTGAGTGTGCCCCTCTCTCTCGGTGCAGACAGCAGCCTGCTAGGCAAGGACAGCCCCCCGACTCCCACCATGTACAAGTACCGGCCCGGCTACAGCAGCAGCAGCAGCTCGGCGGCCCTGCCCCACTCCACCAGCGCCAAGGTAAGGCTGGGCCCAGTGTGGAGGACCAGCCCCGAGGGGATGGTGTTCCTGGTGTGGGATGGGTGTCCAGAGCTCTGCAGAGACCCTGTTATTGTTCTGTGGGTGACTGCTGTCCCTCTGCCCCTCAGCTGAGCCGAGTGAACAGCCTGAAGGAGCCCAACTCCATCTGCGAGAGCGGCCACAAGCCCAGCTACCGCTCGGAGCCGAGCCTGGAGCCCGAGAGCTTCCGCTCGCCCACCTTCGGCAAGAGCTTCCACTTCGACCCCCTGTCCAGCGGCTCCCGCTCCTCCAGCCTCAAGTCGGCGCAGGGCACGGGCTTCGAGACGGGCCACCTCCAGTCCATCCGCTCCGAGGGCACCACCTCCACCTCCTACAAGAGCCTGGTGAACCAGACGCGCAACGGCAGCCTCTCGTACGACAGCCTGCTCACGCCCTCCGACAGCCCTGACTTCGAGTCGGTGCAGGCGGGCCCGGAGCCCGACCCGCCCGTGGGCTACACCTCGCCCTTCCTGTCGGCCCGCATCGCCCAGCAGCGAGAGACCGACCTGCACGGCCGCTTCGCCGGCGCCGCCTCCCCCAAGCACGCGGCACCCCGCGAGCCCTCGCCCGTGCGCTATGACAATCTCTCCCGCCACATCGTGGCCTCCATCCAGGAGCGGGAGAAGCTGCTGCAGCAGCCGCCGGCCCCGGGCCGGGAGGAGGACGCGGGGCTGGCGGACTCGGGCATCCAGTCGACGCCGGCCTCCAGCAACGCCCCCCGCACCAGCTCCTCCTCGGACGATTCGAAGCGCTCGCCGCTGGGCAAGAACCCGCTCACCCGCCCGGCCCTGCCCCGCTTCGGGAAGCCCGAGCCCCCCCCGGCGCTGCGGGTGCGCTCGCTGGGCTCCCCCGACCAGCCCGCCGCCCCCCACCTGGGCAAATCCGTGTCTTACAGCAGCCAAAAAACAGCCTCGCAGGCTGGCGGCCCCGAGACGGAGGAGGTGGCCTTGCAGCCCTTACTGGCACCAAAGTGAGTATGGCGCAGGCACAGCGGGGCCTGTGGGGTGGGACCCTCACCCTGCAGGGAGGTGACTGCTCAGTGCCCCCCTGCCCAGTGCCCCTCCAACCCCCTGGGGCAGCAGAGAGATGCTGCAGGTTGCCTGAAGAAAGGCAAAGGAAATCCTCCTCCCAGAACTAGAGCTGGTGCCCCCCACAGCTCCTTGGTCACCCCCCCAGGAGCTGGAGTGGGCTATGAGTGCTGGGGGTCCCTGGGGAGGGCAAGAGAAGTCCTCCTCCTCCTCCCGGAACGGAGTTGGTGCCCCCCACACCTCCACAGGCCCCTCGGGAGCTGGAGTGGGCTGGGGGTCCCTGGGGAGGGCAGGGCTGTGGCTAAGGGGAGCCGTCCCCGCTCCTGACCCCGTGTCCGTCCTTCCTTCCTTCCCCGCAGGGACGAGGTGCAGATGAGAACAGCCTACAGCAAGTCCAATGGGCAGCCCAAGAGCCTGGGCTCGGCCCCGCCGGGCCCGGTGCCCCTCAGCAGCCCCACCCGCGGCGGCGTCAAGAAGGTGTCGGGCGTGGGGGGCACCACCTACGAGATCTCGGTATGAGGGGCAGAGCCGCTCGCCCCCTCCCCTCCTCCCCGGCGGCCCCCAGGGACGCGCTGCCGGACGCTTGTGGACTCCCGGGGGAGCCGGGCGGGGGCACTTCCCCCTGCCCTTCCCTTCTCCACCCCCTGGGCCGCAGGGGCTGGCACACACCCTCGGGGGGGGGGCTGTGGGGATAAAGGGAGGGGGGGGCTGCAGCCCCGGCACCGCCTCGGCTGCGCCAGCCACTTGTGGGCCTTGTGCAATCACCCGCTCGCCTGGCGTGGTAGGAACGGATTGTTTTTAAACCAGAATACTTTTTTTTATTATTATTGTTACGGATTCTATTTTTTTTCCTCTTTCCGAGTTACCAGGTGTGTGTATATATAAATATCTATATATATAAATATAAATATTAAAAAAAAAAAAAAAAAAAGAAGAAGAAGCAGAAATTATATATCTTACCCAGAGAGAGAGAAAGAAACTACCCCATTCCCTGCCTGGGGGTCTGTGCCCCCCCCACCTTGTCCCCATCCCCAAAGGAGGGATGTGGGGCCTCCAGTGCAGGTCCTGGGCATCGCTGTCCCACCCGCAGCAGGGCCACAGGGCTCTGGGGTGCCAGGTGCCCCTCTGGGTGCCCTATCCCAAGGCCTCAGATGCTCTCCCCCCTTGGTCCGTCGTGTGCGCAGCCTCCAGCCCCCCGGGGGCCCACAGACAAGGTAGGACAGGGGCAGCCCCCTCCCCACACCCCCAGCCCCAGCCCCTCATGGACTCCAGCCTCCCCCACCCACGGTTTTTGCTCTTTCTCCCTTTCCCTGAGGGCTGTGGTCGGGGCGGGGGGGGGGGTCAGTGTGCGGGTGTTGGTTTTGTTGCCTTTTTTTGTTAATGATTCCGATGGGGGTTTCTCGCTGTCACAGGGGTGTTTTTATTTCCGTTTGCTCGGGGAAGAGGCAGGTCCGTGGGGCACATCCCCGGAAAGCAATATTTTTTCTCATCACATGCCAAAAAAAAAAAACCAAACACCGCAGCCAAGGAGCCCCGTGCTCCCCATCCCCTGCCCTGCCTGGGCAAAGCCGTGGCCCCGCAGGCACTACTGGACTCTTTTCTCTACGGCAACAGCTCCCGTGGCCCCGCAGAGCCACGCCAGGGTTTTTTTATTATTATCAGCCATTTTAAAAACGAGGAATAAAAGGATATTTAATGAGCCACCCCGGGGCCGTGCGTGTGCTTTGTTTGGCGTCCAGGGATGGAGGAGCTCCTGTTCCTTGGGGGTCTCAGCCTTCCCCATCCTGAGGTGGGGAGAGGGAAGGAGGCCTGGGGATAGCCAAGCCCAGCTGCTCCTCGGGCTGCTTTTGGGCAAACTGCTCCCACAAAAGGTAAGGATTTTCCAGGCATGGGGAAAGCTGCTCCAGGGAAGGTGTGGCAGGTGCTGGTGAGGCTCGAGATCCGGAGGAGGGCTGTGGTGTCTCTGTGACTGCTGCTGGAGATCCCGGTGCCCGCGGCAGCTGCCACCTCTGCGCAGGGACACGGTGCCTCTCCAGGGGTCCCCCCTGTCCTCAGCAGGCCTGGGAGGTGAGGGCCAGAGCAGGACAGGGCCAAAGCCAAGGTAGGAGCCAGGCTGAGAGCCAGGGCAGGAGCTCAGGGTGGTGCTGATGGCGCACACTCCAGGGAGCCCTCACTCAGGGCTGCTCCCCACGCCGTGATGGCCGAGGGTCGCAGCAGCTGTGACCCCCAGCCCCTCCCCAGAGCTGAGACTTTAGTTCAGAGGTAACTAAAAAACAGGCCCCGACGCTCCAGGGTCTTCTGGTACAAAAGCCCGAGGTCAGCACCCGCAGAGTCTGTGCCTCCGGTCCCAGGGGGCTGTGGGGGTGTCCTCTCTGCCGGGGGGGGTGGACAGGCCAGCCCAGTGCCCCTGCCCAGGGTCAGCCAGGGCCATTGGCCAGGGGGTCCCCGGGGCAGTGCTGGGGTGGTCTCACCGTAAGCTGCTGCTGGCCTGGGAGCTGCCCACGCCCGGGTGCTCCGGGCTGTGCCGGTTCTGTGGAGGAAGGACAGACAGAGCCCCTGAGAGCTGCTGGGCAGCAGCCTCCCAGGGACACACGGGCTGGGAACTGGACCCCGGCTCTCCCTACCCACCTTCTTTTTCTTCTTCTCTTTCTTCTTCCTCTTCCGCTCTGGATCCTCCTCTTTTTTCTTCTTTTTCTTCTTGTGGTCGGAGTCTGAGGGGGTTTCTGGGGAAGCAGAAGTGCCGGATGAGCCGAGGCTCCGGCAGCACTGGAGGGGAGCGGGGGTGGCTGTGACAGCCCCTTACCTGGGGGGACGGGGTCCTGCGTGCGGCTCTGCTTGTGCTTGTGCTTGTTCTTCTTCTTAGGGGGCTGGATGTGCATCAGCCGGCACTGCTCGGGCAGCTGCGGACAGAGGGGGCCGGTCAGGCCGGGCTGGGCCCCTCCCACCCCCCTCCCACCTGCCAGCCCCGGACTCACCGGGCCGGCGTGCAGGCGGAACCCGGTCAGCATGGCCCCCGTGAGGGGCGTGAAGGAGCTGCCGCAGATGGGCGGCTTCTCGATGAGCGAGCGCAGGCTGCTGCTGTCGTGGGAGCCGGGCAGGTCGATCATGCCGGGCAGGTCGGGAAGGAAGTTGCTGAGCTTCTCCTTCACCTTCTTCCCACAGAACTTGTTGTAGGCGTGCTCCAGGTTGTAGTGCGTGATGAGGTTAGTGCTGCCCGTCAGCTCCGTGGTGCCTGTGCAGGAGGGGATGGCGAGGGGGGGAATCGCCCTGCCGGGGCATCGGGACCCCTCGGCCTTGATCCCCACCCCTGCCAAAGCCCTGGGATCCCCCTGCCCTGCCCTGCCCCGGCCCCGGGACCCTCGGCCCCTCCGCCCACCCGTGCCCAGGACCCCCGTGTCCTGTTCCGGCCCAGCCCCGGGGACCCCTCGCCGACCACTTCCCCCGGGGCCGCGCGCCGCTTGGCCCCGCCCCCCCGCGCGCTCATTGACCGGTCGAGCCGTCAGTTCACCCCACGGCCGCGCTGATTGGTCGAGCGCGGCGCTCGCCCCGCCCCTGCGGCCCGCCCGCACCTGGCAGCTCCCGTAGCAGGTAGAAGGGGCCAGCGGCGGCCTTGCGGGCCGCGTCCTCGCCCGGCGGCGGCGCGGCGGCGGCGGCGGGCGGCGGCGCGGCCCCGGCGCCCGGCGGCTTGGCGGGCCCGAAGCCGAGCGCGGCGGCGGCGGCGGGCGGCGGCTCGGCCGCGCCGAACAGCGCCGAGAAGTTCTCCATATTCCCGGCGTGCCCCGCGCGGGGCCGCCCCGCCCCGCCATTGGCCGAGCGCCGGCCCCGCCCCTGCGGCCGTTGCTAAGGGAGACTCATTCCGGCCTTCTGATTGGCGGCCTCTCTCTCTCTGTGTCCTCCCTCATTGGCCCGCGGCGCAGGGGAGCGCCCGGCTCGCCGCTCACCATTGGCTGACTCTGCGAGGCCCCGCCCCCCGCGGGGCAGTGGGCGGGGCGCAGGGAAGATGGCGGTGGTGGCACCGCTGCTGGCGCTGCTGTGGGCGCTGCCGGGGCTGTGCCGCTGGCTCGCACGGCCCTACTACCCGCTATCCGCGCTGCTCGCCGCCGCCTTCCTCATCGTGCGCAAGGTCCCGCCGCTCTGCCGCGGGCTGCCCTCGCAGCGGGAGGATGGCAACCCCTGCGACTTTGACTGGGTGAGTCGGCGCGGCCTGTCCCGCACCCCCGGCCTGTCCCGCACCCCTTGGCTCCCCTCCTGCCCGCGCAGCCCCTCGGCCCGACTGAGGGAGGGGGTGCCCCGTAGCCCCTGTTGTTGCTCTGCCGGTGCCCTCCCATGACCCAGGGGGCCGCCGGGCACTGGCCGAGCCCGTCGCCGCGGGGCAGCCCCTTCTCGCTGCTTCCTCCCCGAGACGCGGGCTCTGGCAGGGCCTGGCGCGGGCGCAGGCTCACGCTGTCCCCTCTCTGTGCCAGCGGGAGGTGGAGATCCTCATGTTCCTCAGCGCCATCGTCATGATGAAGAACCGGCGCTCCAGTGAGTCGGGGGGGGCACAAGGGGCTGCTTACGGGGCTTCCTCTAAGGAGTAGAGTGGGATGGAATCTGGAGCACCAGATCCAGCCCTCCCTCAGGATCCCCCCCCAGCCTTCTCGGGAGGGGGATCTGGGCCCCGTCCCTTCATCCCTCCATGCCGTTTGCAGTCACCGTGGAGCAGCACATCGGGAACATCTTCATGTTCAGCAAAGTGGCCAACGCCATCCTGTTCTTCCGCCTCGACATCCGCATGGGGCTGCTCTACCTCACGCTCTGCATAGGTGAGCCCTGCTGGGGCCCTGGGGCAGCCCTGGAGCCCCCAGCCCAGCCTGTGCCCTGCCTGTGCCCCCGGGAGAGCCCCCTTCTGCCCCCGGGTGACCCTCACAGCTGGATGGGGCTGTGGGTGTGCAGAGTATCCCTGGGGGGACATCTCCCTGCCCCAGGCTCGCTGCGTCCTGCCTCTGGGCCAGAGGAGCCCTGGCCCAGCCTCAGCCTGGCTCTGTGGGCTCAGAGTGCTGTCCCTGCAGTGTTCCTGATGACCTGCAAGCCCCCTCTGTACATGGGCCCCGAATACATCAAGTACTTCAGCGACAAGACCATCGATGTGAGTATCCCCCCCATCCCTGGGGTCTTGGGGGGCTCTGCTCTCCTCCCCCTCACCCTGAGCCCCTGCCCCTGTGGCAGGAGGAGCTGGAGAGGGACAAGCGGGTGACGTGGATCGTGGAGTTCTTCGCCAACTGGTCCAGTGAGTGCCAGTCCTTCGCCCCCATCTTCGCCGACCTCTCTCTCAAGTGAGTGGTGCCCGCCGGGATCTCGGGGGGTCGCGGGGGCTGTGGTCCCCCGTGTCCCTCCCAGCTCTGTGTCCCTTCCTGCCCAGGTACAACTGCCAGGGGCTGCAGTTTGGGAAGGTGGACGTGGGCCGGTACACACGGACGTCAGCACCAGGTGTGGGGGACGCGGCCTGGGTGGCAGGGCCCACCCCAGGGCGGCCCCTGTGACCCCCTGGCCCCCTTGGGCCACCCGGGGCTCACCGTGGGCCTGTCCTACTGCAGGTACAAGGTCAGCACCTCGCCCCTCACCAAGCAGCTGCCCACCCTCATCCTGTTCCAGGGGGGCACGGAGATCATGCGGCGGCCGCAGATCGACAAGAAGGGCCGGGCCGTGTCCTGGACCTTCTCTGAGGTGGGTGGGACCTTCCTGGCCTGTGCCTGGGAAGGGAAGGGGGCCATGGGGGTCCCTGAGGGTGCTGATGCTGCCTCTGGGCCACAGGAGAACGTGATCCGGGAGTTCAACCTCAACGAGCTCTACCAGAAGGCCAAGAAGCAGTCGAAGCCGCGGGAGGAGGGGCCCGAGGAGGCCCCGCCCGCGCCCGCAGCCGCCGGGCACCCCGAGGGGGAGACCAAGAAGGACAAGTAGAAGCTGCCCTGCGCTGTCGCCCATCACCACGCCGCCATCACCCTGGTGGCACCGGCCTCGCCCGGCCCTGCCCGGCGCCGCTCTCTGTGGGGGCCGGTCCCGGCCGAGCCCCGGGAGAGTGGCAGGGCCCCCCGGCCCGGTGCAGGCAGGGCGGTAGGAGGGGCCCCGCCTCGGTTGTAACGCTCGCTCTCTCTCATCGCTGACAATAAACGGTCCATGCGGTGCCCGTGTCCGGTGTCCCGTATCCCAGTGTCCCTCGTCCCGTGTCCCGTGTCCCGTGTCCCGGTCTGCAGGGGGTGGGGCTTGCCGACGAAGGCGGGGCCGATGCAGACGCTTCGCGCTCTGATTGGCTGGTGCGGGCGCGGGCGGAACCAGAGGCTCTTCCGGCCACGCCCCCTCCCGGGGCGCGCGCTCCCGGCACGTGGCCAGCGGCAGGTAGGGCCTGTTCCCCCCCTCCTTTCCCCGGGAATCCCCCCCCCCCCCCGTTTCCCTTCTCCCTTCCCTTCCCTTCCCACCCACACGCCGTGGTGGCATCCCTGGGGACCCCCTTCCCGCCCCCCTCAGCAGCATCCCAGCAGGAACGCCCCTTTTTCCCCCTATGGCGCATCGCCGGGAACCGACCCTTCCTGACCCCATCCCGAGGCAGGGTCCGCGTGGGCGGGGGACACCGGCGTCCCTAGAGTCCCTCCCCCCCCCCCCAGCGGGATCCCCGGGACCCCGCTCCCCGCGGTGGGACCTCGGCGTAGCCCCCGCCACTCCGGCTCTCGCAGGATGGCTCCCCGCGGCAGGAAGCGCGGGGCCCGGCAGCCCGCGGCCTCCGAGGCACCGGAACCGGCGGAAGCCCCGCAGAAGCGGGCGCGGGCCGAGGCCCAGGACGAGGGCAGCCCGGGGGGCACCGGCCCCCGCGTCGTCATCGAGCACTGGTGAGCGGCCCCAGTGCCGGGCGGGGGGTGGGGGGAGGCCCTCGGGCTGCCCCCCAGGGCGCTGACCCCCGTTGTCCCCACAGCAAGAGCTGACGGGTGTACGGCCGCAACGCGGCGGCGGTGAGCGAGGCCCTGCGCGGGGCCATCGCCCACCTCGCCGTGGACATCAACCCCCGGCCGCCGCGCAGGAACAGCTTCGAGGTGTCCCTGGTGAAGGAGGACGGCAGCAGTAAGTGCTGGCCCGGGGCGGGGGCGGCGGGGGCTCCCCGGCCCCCCTGACCCGGTCCCCCTTCCCTCCCCAGCCGTGGAGCTGTGGAGTGGCATCGCCAAGGGGCCCCCCCGCAAACTGAAGTTCCCCCAGCCGGAGACCGTGGTGGAAGCCCTGAAGAGCAGCTTGGCATAGGGACGTTGCCCAGGTGAGTGGGGAGAGCAGGGATGGGATGGGACGGGATGGGATTCGGACCAACCTCCCCCCCCACACAGCCCAGCCAGGACCGGCACCTGCGGCACGAGCGTCCATGAAGAGGCGAGACCAACTGGGGGGCACTGCCAGCCCCAGTCCCGTCCCCGATGCTGCAGCTCTGCCACGGCCGGACCCCTGGCTCCCCCCACGCCCCCTTGTTCCCTCCAACCTCCAATAAAGCTCCACACCCCACAGCACAGCTCCAGCCTTTTATTCCAACGATGCAGAGACCAGGGGGTGCAGCCCTGAGCAGCAGGCAGCAGCGGGGGGCAGAGCCAGCCCTAGGTGAGGACATCCACCTCCTCATCTGACTCGGAGGAGGGGCAGGGCCAGAAGCAGACTGTGCCTGCGGGCAGGAACTCCACTGTGCCCACATCCACCTCCTCCTCCTTCTCAGGGTCGCCTCCAGGGAACGCCTGCCCACAGCCCTGCTGGGGTGCAGGGGGCTCCCCACCCTGCTGCCTACAGGCTGCACAGGAGCTCTGCCAGGGCGGGGACTGCCCGCTTCCCAGTTCACCCACGTCCAGGGGTGGCTGTGCTTCCGTCGCCCCCACATGGCCCACTGGCACCGTGGGAGAGGCGGGCGGGGGCTGCGTGTCCTGCACCACCTCCCAGCACCCCCTGCTCTCCACCTTCCGCAGCCTCACCCGCCTGATGGGGCTGAGGTGTGTGGGCCCCAGAGAGCACGGCTGTCCCTGGGGGGACACCCCGGTGCTCCCAGGGGGAATGTTGGCACCGCTGGGCGCAGCCCTGTGGAGCAGCGTGGCGGGGGAGCCCTGCTGTGGGGAGCACAGGCAGGAGCGGTTGAGCTGCCGCTGGGGTCCCAGCCTCACCAGGCGTCCCCCCTGGAGCTGCAGCGCCTCCAGCTCGGTGATGCGGAGGCGCCGGGCAGCCGCCAGCACCTCCTGCACCTCCTCCTGCGCCACCTCCAGCTCGGCCGTGTAGAAGAAGCGCACGAGCTTGCGCAGCACCCCGATCTTCAGCCCCGCCAGCTCCAGCACCACCCTGCAGCCCCGAGGGGGCAGCTCCGGGCCCAGCTGCTCCATGAAGAAAGGGCTGCAGACGGAGAGGACGCTGCAGTGGGCCACCACCGCCTCGCCTGCAAAGCAACGGCGGCTGTTACTGCCCTGCAGCCCCTTCTCCTCGCCCCGATCCCTCCGGGGGGGATGGGGGTCGCAGGGACCCCCACGGGCGGTGTCGCCCGCTCGCCACTCACCCTCAGCCCGCAGCACCACGTCGCAGAACACGTCCGCCCGCTCCTGCTGCTGGTGGAGGAGCTGGAAAGCCGCGCGCAGGAGGCGGGTGCTGCGGTACCGCAGCGGCGGGGGCGCTGGCACAGAGCCCATGGGTGGCCTGCGGGGACACACGGTGCGGCATCGGCGACTCGGGCGCTCGGGCACCTGCTGTGCTCTGCGGGCCGTCCTGGACGGTCCGGGGCTGGAATTGCGAGTGCAGCAAAGCTCCGTGTCCCCCGTGACCCTTCCCCGGACCTCACCGGGTCCCCGCAGCACCGGGCCGGCGACACTGCGGCCGCTTTGGAGCCGCCGCGGCCCGAGAACCCCCCACCCCGCCCCGAGCCAGCCGCGTACCTGCCGAGGGAGGGAGGGTGGGCGGGCGCGGGACAGCGCCGGAGGCCCCGGGGCGTGTGCTTGCGATCCCGAGCCCGGCAGTGGCCGGGGAAGTGGCCCGGGAAGTGGCCCGTGGCCGCCCTCGCGCCCTCCGCCTCGCGTGGCGCCGCCGCCTCGCCCCGCCCCGCCGCGCCCGCCAGCCAATCGGCGCCGGCCGAGCGCGCCCCCCCCGGCCAATGGCGGCGCGGCGGGGCGGGGCGTGGCCATGGCGGCTCTGAGGGAGACGCGGAGGGAGCGGCTCCGGGGGCGCCGGGAGCGGCCCCGCGGGCACCGGGCCGGGCCCTCGGCGCGGCGGGAGCGGCCCTGGGGGCACCGGGAGCGGCGAGCGGGGCAGGCGGCCCACGGCGAGCATGTGCTGGGAGCCGCTCGTCGAGCGAGCGGCGCTGCCCCAGGAGCGTTGCGCCCCCTCATAAAGCGCCCCATTGTGCTGCCCTGCGTCAGTGTGGCCGCGCCCGGGCAGCGGCGGTACCAACCCCGGCCCCATCGCCGGGAGACAGCCGCTGTTCCTGCGGAACGCTCCGAGCGGGTGGAAGTTCCAGAAGGACGGGAGCCCAAGGGTTGCCGTGGATTTTATATCCGTGCAAAGCTCTCCGACGTGGTCTTGGCAGAGGGGGGGGTTTCGTCTGGTTGCACGTGTGACGGTGGTTTTCCTCCCCCGTTTTTTGCAAAATGGGCACAAACCGAGGAAGAACGTGGCTGGTGCCAGGCCCAGGCCAGCGGCTGCTGAGGTCAGTGGCAGTCTCTGTCCCTGCCCCCGGGTGGCTTGGAGCCCGGCCTAAAAATACCGAGGGATGCAGCAAAACAAGTAATTTCGTATCAAAGTGCTATCATGTGCTCACAGAAATAGAAGGAAAATAGAGACGTTTCCTCCCCCACCCCTTGCAATCCTTTGGAATTACAGTGATCGGAGCTGTCGCTTGGAAAGCCTGACTTCACCAGGCACTCGGGAGCTCTTGGATCCAGATGCCATGGAGGGCCCTGCCTGCAGGCTTGAGCCCCTTGAGGGTTGGGAACGTCCAGCAGGGTTTATCTCCTGGTGGGATTCACTGCAGAAGGGAAGGCAAGGCCTAAGACTACACTGGCTATCCATGCTCCCTCTGGTTGGTAGGAAAGGACAAGTCCCCTCATCCCAGTGTCTCCCAAGCCCTCAAATCAGCAGATTCTGAGCCAGTTTCTATAAGAGAAAGGAAGTTCTTGTCTCAGGTCTCACAGCAGGGATCATGTTCAGCAGTGTCCCCTCTGCCTGTGTCACTACTCCGCAGGTCAGGAGCTGCCTCTGAGTCCCTGCTCCCTGGAGGGACCTCGCAGAAGGGAAGGATGAAGGCAGGGTCTGAGCCTGGGAAAGGAGCTGGAGGTGGGGAAAGGAAGGAGAGACTGTAAGTGGCGATGGACCCTTGTGGGGCTGGGAGGGAAGGAGGTTTCTGTGCGCTCTTCGTTGAGCAAGAGGCGCAACAGGAATTTGGACAACCCGAGAGCACGATGGGATGCTGCCAAAGGCTGACAGTGGGATGATCCGTGGGCATGGGAGGGCCCAGGCACAGCCGGAGGCTGGTGGAGGGACCACACCAAGCACATGGAGCTGCTGGACACTGCACTGGGAAGGTGTCAGGGTGGGCTCTGGGCTTGCTTTATTCTCTGACGTCCTCCAGCTAGGGCTGGAAAGCTCCCTCAGGCCCTGCTTTCCTCCTCCCCTCGTCTGAGGGATGAGTCGTTCCACCCCCCCTGGTGCCGCACTTCCCCTCCTATGGGGAGGGACAGCAACCTGTGGGGATTCCCATAGGAAAGGGGCTGCGGAAGGGCCTTGTTATCCTGACCTGGAACAATGCAGGCCATCCCTCGGACCCGGAGACGGCGGCGTCCCCTTCCTCCTGCCCCCGGCCGCCCAGGAGCGCAGGGCTGCCTTGTAAACAAGTTGTCTTGCTCTGTTCCGGTGGCAGCTGCGCTTCTGGGCGTCTCATCTGGGAAAGGCATCAGCCGGAGGATGAAAGGGGGTGTGCAAGATGTTATTACACGCAATTACTGGAAAAGAGGGCAGATTTTCCCATGCTGGTAACACATTCTCCTCTCCTCTCCCCAGGACGCGGAGGGACAGACTCCTCTGCCGCCGGAGCTGTGCTCAAACGAGAGTGTGATCTGCTGCAGGGTGAGCTGGAGCTGGAGGATCAGGGTCCAGCCTGCCTTCCAAAATAAGCACACGCTGATGGGTGTTCCAGCTGCTGGGGCAGGGCTGGGGCTGACAGTGCATGGATAGACCCTGTCCAGCTCCATCCCGCAGCCCTGGGGACGGGAGGCAGCGGCCCAGCGTCAGAGGCACGTTTGCAAGAGCACGTTTAGTCTTTGAAGAAACTGAAGACTTTAAAGGCTGTTAAATTTCGGGGCTGATCAAAACAGCAACACTGTCTTTGCCTGGAGCAGCCGGAGCCCCGCACCCTGCCTGCCTCCCCCATGCTCCTACACTGGGGCCCTGCTCTGGGCCACCCACCTTCCTTGGGACGTGTCAGGTGGGCAAGGACTCTCCTTCCCAGAAGGAGAATTGTGAGAGCACCTCTTTTCCCTCCTTGTCCCCGAGACTCAGGGGATGAACCCACCTTCCCCCTTATGCAGGCCAAGAGGAGGGGAGGGCCATAGAGGGTTACCTGTGATCTGGGAGCAGTTCTCACTCGAGGCACAGGGCCGAGAAGGAACCCAACTTGCTCATTTTGGGTGATGAGGATGAAGGGGCACAGGAAAGTCTCAGTCCCCTGCTGTGGGATGGAGAGACCCTCTCCTCCCTAGGAGGGGTGGATGCCAGCTCTCCCTGCCCTCTGCAGCGGGCAGGTCGGATGGTTTATTTTACAAATCAAACACCAGGGAGGGTTGTCCCACACCCTGATAATCTCCCTAGAGGTGCCTTTTGCATGCATTGAATCCCCATTTCTCCTCCTTACACCTTTCTGTGCTGTCTTTAGCAACCCCCACCCAGCTGGGGATCACCTCCCTGTCACGTCCATCCACAGGCTGTTATCACATCCACCCCACCTTCCAGTGCATATTTACCCCAAGGATCACCTGTCCCACCCAAAACCTTCCTCAGCCCTTTTCCTCTGTCATTATCTCGCTTTGGCAGTCAGAAGCAGGCAGGTTTCTCACGTCCCCAAGTGCCTGGCCAGGGATGAGGCAGAAAACTGTCAGCTTTGGGGAACCTGGATTTCTCCCAAGTGAGCAGCTTGGAAATTGGGATGGGGCTACTCTGGCGTCACTTCCTTGCCCTCCAGCCAAGGGGAAGCCCTCCCTGCTTGCAGCAGCCTCCTGCTCAGCCTCCATCCCCTATCCATGGAATGGCAGTGGCAGGCCAGGCAGGATGGCTTTTCTTGATCGTTCCAGAGTTACATTTCTCCAGCTGGATTACTCGCAATCATTAAACCTCGTGTTTAAATCTCCCACCCCGGGTCTCTGTACCTCCAGGTCCCCTCCTGCTCTTTCTCAGGGTTGGCAGTACTGGTTTGGAGCCATGGGAGCTGGGCAGAGCAGGATTGCCTCGGCTGTGCCGTGCTGCCATTTCTCTCCCCGTGTGCCAAGAGCCCCTGGGCTTCACCCACTGCGTGGAGCCCCTGGCTGGGTTGATCTGTGCTTCCACAGAGCTCGTGTCAGCCCACGGGACACGTTGGTGGGGGTACGGGGACAGAATCCACCCGGGATGAGCTCCTGGCCTCGTGGTGCTCCCAAGGGTGAGCTGTGGCAGGCGTCCTGCCAGCACCCGCTCCCCGGAGCCAGAGGGGCCAGGGTCACCCCCAGGGAGGTTCTGCAGCCCAAATGCCCATGAAATCTTGCTTATGGAAAAAAGTTCCACCCTGGACGGGGTCACACGTCTCCCGCCGCGGGACAGGCCAGAGGAGGCTCTGCTCCGGGGGTCTGCCGGGCTGCTCCCAGAGAGCCCCTCATCCCACCACTCCCGGGGCAGACCCGCACCCCGGGGAGCAGCCGCTCCGCTCCCGGGGCGGGATCCCCCCGAGCGGAGCCCACCTGCGGGCGGACCGCGGCTTGCGGGGCACGCACGGCCGCGACAGACCCCGTCGGGACGGACCCGCCCCGTCCCCGCCCGCCCGTGTCGCGGGGCGCTGACGCCGGGGGCGGCCCCGCGCCCGCCCCGCCCCGCCCGCCGGACCAACTTCCATTTTAGGTACGGGAGAGGCGCGGGCGCACGGCGGGACCCGACCGACGCCGCGCTCCGCTCCGCTCGCACCCATCGCCCGGCGGCCCCCGACCCGCGCCGCCGCCGCCGCCGCACCGGGGCGGCCCCCGCTCGCCTCTCGCCTCGCCGCCGCGGCGGGACCCGCGGAGCGGAGCGGGCCGGGCCGGGCGGCCGCGCCGCCGCCGCCGCGGGGCGGCACCGCCCCCCCCTCGCCCGCCCGCCGAGGAGCCCGGTCACGGTGAGTCCCACGCGCGGCGTCCCCGCCGCCGCCGGACCGGGGCGGGCGGGAGGGAGCGGGAGCGGGACCGGGGCGGGCCGGCGCCTGCCGGGCGCCGCACGCCCCCGCGGCGGGGCGGGGGGGGGATGAGCCGGTCCTCGCCCGGCGGGGACGGACCCAGGGCTCGGCCGCGCGGTGTGGTCGGTGCCGGGCCCCGGCAGCCCCCGTGCCGGCTGGGAGCCGGTGCCAGGCGCGGCCGCGCCCCGCGGGACCGGCGGGGCGGCGGGGCCGGGCCCTGGCGGGGGCGCTGGCGGCGCCCGGAGCCCGCGGGGAGCGACACAAAGGCGGCTGGGCCGGGCGGCCGCCCCGCTCCCCGCCCGGGGCCGCCGCCGCTCGCCCTGCCCGGAACAAAGGCGGCCCGTGTGCCAGCTTCCCGCGGCCGG
Source organism: Pseudopipra pipra (assembly GCF_036250125.1). NCBI lineage: Eukaryota > Metazoa > Chordata > Aves > Passeriformes > Pipridae > Pseudopipra > Pseudopipra pipra. Next base: position 580,701 of record NC_087554.1, on the reverse strand, counting down.
CACCGCCGGGCCCCCCTCCCTTCGGGCGGCGGCCGCGGCCCGGCCCCTCCGCGGGGGCTCGCCCGGCTCTCCGGGGCAGCCCCGTGCCCGCCGCCCGGTTGGCCCCTGCCCGCCGGAGCACGGGCCGACCGCCCGGTGTGTCGCTCGCCGCGCCTTTGTTCTGGCGGGGAAGGGGCCGGTGTGCCCGGGGGGGGTCAAGTGTGTGCGGGTGGGGCTGCGGCTCCTCCTCGTGGAATCGCTCTGAGCTCGAAAACAGCCCGGCAGACCCGTCCGCCGCGGCTCGCAAGCGACACCGAAACGCTTCCAGGGGAGGCGGGACGGTGCCTTGGCCGGCCCCGGGGGTCCGCTCAGCCGCCGGCTCGTTCTGAGTCCCCCTCCTTGGCCACGCTGTCATTTAGGGACAGCCCGGCTGCCTCCCCCCCTGCCCAGCGCCCGTCGTGCCAGGAGTCTGTGACCTTCTCCAGCGTTACTTCGCCCCCCGCGCCGTGGGCACTCCTGAGCCTCCTCGGAGCGTTGCAGAGAGGAGACTTAGCTCGGGGTGAGAAAGTTTGGGTGGCTCTCAGTCATGAGGACCGCTGGCATCTGCGAGGCACCCGCGGGCTGGCAGAAGGGAAGTGGGGCGCCTCCGTTATGCCCCTGGGCTCTGGGCGAGGGAGCCTGGACAACAAAGCTTCCTCTGATTGTTGGAGAGAGGGGTGGACCTCCTGGAGAGCCTGCCTCGCCGAGGGCTCAGTGCCCATGCCTTTCCAGGGAGCCGGTGACGGTGGAGCTCGCGGGGGGTTTATCTGGGAGGCCGGGACTGTCCTGTCCCCGGTGGGGAGCCCGTGTTAGGGCTGGAGGCTCCTGTCCCAGGGCTGTGGCACCCAGCCTTGCCCCGGTCCCGGTGAGCCGGAGGGGAGCGTCTGGGTGCATGGAGCCTTGTGGTGTCATGGAACTGCAGCTGCCCGTGGTTTCACCGATGCACCCCCTGTGCTGCGCCGATGCTTTCGGCCTTGGCTGCCCAGGTCTCGTCGTGGGGTTGAGAACAGGCTTGTCCTTGGCCTTGCAGGAGGCATGGAAAGCTCAGCACCTCCAGGCCGTGCTCACAGAGTGCATTTGGAGCTTCCTTGTCCGCGCCTTCCCTCCGGGATGTGGTGAGGTGGGGTCAGTGGCTGGCTGGAGACTCCCAGGCTCCTGCCTCTGATTCCTGCAGCTCCCGTGCTGACAGGTCTGCAGGGCCGGGGCTCCTGTGCCAGGTGTGTGGGGCAGTGTCCGCCAGGCCTGTGGGAAGCCATGTGACGGGAAGAGCCCGGGCAGGGCAATTGTTAGTCTTCCTTCCCCAGCGTTACCTTGCTGCTCCATCCTGCTCCCAGGGCTTTCTTGAGGCAGGTTCCTTACCTGTGGGGCGTTTGCCCACACTCTGTGAACAGCAGAAAGGCAGTTCTTAAGAAGCTGCTCCCTGTCCCCTTGGCTGAGCTTGGCCAGGCTCTGTGTGTGCAAACTCTGAGCGTCCTTTGCCGTGTGCAGCAGCTCTGGAATCCTGCATGGAGCCTTCCTGGAAGGGGTGGGAGGATGAAAGTGCTCGCTTAGTGGAGCGTGCTGGGCTTGCCTGGGCTGCCGCAGAGGGGTGAGCCTCCTCCCTTCCGACGTGGAGGTCAGGGCCTGATCTTTGTGGTCGAGGAGCCCTTGAGGCCATCCCTTCCCTAAAGATGGGCTGGGAGTCAGATGAATGGTCCAGCCCAGACCACGGAGCCCAGCGTCTGTCCCCGGATTGCCTCTCATCTCTTCCCTCTTCCAGCCTCTGGCATGGAGATAAGGCCTTGGCCCATTGTATCTGCACTGGAGGTGGCTTTAGGACACCCAGAAAATAATAGCGTGGCTTGGATCGTGCCTGGAGGGCTGTTGGCTTCTCGAAATAGCTCACCAGTGTCTGTGGCCTTAGGGGAGGGTGCTGGGTAAAGCTCTTGGTTTCTCTTCCCAACAACCCCTCATAACTGTCTCTCATTTACTGCTGGCAAGGACAGAGCCCTTTCCCAAGACTGTGGTGATGCCGTCTCCAGGGAAGTGCAGAGCCCTCCTGGCTCTGGAATCCCGTGTCTCTGCAGCGTGATGGCTGTCCCACCATCCCCGCCTCATTGACAGCGGGGAAGCGGAACCTGGAGCTGGTTTGGGTCAACAAAAGACAACAGGTGTTGCCTGGATGTGATGACAAAACCCAAACCTGGGTGATTCAGGCACTCCTCCGTGTGTGACACAGAGCTTGGCCGGTGGAGGAGGTTGTCCTCTGGCAGGGAGTGCAGGAATGTGCCTCAGCGTGAGGCTGTCGGAAAGGGGTTGGATTTACGGGCTCTCGACCAAAGTCTTCAAGTTCTCCGAGGTGGCCACAATCTTCTCTCTTGCGTTTTATCATCTGAGGAGGCTGTCTGGGGGAGGAAATGGTTTCTTAGAGCCAGTTCTGGTGCTGGAAACCCCCAGCAGCAGGCTGATGAGTCCGTTGGCTCCTGCCTGTCTTGTGCTTGTTGCTAATCCGCCTTCCTTCCCACCGGGAAGGCTGCTGGTTTGGCACAGGCCTGTCCCTCTGCCCTGTCCAGTGACTGCTGGGGGGGGGTAACCTGTGGATTAGTGTGCTCTGTCGTGTTCCCAGCCCTCAGGGGGGGCTTTGGGGTGGCAGCGGGTGCCGTGTGATCCTCCTGTCCCCCTTTCCCTGTGGAGGAAGCAACTTTTCCCCGTGAGGAATATTCCTTCCTCGTGGTGGCCCGTACGAGGAGGGGCGAGATGAGGTGGCTGCTGGGTGTGGGGGCAAACCAGTGACTAAGGAACACAAGCTGCCAGGCGTGGTGCCAGCATGGGCCAACCCTTAATCGGGGTGCCTGGCACCTCTGCTTTCATCTGCTTTTCCCGGCCCGGAGCAGCTGCTGCTCGGAGGTTGGCAGAGGGACGCCTGGCGTGTGCGGACCTTGGACCGAGGTGGGGAGGACTGGTCTGTGCTGCCCTGCAGGCAGCCTCCACGCTGGCTCCTGTGGGGTGCTGGGTGCCCAGAGGCTCGTCCCCCTGTCCCTAACCTTGTGCTGCGGGTCCACGGTGACTTTGCACTGCAGAGCTCTGACCCACTGCGAAAATGCCCGTGCCAGCGTGGGCCTGGGGGCACGAGCCAGGCTGAGCCCTTCACCCCACATTTGGTTTGAGTGTTTCTGCGCCCAGACGTTCGTGCTGATGGCCCAGGGGGTGTTTCTGCTGTGGCACTGCGGCCTGGCCTTTGGAGAGGTGGCTCTGAGGTGGGCAGTCCGTGGGTGTGCAGGTATCCTGGGAGAGGAGCAGTCTCGGTGGGGTGCTTGTCCAGGCCAGGTGTGACTGTCTTTCCAGCACAGGCAGGGAAGGGTCTGGACAAGTTGGAGTAGATGCCAAGCCTTGGGAACAGCTCTCCTGTAGCCTGGCCAGGGTGGTGTTGCTCTGGAAACATCCACAGCTCCAGGGCTGGTATGAGATGGCCCCGGGTGTGCTGGTGTTGGTGGCAGCTCCGTGCTGGGCTCGTTTGTGTGAGGGCAGGAGCTGTTTGTGTGCCGCCATCCCGGCCCCGGCTGCTCCCGCTCCTCTGGGCGTTGGCCCCGGTCACAGCGAACGTTGCTCAAAGTTCACTGGCCCTCCTGGGCACACCTGAGCTGTACCTGCCTCTGCTGTGTCCCTGAGGGCTGGGCTGTGGGCACCGGGCAGGGGGGAAAAGCCGCTGGAGCATGGGGGAGCGGGCAGCAGGAGGGCAGCTCTCCCTTCTCCCTTAGTCCCACACGGCTTTTGCCATTTCAGAAGCACCTCCTGGGCAGGAGGACGGTTACCTGAGGCGAGTTGGATGGCCTCAGCGTGGATGGCTGTGGGGAACTGGTTCCCACCCTGTCCAGGAGGAGGAAGGCGTCTGGCTGTCCCCAGCCCGTGTGTTTTCCTCTCGCCCCCGTCTCACGTGGTGCTGGGGTGGGTCTTTTCCGAGAAGAGCCCCCAGCTCTCTCAGCTGCTTCCCGGTGTTCCCGGCTCTGGTCCTGGCCGGGTCAGAAAGGGGAGGTGGTGCTGCTGGAGCCCCGTGTGGGTGGGTGGGTAGCTGCCGTGGGTGGGAGGGAGTACGTGGAACTGCAAAGACGAGTTTTTCCGACCTGGAAGGGTGGGTCACCGGGGGTGTTTGCATGCTGCTGGCAGGCCCCTTGCCCAGTGGGGTAACGCATTCCTCAGAGCGTGTTGCTGCACGCAGGGCTGCTGCTTGCCATGCTTGGCTCGGCTGCAGGCGGGCTGGCTCGCTCCCGGGGGAGGGATGTCCCCCTCCTGCTCACTGGGGTCTGAGCAGGAGGAGGTGGAGAGCCCAGGGGTGTTTCTGGGAGAAATCCTCTCTGATGTGAGGAGCCCGCCTGCTCCAGGCTGGCTTTGTACCCTCCTTCCTCTCTCTTTTCTCTTTTTCACTCTGCTTTTACCTGCAGGAGGGAGCTTCCCTCCAGAGCACACTGGTGTGGCAAAGGGAGACACCTGCTCTCCCCTGATCTCTGCCCAGGGTCTGTCTCCAGCAGCTGGCTTGGGTGGAAAACCACTCACTTCCCTTCTCCGTTCTCCTTCCCTCAGCAACAAGAGGAGCTGCCCTGAGCAGGGCAGGTGGATGGGCCTGGGCATCCAAGCTCTGGCATCAGCAAGAGCTGTGAGGGGGCCTTGTGGCATCCCAGGGATGCCCTGTCCTGCCTCTGGGAGCCCTGGCAACCCCCCAGAGTGTCAGGGGGTGCGGTGGAGTTGTGTGGACGAGGTGAGGTGTGTGATGGGGGGCTGGAGGGCTGTCTGAGGGGGCAGATGTTGTGCTGGGGTTGTGGTGTTGGGGCTGCCGCAGCTTTACAGGCAACCAGCCCGTCTCTGGGGCCCAGACAGATCCTCAGGGGGTTGGAAAACAGCACCTTCCGCCCTCTGCTAGTAGGCTGCTCCCAGCCCTGGCCAGGAATGTGATACCACTGTGGACGAGGAACCCTCGGATGTGTTCCCCAGAGGCAGGACACTTGCAGCAAGCTGACCAGGCATCTGGTGTCCTGGTGGGCCGTGCTGACCTCCTGGCTGGCACAGCTGACAGCTGAGGCTGGTGTTGGTGCCCGTGCCCAGCATTCCCAGCCTGGTTCCAGCTGGCGGTCCAGGGACGGTGGGGAGTGGCTCCTCTTGGCAGGACGTCGTGTTTAGAAGCTTGCAGGAAAGGGAAGCCACGATGTCATCTTCCGTCTGACCAGGAAGCGCGGGTTTCCTTCCCTTCGGCTCGCACAGGAGTCTGGGAAGCTGCTTCTCGGGGAGAGGGTTGGAGGAGCAAACAACTGGGAAGGGGGCTGGGGTGGGATGGAGTCCTGCTGTCCCTCTGAGCGTCGCTTGGCCAGTGTCCAGTGGGCGCTGGCTCCTGCATGGCCGTGGGCACTAAAGGGCCTTGGAGAGCTCTGGGGGACCTGGTGTCACCCTACCTCGGCCCCCTTCCCCACTTCCAGCCCTGATTCAGTCCCTGGCTCTTGTCTGATGATTCTCCAGTGGCTTTCCTTCACCCATTCATTACTGCTCTTGGCAGGGCCCTCGGAGCCATCTCCACACTTGCAATTAAGAGCGCCGGGCACCTGATGAGGTCATGCTGAGCAGAGCCAGGGCCCAGCCGTTCAGCCCAGCCCTGCGTGGTTTGTGCTGTGACTCAGCCCCTGGCCACCCTACCTGCTCGGGGAGTCTGGGCTGGCTGGGCCGAGGTGGGGCCGGGGGGTCCCACTCCTCCTGGGCCGCTCCCTTGGGCTGGCTTGGCTTAATCTCGGCAATTCCCTCCTGGCCACTCCCTCCCCAAATGCTCCTTCCCCTGTTTGCTCAGCGTGGGGAGGGGAGAGCAGTGTGTCTGGTGTGGCAGAGGGAAGGGGCAGCCTGTCTGCCTCAGGGTCCCTCTTGGGTGGGGAGACCCTGCATGGGGTTCCCGGGATGGGTGGGGGGCCCTGTGCTCCAGCCCTTCTCCCCATTCCTGGTCCTGGGTCCTTGGTGACTTGCTCCTTCCTGCAGGGAGGGCGGGCAGTGCCAAGCCCAGTGGTGCAGGTTGAGATTCCCCCTGTGCCTTCAGGCCCTGCTCCTTTGTCCACGGGTTGGAGCAGGGTAACCAGAGCTGGGGCTGCAGGTGTCGGCACAGGAAATGATCTCAAGTGGCTTCCTTGGGAAGAGGGCTCTGCCATGGAAGGGGGCCCAAATCCGTGTGTTCGGGTGCTGGGCTGGCACAGCTGGCGGTGGGTGCTTGTGCCCATGGCCTGGTGGAGGGAGGCTTCCCCTAATCCTGCTGGGAATGCTGGCCACCGGGCTGCGGCCTCTCTGCTTGGGGACAGCCAGAGGCACGTGTGAGCCCTGGAGGAGCTCGTGTGCTCCTGGGATGCAGTTTCCCTCGTCTGCCATGCCCTTGGCTCGGGGAGGCAGCTCCTGCAGCGGCGCTGCAGCCTCGGGTCTCGCTGAGAGGGACTTTGCTCCCTGGACTCTGCCAGCACAGCCCTTATCTCTGTAGCACTGGGCTGTGTTTGTTTTCCCTTCGGGAGAGAGGCAGCTGAATGGGAAAACTGAGCCTGGCAGAGGGTGGGGGAACGGGTGAAGGGCAGGGACATTGGTGTGGCTGGAGCCGGGGGGGGGCACGTTGACCTTCATCCCAACGCCGGGGTCCTGGCTGTGGGCACAGCTCACGTCCCCCATCGAGGTGGCTGCTGTTCCTTGGGTGCAGCAAGGAGCCAGGGGCTGCCCTGTGATCCCGCTGGTTCACCTGCTGCCCCTTGGGCTGGGACAGCAGAGCCGGGGGGCTGCTGCCTCCCCCCGCCGTGGCCCGGGAGCCGCTGGGGTGAAGCAGGAGCCCGCTGGCTGCCGGAGCGTGGCCTGCCCCGGGAATGCTCTGGCCCCATTCCCAGAATCCGGCGCTGGGTGTTTGTTTGCTGCTGCGCCCCCGAGGTCTGGTGCTACTGTGACAGGAAGCGGGGACGCCGGGGGAGGGAGGCCGGCCGCCGGCTGGGGATGTGCCTGTGAAATCCCTTTGTCCCTGCCGAGCGCTCAGCTGCGAATTCCCACAGCGAGGAGAGAGCCGCCTTTGTGCTGCTGCAGGGCTCCCGACATGTGAATCTCCTGGGCCCCGGGGTGTGAGCCGTGGGGCTGGTGCACAGGGGTGGCGGGGACCCTGCCTGCTGCCGTCCCCAGGGTGGGGGACCCGGGGAGCGGGGCTGCTGGGGCGTCCGTGGGCAGTGGGATGCAGCGGGATGTTGCTGGCAGGAAGGCTCCAGCCTCGTGGCTGCGGGTGGGCAGAGTCTCTGCCCGGAGCCTGGCGGTTTGGCTGCCCTCCTGCAGTCCTCTCCTCCCCAAAAGTGCCGAGGGAAGCTCATCTCCCTTCCCCTTGCTGGGGCTCAGGCTCCTCTGTCCAGACGGTGCAGAGAGTCAGCAGCTTCCCGGCTTGCCTGGAGGTCTTGCCCCAGGCCCACAAGGAGGGAAAGAGCTCCTTGGAGAGGGGCGAGTGGCCCCTGGCGTGCCTGGGAGGACAGCTGCCCCGCCGCAGGATTGCTGGAATACCAGCAGAACAATCACAGCTCTCTGTGGCTCACCCTGCGCTGGGATGTCAACATTGTGCTGGGATGGCCAACAGCACAGGCCTGGTGACCTCAGCCCAGCCAGGGACGGATCCCTTCCCCGGGGGATTGCCCACTGTGTTTCACAACCGCCTGTCCAGGCCTGTGCTGTGGCCCTGATCAGTATCTGTGATCCCGGCCCCCTGCCCTGCCAGGGGAGCGACCCGCGCTCCTGCTTCCTCCCTCCAGCCCCACCCTGCCCTTATCGCTCCCTCCTCATCCTGCTCCCTGGCTCCCCGCCTGCTCCCTTATAAGGTGCGATCTGCGTCCTGGCTTGCATCTCCAGGTGACTCCCCTCTCCGGAGGGAGGCTTTCCCAACCCGTCCCGGCTACGTGGCCTCCGTCCCTGGCGCTGGGGGTGGCAGGTGAGGTAGGTAGGTAGGCCGGGTGGCGATCCCGCTGCCAGTCCAACCAGTTGGGTGTGATGGGCGGAGGAGAACGGCTCCCTGCCCGTTCCCTGCCCACGGTGGCCGCTCCTGGGTGTTCCCCCACTGGGCCGGGCACCGGGGGCACAACTCCTCCCGAGGAAGGTGGGGCTGCTCCAGGGCAGGCAGGTGCCCAGGATGGTGTCGGACCCGCTGCTGGAGCAGCTCTCTCCTGCCCAGGGAGGGCCGCTGGCCACCTGCCAGCCTGCCCAAAGTCCACTGCCTGTGTTCTGTGACCTGCCAGCGGGAAGAGCCCTCCCGGGGGCCAGGGAGGCAGCTGGAGCCCGGGGCAGGAGGTGGGGGAACCTCTCCCCTGGAGTGGGGTCTGGCAGGGCCAGGGCAGGCCGGGCAGTGGGAATATGGTGCCTCGCACAGCCTGGCAGTGAGGGCGCGTCAGCCTGGGTAGGGGTCCCTCGTGGGTGGGCTGCTCCGCAGAGGGGGCTGTGGGCACCTTCCTGCCTCTGTGGGTGGGAGAGAAACAGCAAAAACTCTTCATCACCCACGCAGGAATGTGGGATCTGCTGCCTGCCATCAGCCGCCCTGGTTCCCCCGTGCCCTGGGCACCGTGGGTGCTCTGGGCTGGACACAGACGTGGGTGAGGTGGGGTGAGCCTGGGCCTGCTGCCTCGGGCAGGCTGAGGTCCAAGGGCTGATGTTTGAGCCTGGACCCTGCACTCGGGGCGGGGAAAGATGCCAAGGCTGCCGGTTCATTTATTTTTTAGGTAATTGAGACTGACCAGGAGCCTGTGGTGAATTAGCAGGGCCGTGAGCCTGTGCAGGGCAAGTGCACTGCAAGCGCTCGGACAATTGCAGGCTTGAATTATTGATGGAGTCTCTGTGTTTCCTGAGTGCATCGTGATTGGCAGCTGGAACCAGGAGAATTTGTTGCTTCCTCTCTCTCTCTTGAGGACGGGGGTCTAGTGTTGAGAGCTTTTGGAGGGCGGGCAGCCAGCTGGCTCTTCTCAGGCTCTCAGACTGAGAGGGAAAGGCCAGTTACAGGAGCGGTGTTGCCATTTTTCATGTTGGTATTGGGGACTGTGTTGGAGCAGGAGCAAGTTCCTCGGGCAGTGCCTCCCTCCTTGTCAGCCTGGCAGCCCCCACGGGGGCTCAGCCAGCCTGGGTGAGGGGCTGGGTCCATCCTGGCTCTGATGGAGCTTGTGCCTCACAGCATAGGGGGCTGCCAGGGGTGTCCAGCCACGGTGACAAACCTTGCCACGTGCCAAACAGGTGCCTGGGGGACACAAACAAGCAGTAGAGCAGAGGGGAGGGCTGAGGCAGCTCTGTCCCCCCTCCCTGGTGGCAGTGGGACGATGGGAGTGGGCGCCTGGTGTGTCCCTTAGCAGGGAGCCAGGGCAGGGCTGATGTGGCAGAGGCGATTCTGGCTTTGTAGGTGCTTTGGGTTGAACTTTGCCCAGAGTATTCTGTGCTGAGGCCGTGGCCTTAGCCCCAGGGATCCCAGGAGCATTGGGTGACAGCTCTCTGGGGACTTGGGGCATGGAGCAGGGCTGGAGCAGGTCGTTGGAAGGACCCAAGCAGAGGGCTGTGTGCTGGAGATCCATCACCCACAGGCTGCAGCGGTGCTGCCTGTCAAGCCTCCTGCCCGAGTCCTATCTGTCGGATCTTGTCCATTTTCCCTGGCTTGTGGAGTGCAGTTCCCCATCTGCTGGCTCAGTCTGGGCCCTGGGGTTAATCTTTCTGTGGCTGACTCCAGGGAAACGCTCCTGGTGGGGAGCCTGCAAGGCCTGGACTCCATTCTCTGGCAGAGGAAGGTGCAGGTGAACTCTAGGTGGGTATGTCTGTGGTTTGGCCCTGGAAACTTTTTATTTTTCCAGGCAAAACATTTATTCTGTGGGGAGGCAGTTTCCCTGGAGAAGCCAGGGCAAGGGGTTTTAGAAGAATATCCCATGCCAAAGCTGCCCCTAGTGAAAGAGCTCTGGAGGGCTCAGGGTTTAGGGTGCCTGTCTCCATATTATCAAGCTTTTAATCCAGCCAGGAAGATCAGGGTGGGTCCCTGTGAGGAGGGAAGCTCCGTGCACACAGGTGGGCTGGCAGCTGTCTCCTGGCCAACAAGCAGGCTCTGCTTCCAAGGCTCCACAGGGGTGACATCTCTCCAGTAGACCCGCTCTGGCTTTGGGACCTCTGGGCACAGCACAGTGTGGGGTTGATGCCAGGAAGTTGGGAGATAAGGCCGGGGGGGGTTGGATGTGAAGCTCTCTGGGTCGCTGCATTGGTCCCTGGGGTCCCCTTGTGGCAGGGGGGAGGACAGAGGGGAGTTCTGCCCCTGGGGCAGGAGCTGCTCAGGGTGTGCTTTGTCTTTAGGCTTTTTGGTTTGCCCTGAACCGAGCCAGCCGAAATATTTTTGGCTTGCTGGGGTTTTTAAGTAACGGGTGTGTCAGCAAGTGCCTCTCTCATGATGAAAAGGCTTTCATGAGCCGTCCTCAGAGCTGGTCAGGGTCTGGCTCTGGAAGAATGCTCTGTAGTTGGATCTTCAGAGGCTGGGGGGGGAGGAGGGGGGAACGGGCGCAAAGCGATCCCTGGAATTTCACCCTTGCGGGTTCCGGCGTCCTTGGCTTTGCTCTGTCACACGAGCAGCTCGCTGGCTGCCTGGCTGAGGCTCTCCCCTTCCTGTCCTCCCTGTCCTGCTGCAGAGGTGGCCAGCGAGTGCCCCAGACTGGCATGGGGACGTGGCGAGGGGCTGTGCTGTGCCCAGGGAGCCCCTGCCCCTGGGTGCTGGCCTGTGAGCCACCGGGAGGGACGTGGGGCAGGTCGCTCCCAGCTGGGCGGGTGCAGGGCTGAGTTTGGGGTTTGTGTGCCAGCCAGGACGGTGCAGGGCTGAGTTTGGGGTTTGTGTGCCAGCCGGGACGGTGTAGGGCTGAGTTTGGGGTTTGTGTGCCAGCCGGGACGGCGCTCGCTGACCTCTCCGGGCCTGGCACTGCCTCTCTGTAATTATGTCTTTAATCCCAGATCGATGAAGGCAGCGGCTGGAATGAGGGAGGTGGCATGCCCTGGTGGCAGAGGAAAGCTGGGAGAGACCCTGTTCCGCTGGCGCCTCTTGCCCATCGTGGAGCTGTGCCCAGTGCTCAGGGCAGGAGTGACAACCGTGTAGGCGGGGCAGCCCCAGACACTCAAGAGTTGTTGCCCCTCTGCTTAACACGACCTGATCCTGCTGGGAGACCCTCGGGTGGCCCCCGCTGAGCATCTGCTGGTCCATGTCAGCCGTGGGCTCACCCGGCCTGGGAGCACAGCCAGCCCCGATGGGACAGAGACCTGCCCCCAAAAGCCCCTCGTGAGTCTGCTCTCCCTAAACCCTTCTGCTGGCACCTGGTGGCCCCAAGGGGAGGGCCAGTGTGTGTCCCCACACCTCCTCCTGCCAGGGCTGGAGGGGTGTTTGTGCAGGGGGACAGGAGAGGTGGAGGGTGCGGGACCTGTCCCGTTCCTTCCGCTGCTGGAGTGTTTACTCCCTGTGGAAGGGACGGGAAGGAAACAGCCTCGCGCCTGCTCCGGCCCCTTATCTGGGGCCCGAACAGCCCTGCGAGTTTCATTGTTAGTGTCCACGTTTCCCAGCCCTGTTCCCAGGGAACGTGCAGAGGTGGGGACCCGGGGCTGGGGAGGCCCTGCTGGCTGTGAGGGCCCTGCCTGGCAGCCACAGGGCTCTGCTGGGGATCCCGTCTCTCCTCTCCGTGCTCCCCCACAGAGCCAGACCCCGCTGGTCCACGCTTGCTGCTCGGTACTGAGGCCACTCACAGACAAGTGTGAGCCTGTTCACGAGAGCAGGGGCTCAGCAAAGTCTCTCCTGGAAGTCAGGGTGCTGCCTCTGTCCTCCTGCACCCCAAAAATCTGCCTCTTCTCTGTTGGGACAGTTGAGGGCAGGCTGGGAAGCACAGCGGCCTGGGCAAGGCTACACTGTGGAGAATCCCTCCTTCATAGGGGGTTGTTCCTCTCTTATGAAGGACTTGCTGAAATACCACTCTGAAATGAATCCCAACAAGCCAGCGTGGCTTCTGACTGGGGTTTTGGATGCTGCAGTCGTGTAGGGTGTCTGGGTGGTAGGACCATCCCTTGTCCTGCTGGACAAGACTGGGATGTGGCAAGGAGCTGCTCCCCTTCCTTGGGGAGGGGGCTGGGGAGCTGCAGCAGCCTCCCAGCAGTCGGTCTCTGTGGCAGGGACATCCAGGAGCCCTGGAATACAGAGGATCTGTGTCCCTGCTGGAAGCGGGGGGGAGCCCACCAGAGATGGGGAGTGTTTGACTCGGGGGGGTGAGAGCTGGGATGTGTCAGCGCTGTTTTGGGAGGCACCAAGCCTCTCCTTTGGAGAATCCTGCAAATCCGTGGGGCAGGTGAGCTGAAGGGTCAGAGCCGTCCTTGCATTTCCATACAAGGCTCGGGAGCCGATCTGTTGAGAAAGCCTCGGGGTGTACCTGTTGCAAGGTGGGAGGGGTGGAAAGCTGCATGCATGAGCCAGGAGTCATGTCTGGGGAGCCTCCAAAAGCTTGCCGAGGCAGTGGGCTGCGTCCTTCCCGGGATGTGGACAGGCCAGAGAGCATCCCAGCCCACAGGGGGCTGGTGTTTTCTATCGAGAGATTTGTTGCTGATGAAGGCAGATGAGAGGGTGGTGGCTACCAGATGGTGGAACGTGCTGCATGTGCCTTCCAAAGCGCTTGGAAAACATCTGCTCTGCGTCGTTGGGCTCCGTGGTGGTGGTGATGGTGCCACCGGGGCTGCTGGTGTCCAAGGGAGGCTTTGGGAGGCAGAGCCACAGGAGGAGTGGGGAGGGCATTTCAGGAAGGGTTTGATCGGGATGCACTTTGAGATAGGGTGGCAAATGGTTCAAAAGACCGAAAAGAGGCCTGTTCTGAGCTGCTGTGCACCAGCATGTGCTGCAGGCAGGCTCTGGAGGGGCGAGGGGCGGGCGGGAGAGGGGGATGCGGGCAGGAGAGGGGGATGCTGCCGGCGGGAGATCTCAGCAGGGTGGCACCGGGGAGTGGGCAGAGCCGATGCTGGAGACCGTGGGAAAGCAGGCTCGGTGCTGGCTGCCTGGCTGGAGCAAGTCCCCACACGCCTGCCGTGACTGCAGCGGGTTTGGGAAAACCTCTCGGGCTTGCAGGGACTCGGCCGGGCTGCGCGGGGGGGCGGAGGGCCGAGCCCCGGCCGCTCCTCTCCGCCTCTGCCCGGGGTCTCCGTGGAGCTGTGGGAGCAGTGCAGCCTTGGCCACCCTGCCGGCCGTCCCAGGCACTGCTCCATCCATCCCTCCGAGGGGAGGGGGTGGGACAGAGGCGCCCCTTTCCCGGTTCTGTGCCCGCCCTGCCTCCTGTTTGGGGTTCCCGCGTGTGATTTTTTTGACCTGCTCCCGCTGTCCCTGCAGAGCTCTCTTCCCTCCTGCTTCCTCACTGTGGTGGCTGGGCTGTTTCTCCCATGACTCTCTGCGTCTAGATCTGGCTGTCCCCGTGCCTTTGCCAATCAAACCTGAACTTCCTCCTCTGACAGGTCTGTATGGAAGAATATTGCCTTTCTCTACCGAAATGTTGATTGTGGCTCACTTGCTGTTCTCCTTTGGGAGGGGGTGTTGGAGGGGTCCAGGCCAATGCCCATCCCTAGGTCTTTGGGCTCAGGACCCCCTGGGGGGCTGCAGCCTGGAGGGTGGTGAGTTTTGGCAGCAGTCACAGGGGCTCACGGGGTCCCCTTTAGGGGGATCCCGTCCCATTTCATCCCCTTTCCTGCGTAAGGAAGGAGCTGTGGAGCCAGGGCTGTCTCCCCACCATTTATCACACCAGGGAGGAGGGAACAGATAAGTGACACAGCCCTCTCCCTCCACCCTTCCCCGAAGGAAGCAGTGGGATGTGGGTCACTTCTCATTCTCCGGGAGTGTCCCCTGCCCTGCCCCAGGGATATGCCCTCCCCTCCTGCAGCTTTTCCTTGCCCCTGAGCTTTTCTTGCGGCCTGAGGAGGACCCTTGTGGGAAGAGAGAACCCCTCAGCCCACAGCAGCTCTTCCAAACCCAGCTCAGCCCCAGCTGTTGGGTGTGCTGGGGGGACCTTCTGTCCCCACAGTGCCACTTTTCCAAGCTTAAATGCTGGGGCAGTTTGCATCTGAGTCCTGCCCGGGGCTGTGCTGCTCCAGGACCCTCTTGCCAGCTCTCTGGTGATGGGTGGGAGTGGGTGTTAATGCCATAAGATTTTTTTATTTTTTTTACTTTTCCCTTGTTCTGAGAATCTGCCTTAACGAAATCAGTCTCTTCTGACCGCTCTTCTCTCTCCTCCTTTTCCTCCCCCCAAATCACGTGCAGTGAAGAGAGGGGCTCCTGCCCCTTCTGGGTCACTTTTCCTCCCCTCACCTTGACTGCGTCCCCGCGCCCCCCGCCCTGCCTGCCCCGGGCACCACCCGTCACCCATGGACGACTCGGAAGTGGAGTCGACCGCCAGCATCCTTGCCTCTGTCAAGGAGCAGGAGGCACAGTTCGAGAAGCTGACCCGGGCCCTGGAGGAGGAACGGCGCCATGTCTCAGCCCAGCTGGAGAGAGTCCGGGTCTCCCCACAGGACGCCGGCCCGGGCTTGGCCAACGGCACGCTCACCCGGCGGCACCAGGTAAAACACCCCCTCGCCAGAGCGGGGGGCAGAGGCTCCCGGAGCCCCCGGCCGCGTCAGTCCTGCCCCCTCCGAGGCAGCTTCCCGCCTTCGGCCCTCCCTGGATGCGGGAGGCGGAGGAAGGCTCGGCCGGTCCTGTGACACTGGTGTACCGGAGTCGATCTGGGGGTGTGCCGACCTCCCTGGGCAGCCAGGGCCTTCGGGGGAGGAGGTGCCAGCCAGCCTGGAGGGTTTCGATGCCAGGCGGGCTCTGGTCTGGTTTTGTGGAGGTCAGAGGTGTGCTGTGCTCGGTTCCTGGGCATCTCTGCTCCCCATCCCGCTCGGCTGCTTGGAGGGCGGCCGAAATGCAGAGGCTGGGGTTTGCTGTGGGGGAACGTGTGTGTGTCTCCCTCTGTGTGATGATGGGCAAGGCCCTGGAGTCTCGGTCTGTCCCCACACAGCCAGACTGGGGCTGGGAGAAATCATCCCTACAGGGGCTGGAAACGTGGTTTCATCTGCCTTGGCTTGAGGTGTCTCCTGTTCTGACTTTCTCAGGCTCAGTCTTGGAGAGGGGTGCTCAGAGGGCTGGTGTGTGGTGTTGTGCAGGAGGCAGGTGTCTTTCTGGCTGTGGTGCCAGGAGAGCCGTGCGGGGCAGGGCAGGGTGGGCAGAGGAAGGAGGAGCGCGAGTGTCAAACAGCAGCACCCTGTGATCGGCCGCCGAGCGCCCGCGTGGTTCCCTCTGGCCCCGGGGGGGCCTCTGGGGTGTCACTGGTGGCTCCTGCCTCAGAACACGTAGAAGGTGTCCAGGGCCCTGCTGGGGAGCAGGGAAGTGTCGTGGCCATTCCGTCGGGAGCGTGTGGGCATCGTGGGAGAGCTGGGATGTCTGGAGGGGGCTGAGTGGCGTGTCCTCCCGCTCTTCCCCGGGCTGGCACGGGGGTGGTTTGCTGCACGTGGCACAGACCCTCGAGGAGCGTGTTTACCCCCCTGTGAGGTGCAGGAGATGGGCTGCTTGGAGCCCAGAAGGGAAGCAGGGATGGACATGTGGGAGGTCAGTCTGGTAACGGGCCCGCTGTGTTTCAGAACGGACGTTTCTTGGGCGATGCTGACCTGGAAAGGCAGAAGTATTCAGATCTGAAGCTGAACGGGCCACAGGTAAGGGGAGCTCGGCCCTCTGGCTGTGGGCAGCCTGCTTGCTGGGGGAGGGTGCAGGACAGTGCTCCAGTGTCCCCTATTCCAACTGGAAGAGGGCGGTTTGTGCTTCCAATGTGGCCACCCTGGCTTGAAGGGGCTTCGGGCATGGGGTTGCTGGTACCTCCTTCCAAGAGGATATCGGAGCTCCCTGTGAGGAGGGAGATCTCTCGTCCAGCGGACTCCAGGGAGGTCCAGGTTGGTGATGGGGCCTCCCTGCCTGTCGCTTTCTCCCCTCAGGACCACAGCCACCTCTTGTACAGCACAATCCCCAGGATGCAGGACCCGGGCCAGATCGTGGAGGAGACGTACACCATGGAGGAAGACCCGGAAGGGGCCATGTCGGTCGTGTCTGTGGAGACGTCAGATGATGGGACAACCCGGCGTACGGAGACCACGGTACAGGCCTGGGGAGAGCAGGACAGGGCATGGCTGGGGACCACGATGGCTGTCTGCCAGTGGTGTCTGCCAGCCTGCTGTGCCACCAGCTGAAACAGGGGGAGAAATGTGTCTGAAGTAAAGTGCTGGGCTGGCTGGGGAATCTGGGGATGCAGGGCTGTGGTGAGTTCCCTTATGGGAGCGTGTCCTGCACGCGTGTCACCCCCTCCAGGTGAAGAAAGTGGTGAAGACCGTGACCACCCGGACAGTGCAGCAGGTGCCGGTGGGGCCCGATGGGCTCCCTTTGGAAACCTCCCCCGTCACCAGCAACTACGTCCAGACCATGGACAGGAACTTCCGCAAGAACGGCAATGGGGGCCCCGGCAGCTACCTGAGCCAGGCGGGCACGGCCACCCTCCCTCGCAACTACCACTACCCCGACGGCTACGGCCGCCCCTACGAGGACGGCTACCCGGGCAGCGACCACAGCTACGGCAGCCTGTCCCGCGTCACCCGCATCGACGAGCGCTACCGTCCCTCCATGGACACCTACCGCGCCCCCAGCCGCCAGGACATCTACGGCCCCCAGCCCCAGGTGCGCGTCGGGGGCAGCAACATGGACCTCAACCACTTCCACCCCGAGCCGTACGGCCTGGAGGACGACCAGCGCAGCGTGGGCTTCGAGGACGTGGACTACGGGCTCATGTCCGACTACGGCACGGCCAGGAGGGCGGGCACCCCCTCGGATGCCCGGCGGCGGCTCAGGTACGTGGAGCAGGAGGCTCTGGGCTGCTGGGGGGTGCTGTGGGGTCCGTTGAACCTCGTGCTCCTTGGAGGAGGGAAGGATGGTGGACACAGCACTGTGAGCTGAGTCACAGGTGGCTCACGCGGCAGAAAACTTGCATCCGCTTCTAATTGTCTGCTTAATTGGTGGTTAAACCCGGGTGCTAATTGAGCCGGTCCTCCTGCAGCGAGGAGTTCCACTGGGCAGCTGGATGTAGCTCCGGGCCCTTCCCTCTGTGCCACCTGGCTGGTCTGTCTGTGCTCCAGCCCGGAGTATCCCACTGTATCATCACCCTGCCGTGCAGGTTTGCAGCAGCCCTGTGATCATGCTCTCCCCGAGCCAAGGGCAGCCTCAGGGAGGGGAGCTGAGCCCAGGCTGGGGTGAGCAGGGCTCAGCCCCACGGTGCCCCAGGAGCGTTCCTGGTTCCTGCACAGCCCGACCCTGCTGCAGGGCAGGGCGGGAGAAGCTGCTCAACCTGTTTGGCAGCAGCAGCAGTTTCTCCCCTCGTGTGTGTCTGTGGCGATGGCGGCTCCCCCAGCCTGGTTGCAGAGCACCTGCCCTGCCATGCTGTGCTGCCCTTGGGGGCTGGAGGAGGGTCCTGGTGGTCCTTCCTGCCCTGCCAGGCACCCGGGAATGTCCCGTGCCTGAGGCCATGACTCCTGTCCGTTGGTCTCCTGGTCCAGGTGGCTCCTACACAGGCGCTGTTCTGCTCCCTTCCCTGCTCCCGGCTGGGCTGTCAGGCAGGGTTTGGGCACGTGCTGGGGGGTGGCTCCAGGGATGGGGAGGTAGGAATGGAGCAAGGGGCTGAGCCAGGCTCCTGGAGATGGGGAGGGGACGATCTCAGCAAGCTGGGATGGATGTGCACCTCCTGAGTGCCCCAGGGTGGGCCCAGCCAGGCAAGTAAGGCTCAGCGCAGGCTGCCTGAGCTCCTGGGACATAAACCAGAGGCAACCTGGGGCAGAGGAGGCTCTGGCCATCATCCCCTGTGGAGATCTGCCCGATCCAGGCACTGTGAATCCACGCTGGCTCCTGGCTGCTGAAGGAGCAGCTTTGTCTGTCCTTGTGGCTGGTGCCAGCACGAGTGCTGCGGGGCTGTGCCGAACCAGTCGGGGCGGTTGCTCACCCAGATGGATTTCCCCGGCCGCCTCGCTCTGTGCAGCTTGTGCTGGCTGGAGGAGGGCAGGCAGGGCTGCTCCAGGCTTCTGCCTTCTCGGGCAGCCTGGGAGAGGCCAGCTCTGGCAGTTTTGGGCACGTGGCCGTCACGTCTAGCCCCTCAGTGAGCACCTTGGGCAGGAAGGGTTACACAGGTGTGCTCAACACAGGCTCTGGCCTGCGAACCTTCCCTGGGCTGTGCCCTGCCCAGCACCCAGCCCTCCCTGTGTGGCCTTTGAGACCACGAGCCCTCTTTGCTGGGCTGGAAGGTGTCTGTGCTCCTGCCCCTCCAGCTCCTGGAGGAGGGGAGTTACAGGAGCCAAGTGCAGGAGCTGCAGCCAGGTGGGAGACTTGGGGACCTGGGTCCAGCAGAGCAAGGAGGTTCCACTTCCAAGGACAACCCTGTTGGGGATGTCAGCTTGTCCTGTGGGGGCAGTGCAGGGTATGAAGGATGGGTTGGTGGGCCCCTGGGCCGGCTCTCCCTCCCCGGGCAGGCAGATAAAGATCACAGCAATCTGTGGAATCCAGGCACTGTTGAGCTTGGCTTGTCCCCCACCTTCTCAGTTACCATCCGCACTCTCTGCCCAGCTCGCTGGAATGGGAGCAGGGAGAGCAGCGTCCCCCCTGCCTCAGAGATGTTTGTCTTGAGCAGGGGCCTGGCTGTTAATGACTTCCTTAGGGGAGGCAGCTGGCCAGGAACTCTGGAGCAGAAGGAGTGCCCTGAGCCCAGGGATGCAGCGCGTGCTGGCTGCCATCGGCCACAGAGAGCACCAGTCCCTGCCCTGGGGCTCTTCCCAGAGCTCCCTCTCTGCAAGGGAGGAGGGAAGGGGGGTGCTTCCCCTCCCTGACAGCCCCATCTTGCCTGGAGGGGCACTGAGACGCTCACGGTGGGACAGGGGCTTCCATTCAGGGAGTTAGTCTTGGAAAGGGAGCGGGATCGGCTGCCAGCCCTGCTGGCAAGTGTCAGTGGTTTGCTGGCAGCACTGGCACGTGGCTGTGTCTGGTGGCTTTGGCAAGTTCTGCACCACAGGCTGTAGGTAGGGAAGTGGTGGCAGGAGCAGGACCTGCCACCCATCGTGTCAGACCTTTCCCTGCCTGTGCCTGGTCTGGGAGCTCAGAGGTTGCTGAGCAGCCCCTGGGGCAGGTGTGAGGTGGAGGGTGGAAACCTCTCCTTGGGTCTTATCTGAGTGTCCTCAGTGCCCTGGCACAGCAGGGGCAAGAGTCATCCCCTCCCATCTCCTTCTGTTGGAAATCACTGGATTCCTCTGCCCGGGTGGGAGAAGGATTATATTGGCAGTGACTGCAGAAATAGGGGAGATTCAGGGGTTTTGTGAGGTGTGTGTCATGGGCTGTTCAGTGTCACTTCAGCATGGGGGGCACTTTGAGCTTCCATGTGCTTGCTGGGGCTCATTCCCAGTGCTGCCAGTCTGAGGGGGAGCTGCTCCTGGCCAGGGTGAGGGTGTGGGACCAGGGCTCTTCCCTGGGCCCGAGCCAGGAGCCACAAGGTTGATTCCTGGAGCCCAGGTGTCTCTTGGTGCCTGTCCCTCAGGCAGTAGCACACTTTGCCTCCAGGGCTGGCTCCTGCCTTTGCCCTGGGGCTGGCTCCTGCCTCCACAGGCACCAGACCAGGATCCAGCTTCATCCCTTCTGGTGGGTTGGAGGAAAAGGTGATGAAAAGGGCTGGAAATTTCTTCCTCTGCTTTCGGTCTTGGATCAGACCTGAAGGTCTGGCTGTGAGCAATTCCTTCTGCCCCTGACCGTAGAAGATAAGATGGAAAACTTGGTGGGGAAAGAGAAGTAAACCCACCGCTAACCAGCTGATGTAAAAATGATTGATTTAGGGCCAAAGTAGGTAGAAAAGCTGGGAAAATGTGAGAACTGGACAGCTTAGCTGACGAAACGAGAAGGAATGACAGTCCGAAGGGGCAGAACTTATTTTGAGGAACAGATGTAATTCCGGAGGATTGGCGTGAATAGATGCAGGAGCAAATCCTTCGAGGCTGTCACAGGGGGATAAGCAAGGAGCTTACGAGGAGCTCCAGCAAGGTCCTCTCTCTCCTAGGAGCTACGAGGACATGCTGGTGGACGACGTGGCCCCGGACCGGTACTACTGGGCCCCGCTGGCCCAGCACGAGCGGGGCAGCCTGGCCAGCCTGGACAGCCTGCGGAAGGGAGCTCCGGCGCCGGGGAACTGGCGCCAGCCGGAGCTGCCGGAGGTGATCGCCATGCTGAGCTTCCGGCTGGACGCCGTCAAGTCCAACGCGGCCGCCTACCTGCAGCACCTGTGCTACCGCAACGACAAGGTGAAGACGGAGGTGCGCCGGCTCAAGGGCATCCCCGTGCTGGTGGGGCTGCTGGACCACCCCAAGAAGGAGGTGCACTACGGCGCCTGCGGGGCCCTCAAGAACATCTCCTTCGGCAAGGACCAGGACAACAAGATCGCCATCAAGAACTGCGACGGCGTGCCCGCGCTGGTGCGCCTGCTGCGGAAGGCCCACGACATGGACCTCACGGAGGTCATCACAGGTGACGGCTCCGGGCGGGGCGGGGCGGGCTGGCGGTGCCGCGGGGCGAGGTCTGCGGTCGGGGTCTCCGAGCGCTCACCTCGCGCCCGCGGCGTTGCAGGGACGCTGTGGAACCTGTCCTCGCACGACTCCATCAAGATGGCCATCGTGGATCACGCGCTACACGCCCTGACCGATGAGGTGGTCATCCCCCGCTCCGGCTGGGAGCGGGAGCCCAACGAGGACTCCAAACCCCGCCACATCGAGTGGGAGTCGGTGCTCACCAACACCGCCGGCTGCCTTAGGTACGGGAGAACCCCTGGGCTGCAACGCTCCTTCCTGGCTGTTCCTGGGACTGCCAGAGCTCTTGGAGCTCTGTGGAGACAGCTGCTGGTGATGCAGACCTTGATTTCGGAGCAGTTTCCCTCACTGAGGGGAGCTACAAGAGCCTTTTTCTCTCTTGAGCTCTGTGGGGTGCGGGCTGCCCCTCGCCTGCCCTCAGCTGCCCCTGCCATGACGTTTCTCTCCTGCCTGCCAGGAACGTGAGCTCGGAGCGGAGCGAGGCCCGTCGGAAGCTGCGGGAATGTGACGGGCTGGTGGACGCCCTGATCTACATCGTGCAGTCCGAGATCGGCCAGAAGGACTCGGACAGCAAGGTACCACGGTGGGGCTGGTGTCGGGGAAGGGAGAGCCTGTGTGGGGTGTACCTGGCGCTGTTGGACCAGTCTGGCACTCACCCTGCAGTTTGGGATAGGAATGTTGGCCCCCCAGCAGGGGTCTGCTTGTCCCTCACCCCCAAACCGCTGTCCCCTGGCTCAGGGCTCTTTGATCTACCTGGATGAGATGCTGGCTTGAATTTTCCTTGGCCCTTTCATGCTTATGGCAGGGAGGTTTTTGGCCCGCAGGGTACGAGCTCGTGGCTGCAGCACTGGTCGTGCCAGCTTTGGGGTGGGGCATGCTTCATCCGTCTAGGATATGAAGCTGCACATCCTCCCGGGTGCCGGGTGCTGAGCCCTCACTCGGAGACTTGGGGTGCTGCTCCCAGTCAGACACTCTGGTTCTCTCCCCAGCTGGTGGAGAACTGTGTGTGCCTGCTGAGAAACTTGTCCTACCAAGTGCACCGGGAGATCCCCCATGCCGAGCGCTACCAGGAGACTCCCCTGGTCCCTGCCAACAACGCCGGGCCCCACGCCGCCAGCTGCTTCGGTGCCAAGAAGGGCAAAGGTTTGTGGGCCAGCAGCGGCAGGGAGGGAAGGGATGGGGACAGCCCTGCTGCAGCGCGTCT
This sequence comes from Pseudopipra pipra, assembly GCF_036250125.1. Classification (NCBI taxonomy): domain Eukaryota; kingdom Metazoa; phylum Chordata; class Aves; order Passeriformes; family Pipridae; genus Pseudopipra; species Pseudopipra pipra. The sequence continues at coordinate 558,836 of NC_087554.1, read as the reverse complement.
GGAGGGTGGCCTGGGGTCTCTGTGCTCCTACTTGGGCATCTCACATGGAGCCTGAACTGCAGCTTTCTCCGGGGGCACAGTGGTCCCTGGCTCTGGGAGCTGCTGCTTGGCTCGCCCGAAGCGTTTGGCACAGGCTGTGCTGGGTGTCTCTGGTGGTGGGATGGTGATGGCTACGTGTCCACTAACTCCACGCCTTCCCTTTTCTCCTGTGTTGCCCCTTCCCCTTCCCTTCGCTTTCTTGCCAAATGATCTGCCCCATGACGCTGTCGGCACCTCTCTCCTCCTGCCTCCCCCCTCTCCTGTCCTTCTCTCCGCCTCACCAATAGACGAGTGGTTCTCCAGAGGTGAGTGCGCTCTTGGTTTTACTTTTTTTTCCATGGTTGATTGGGTGCTTTCTCCAGCTCTCTTTGTGTGTGTCCCCCCCCCTCCCCTGCTGGGCACATTCTGCCTGCAGTGTGGCTAATGCCCCCAGTGCCCCCTCCTGGGACGTGCTGGTCGCTTGGCTTCAGCCTCTGGGCTTGTTCCTGCAAGTGGCAAAGAGCTGGTGGGCTGAGGTGGGTGGGGAGAGGAGGAATCTCACGCCTCTCCACTTGCCCTTTTTGAAGGTAAAAAGCTCCCAGAAGACCCTGGTGCCGACACAGTGGATTTTCCCAAAAGAACAACTCCAGCCAAAGGTGTGTTCCTTGGATGATTTGCCTTGGGTGTTAGGGCAGCTCTTCCCCCAGCGAGCCTCTCCAATGGGCAGAGGTTGGTCTTGGAGCAGGAATGTTCCTGGCTGCCCAAAGGCTTGTTAAAACTACGAGCTCTGCCAGCAGTTGGGAGGATGCTCGTGCATAGAGGAGGTCAGTGCTGGCTCAGGACAGGCTTCAGAGGGAACTATTGCCCCAGGGGCTGAGGGACAGCAGAGTGACACAGCCCTCTGTGATGGTCTCAGACTTCCAGCACAGTGGCCCTCTTGCCCGCTCTTCTCTCCTGGGCATGAAGAGCAGGCAGGATTTAAAGCCAAAATCTCTGCCTTTAGTGTTCTCCAGCATGAGCGTGAGGAAGGGTCGTTCCACCAAAAACCTCTGGGGACAAGCATCCTGCTGCCAGTGAATCACAGGCCAAGCAGTGAGCACTAGCCCAGGGCTTGAGTTCAGCTCCTCCTGCCCCCAAAGCACCCTGTGGTTCCCAGGAGGACCCCAGTGCTCCTGGGGCTACAAAGATTTGAGCCAGAGGAACCAAAGGAAACTTAGGGCAGGCCTGAGCTTGTGAGCAGCTCAAATACATGGTGGTGGTGGCTCCTTAGGCTGACCTGAGCCGTGGGAAGAGTCAGCTCCCATCTCTGGTGGAAGCCTGAGGAGGTACCTGCTCTGACTTTGGGGCCATCCCTCAAGGCAGGGGAGGACAAGATGGAAAACCCGGCCTTGCACCTACGAACTGCAGCCTTAGTGCTGCTTTACAAGTCACTTCTGGGCATGTTGCCATGGAAAAGAGTTGATGCTTGAAGGCCTGACCCTGCCTGTGTGCTGGGGGCCTGGGCCCTCGCTCCCTGAGGGTGAGGGGTGCTGGTGGGCACAGCTTGGGGTGTTTCCCAAGTTTCTCCCTCTGGAGCTGCAGTGGTGTGTTGGGTGCCGTGGGTGGCAGGTGTGGCATCCCTGATCCCAGATCTGGTACCCTGGGGCAGCCCCTCTGTGCCAGGTATCCTGCCTCCAGGGAGCCTGGGTAGAAGCTTCCAGCCTCCTCTGGCCAGCAGTGCTCCCCTGGATGAGTCAGGTGCTGGTGGATCCCTGGGGTAAGCGCTTCCCACCCGTGTCCTCCTGGCAGGCTACGAGCTCCTCTTCCAGCCAGAAGTGGTGAGGATATACATCTCCCTCCTGAAGGAGAGCAAGACTCCGGCCATCCTGGAGGCTTCGGCGGGAGCCATCCAGAACCTGTGTGCTGGCAGCTGGACGGTGAGTGCCCCTGGAGCTGGCTGTGTCCAGGGAAGGGGCCCGGGGAGCCGGGAATACCGCCCGTGGTGGGGGCAGTGGGACCGTGGATGCCATTCCGGGCTGTTCCCTTCCTGCGTGGCCCCAGGAGCCACCATCCCACGGCACAGCCCAGGTGTGCACGGGGTCCCCCGTGCTGCGAAGGGCTCTGTGCCCTCCTGGGGGCAGGGGATGAAGATAATAACCTGCCTTACCTCGGTGTGTAGGCAGAGACCCTCTGGGAAGCCTGGCCTGTCCCGTGGGGGGGCCCTGGGGTGGGAGCGGGCTCTGTGGGTGCAGCAGGCCCCTGGTGCCCGCGGTGAGGGGGGCTGCCAGGGTTGGTACCCAGCCCCGGGTGACACGGGGGTGCTGTCCCTGCCCCGCAGTACGGCCGGTACATCCGCTCGGCGCTGCGCCAGGAGAAGGGGCTCTCTGCCATCGCCGACCTGCTGAGCCACGACAGCGAGCGCGTGGTGAAGGCGGCGTCCGGCGCCCTGCGCAACCTGGCCGTGGACCTGCGGAACAAGGAGCTGATCGGTGAGCACGGCTCTGCACACCCACCCCGGGCCGGGCAGGAGCATCCTGCTGCTCCTCTCGAGAGCAAATGGGCCGCCCGTCACCTTCCGCGCTGGTTTTCCCAGCAGTCCTGTTCTTTCTTGCTCATGCCCGGCTCTTTCCCCTTCCCAGGCAAGCACGCCATCCCCAACCTGGTGAAGAACCTGCCTGGAGGCCAGCAGACCCCTGCCAAAAACCTCTCTGAGGACACGGTGGTGTCCATCCTCAACACCATCAACGAAGTGATCGTGGACAACCTCGAGGCCGCCAAGAAGCTGCGGGAAACGCAGGGGATTGAGAAGCTGGTGCTGATCAACAAATCCGGGTAGGTGCTGCTCAAAGGGTGATGCCAAGGGGTGGAGAGGGCCTTCTCCAGCAGCCTCCCCCGGGCTGTGACCGTTTCTAAATGTCTCTTCCTTCCCCTCTTCCTAGGAACCGCTCAGAGAGAGAAGTCCGAGCAGCCGCCCTCGTCTTGCAGACAGTCTGGGGCTACAAGGAGCTGCGGAAGCCCCTCGAGAAGGAAGGCTGGAAGAAGTCAGATTTCCAGGTGTGGGGATGCCCTGTGGTGGCTGGGGTAGTCGGTGGGGTCCTGCAGCAGGGAGGAAGGTGTTCCTGGAGCTCAGCAGGACCGGTTTGCAGCCCTTGGCCTTGCTGGTGGGACTGGGCACCCGCAGAGGTGTCCCCTGTGCGGGAATGTCCCTGCTCCTCAGCTGATGGCCAGCAGGAAGGCTCTGCTAAGGACACTCTGAAGTGTCACACCCCGTGTCCCACACCAGCGTGTGGCTCCACAGGCAGGAGTTTTGTCACCCTAAACTCTGCCGTGGCAGTGCTGAAGAACAAGGTTCTCCTGGGCTCAGTTTCTTTCCCAAAAACAGGGACTACTCATTTTCCTGGAGCACTGGGCACTGCCCCAGTCCAGGCAGGGCCCCCTTGCTCTAATGGGGATGTGGTGGGGGCTCGAGCACCCTTTGGTTACTTTGAGCCCCTTGCTCAAGGGTTGTGGGAGGGCTCCTGGGTCCATCCCGGCGCTGGAGGGGTGGGATGTGCCAATGGGGAAGGAACATCCGGACCCAGGGTGTGACTGGTCACTGTCTGTTGCTACAGGTGAACCTGAGCAATGCCTCTCGGACCCAGGGAGGCAACTCATTTGATGACAGCACCTTGCCTCTCATCGACAGGAACCAAAAAACAGGTAAGTGCCTGCCTTCAGCACCTGTGCCCACCATCATCCCCCCACACCGTGTGGGTACCCAGGGCAGCTGGCCTTTGTCCCCTCCCTGCCCTTCAGCCCGGGCTTCCCTGGCACCCACAGCTGCTCACACAGGGCCATCACCATCAGTTTGGGCCGTAGCTGGCTTTCCTGGCCATCGGGGCCCTCAGTTTGGGCTTTAGGTGGCTCCTTGGGGTTGTCACTGGTAGGGCCTGTAGCGTCCTCGGGTCACAGAGCTGTGGCTGCAGCTGGGCCTGGGCTCCCCCAGCTGGGGCAGGTGGCAGTTCCTCCACGGCTCAGGGACTGTCCCTGACCTGCTCTCCCGTGCTTGTAGATAAGAAATCCTCCCGGGAGGAGATCCAGATGAGCAACATGGGACCAGGTAGGAGAGGGACTGGAATGGGGGGGCCTCTCGCCCCCTCAGTGTGCAGGGAAGGGGGGCAGAGCTCACATCTCCTGTGGGGATGGGGCAGCCCTCCCTGGAGGCGACACAGCTGACTGTCCCCTCTCCTACTCCAGACAACTATTCCACACTCAACGAGAGGGACCACAGCAGGACGCTGGAGCGATCCGGTGACCTGGGAGAGATGGAGCCGGTGAAGGCGGCGCCGCTGATGGTGAGCAGCTGTCCCTGACCAGGGAGGGGAGCAGGAGATGCCACATCACTGTCCTGGCTGGCAGGAGGAGGGGAGAGCTGGGCTCCCACAACTAACACACCCCCCCCCACCCCCTCGCCCCTACTAACCCCGTGTGTCTGCAGCAGGAGGAGGAGGGGCAGGAGCCGCAGCCTGAGGTAGAGGAGGCGGAGGAAGAAGCTGCTGTGCTTTCCCCCGTGTCGGTATGTCCCGCGGTGTCCTGCCCAATCTGACAGTGGTGACAGATCCTGCTGTGCTGTTAGGGGTGCTTGGCCAGCCAAATCCTGCTCCCGTTGATCGATCTCTGCTGCCGTGGTGCCGCCTCCGCCGCTCTCGCTCCCGCCCCAGCCCTGCTAACGCCTCTCCCTCTCTCTCTCCACAGCAGAAGATCTAGCTGGCCTGCCCACCTCCGCTCCGTTTGGGTTGATAATATATTATATATATAAATATATAACTCTTCATGGTGGAATGGACCGACTTTTACCTTGTCTTACTGTTGGAATTTTTGCTGGACTCCTTGTGCCAACCATCCAGCCAAACCATGCCTGGGCCGGCTCCCCGGGGGCCACTCGGCCTCCTCTGGGCCTCTGCACCTCCCCGTCCCGGGACACCACGACTGAGAGCTCCTCCTCCCGTCCTCCACCACCACCTCCTTCCTCCCGAGGGGTAAAACCTCTTCCTGCCTGACTCTGCCGGATCAGCCGGCGTGGATGCTGCACAAGGACTCGGATCTCTGCCTTGACCAGGAGCTGCCTTCTCTCCCACGCCTTCCCCCTGCTGCAAGGTGCCCGCAGGGACTGGGACTGGGACCTCACTCGCCACCGCCTTGTTTTTGGTTTGGTTTCGTTGCCTATAGGATGTATTTTTTTTCGTGCGGGATCACTCTTCAGCCAGGGACAGCACAGACATCCCTCCTCCCTGGGGGCTGCAGGACCGGGGTCCAGGGGCTGGAGCCGTGGGTGGGGAGGGCGAGAGGAAGGACAGCCAGCAGCCAGCAATAACTTCTCTTGCTTTGCTCTAGACGAGGCTTCGGGGGGCGTGGGAAGGGGGATGTGGCTCTGGATCCTGCGGAGGGGTCTGGATGGGGGAGCCCCGGCTCCCACCCGGTGCCTGTGTGAGGAGGATCCTTATGTGGGGAAGAGGGTCAGTGCTGGGGCGAGGGACGGGCCTCCCAGGGTGGAGGTGTGAAGGGTCCCTGTGGAGGGAGGAGACGCAGTAGGATTTTGGGGAGAGGGCTTGGGGCGCGCCGTGCCGGGCGGCTGGAGCCGGGACCCCCACGGCGCTGCCCCCCCCGACTTTCTCTTGACACGTGCCTTTCTTTTGCCACTGTGAAATAGCTGTTTGAATCGTACTGTCCGGCTGCTTCCCTGGGGAAGGGGAGTTCCCTGGGCTTCCAGCAGGGCTTGAACTCCTCCCTTCCCCACCGGGAGCCTTCCCTGGCTGCAGTGGGGCTGGGAGCCTGTTTCTGGGGGGAACCCACCCCCCCTGCCCTCGCTGAGAGGGTTCAGGGCATTGCCATCCAGGCCTGGGGAGCCTGGGCTGCCACGGGAGCTGGGATGTGCTCCTCCTCCTCCTCTTGGCTGTGGTGCTGGGGCACATTGACGTGCTGTGATCTTCTGGGGGGCCCTGCTGCTCCCTGTGCAACTGGAAGTCTCTGTAGGAGGCTGCAAACTGGAGCAGGAGCCCTCCCAGCCCGGGGCTCCCCCCGGGAGGGGTGTGGGGAGGTGGCAGGGGCAGAGCTGGTGCCTTGCTCCTGCCCCAAATCCCCCCCCCCCCAGCACCAGCTGGGCCCTCCCTGCTTCCAGCCCCACCTCAGCTCGGTTGGGTTTTGTTCTGGGGTCTAACTCTTCTCTTTTCCTTTAAATATGTAAAACACTAATTCCTTTTTTAATTTTTAATTCTAAATGAACCAAAAAGACAGCATCCCCCTCCTCTCCCCCTCGGCCCTGCTGGGGAGGGGGGCTGAGGAGGGGAGGAGGGGGAAGCACCAAGCCGTTCCTTGTCTGATTCCTGTGCACACTCTTGTAACGCTTTGAAAACAAAATGATTTTTTTATATAAATAAAGTTTTTAAAGTGTGTCGGTGTGCCTGCCCCCCCTGGCTGCACTCTTGGGTGTTTCTGGCTTTGCTGTTGGGAACAAGGGCCTTTTCCAGGACTCCCAAAGGTGTCGTTGTGTGACAAACCCTTTCTTGTCTGAGGGTGACACTTCCCAGCCCTCCCACCCTGCCTTGCACCTTTGTCCCCAAAGCCACCAGTGAGCAGAGCAAAGGCAGGACGGGGTGTTTTATTGCTTCAGGTCCAGGGGGCAATGCCCAGGATGTGTGGCTTGGCAGGGACAATGCCAGGAATGTCTTGCAGGAATGCAGGCAAGGAATGGTGCCTGGGATGCCTGGCACCAGCAAGGCTGGGACAGTGGGCTGGGTGGGACAAAAGGAGGCATGTTGGGCTCAGCAGGGGTAAGTTGGAGACCTTTGGAGACCGTGCTGGGGACATGCAGGCTGGGGGTCAGAGGAGGAGTTTGTTTGGGGGCACACAGGCTGGGGTTCAGAGAAGGAGTTTGGAGACACCCAGGCTGGGGGGTCAGAGGAAGAGCTTTTTTGGGGGCACCCAGGCTGGGGGTCAGAGGAGGAGTTTGGGGGCACCCAGGCTGGGAGTCAGAGGAAGAGTTTGGGAACACCAGGCTGGGGGTCAGAGGAGGAGTTCGGGAGCAGTCAGGCTGGGGATCAGAGGAGTTTGTTAAAGGGGCACCCAGGCTGGGGATCAGAGGAGTTTGTTAAAGGGGCACCCAGGCTGGGGGTCAGAGGACGAGTTTGGAGACACCAAGCTGGGGATCAGAGGAGGATTTTGTTTGGGGACACGCAGGCTGAGGGTCAGAGGAGGAATTTGGGGGGACCCAGGCTGGGAGTCAGAGGAGGAGTTTGGGGACATGCAGGCTGTGGGTCAGAGGAGGAGTTTGGAGGCACCCAGGCTGGGGGGCTCAGAGGAAGAGCTTGTCGTGGCAGGCCTGGCAGTACATCTTGTCTCCCCACTCGCGGAAGGTGCCTTTCTGCAGCCGGCCCAGGCAGTAGGTGCAGACGAAGTGCTCGGGGTGGTACTTGCGCCCCGCGGCCGTGATGCAGCGCCCGGCGACGGGGCGGCCGCAGCCCTGGCAGATGGTGCCCTGCCGCCGGTGGAAGTGCAGCTCGCAGTAGGGCCGACCCTCCAGCTCGAAGAAGGAGCCGCCGGAGAAGCCGCTCAGGCATTCCTGGGGGGAAGGAGACCCGGAAAGGCTGGCACGGCCTCAGGGACGCCGGGCAGGGCCACCCCGCCGCCCACACTCACCGTGCACACGAAGCACTCGGGGTGCCACACGCCCTGCAGGGCCGACAGGTAATTGTCCGTGACCGGGCGCTCGCAGCCCTGGCATTTGGGGGCGAACATGGCCAGGAAGTCCTGGCGGCAGTAGGGCTTCCCGTTCCGCTCCAGGAACCCTGCGGAGAGGGGATCGGGATGGGCACCCACCGGGGGGGTGGGCAGAGGGCATGGATGTGGGCTTGCCCGGGGTAGGAGGCAAGGGAAAGACTGTGGAGGGATGTCAGATGGGGCGGTAGGTGCGAGGGCAGGGGCTACCTGGGGTGGGGGCAGGCCTGCCACGCCCGTCCCCTGGGACATACCCTCGTCCCCGAAGACCTTCCCGCAGTGGGCGCAGAAGAAATGCTCGGGGTGCCAGGTCTGGTCCAAGGCCGTGAGGACTTTCTGCAGGAACAGGTGAGGTGAGGCGGCCGGTGGTGACGGGGGGGTGGTGTGGGAGCACAGGGGGGGATTTACCTCGCGGATGGTGCCGGCACAGTAGGCGCAGCGGGGGGAGAAGGCCTGGTGATAGTCCTCCTCGCAGAACGCCCGCCCGCCCTGCTCGAAGAAGGGCTGGCTGTCCAGCCCCTGCCCGCAGCGGGCACAGGTGAAGTGCTCGGGGTGCCAGGTTTTGCCCAGGGCTGTGAGCACCTGTGAGGAGGCAGGAGGAGGCTGAGGGCGGCTCCGGGGGGATGCTGAGGGGAGGGGATGCCAGGACGGCGGCGGGGGGCTCACCTTGCCGGCGATGGGCTTGCGGCAGCCGGCGCAGACCCCCGCGGGGGCGGCTGTGATGCCCAGCTCCTGCAGGTCCCGGGTCAGGCTGCCCAGCATGTTGTCCAGAGAGGGCTCTGCGGGCACTCTGCCTCCCTGCCCAGACAGCTGCCGGGGAGCAGGACGGTGAGGGCTGGGTGAAGGTCAGGCCCCAACCCGCTTTCCCCAGGGCCAAGCTCACCTTGCTCTGCATGTGGCCCAGGTCGGCCAGGAGCTCATCCAGCTGCTGGGCGGCTGCCGTGGGTGGGGGCTGTGGGACCGGGGTGGGGCTGCTGGACACGGCACAGGGGGGGCGGTGATGAGGTTTCCACTTTTTCTAGGACTGAGACCCCTCCAGCCCCACCAACACAGCCCTTTCCCACTGCAGGGAACATGTATCCCAGCCCTCACCCCAGCAGGGATGCAGGGTACAACCTGCCCCAGCTCGCAGAAAGACCTGTTTTTTGGGCATTGAGGTGACCCCAGGTGGCACATCCCAGCAATGAGTGGGCACCCCCAGATGGCTTTGCCCTCCCATGGCCATTTTTACCTGTACACTGTCTCCAAATCCTTTCCCAGAGACTGAGCCTGAGGCAGCAGCTGCACCTGGGAGGACAAACCCTTGCAGCCAAGCTCCCCTGGCAGCTCCATCACGAGCTGAGGGGGTCTGTGCTGAGGCCTCTGTACCTTTGGGGCTGCCGAGGCAGGAGGCTCAGAGCCACGGGGGGCAGGTGGATCCTGGCAGGAGCTCGGTCCCTGCCACACAGGGTCCTTGGAGGCCTGGAGGGAGCTCTGCTCCAGTTCTGCCAGCAAAGCATCTGCACAGAGAGACCCCCTCCCTCAGGCACCACAGCCACTGGCTGCTCACCCTGCTGCCACCCCCTTGGGAGGTCTTATATGACTTCCAAAATCCCAGGAGCAAAAGGAGCATCCCAGCAGGCTCTGCCGGGCAGGTGCCAGTGCCCTGAGGGCACCCAGATCCCCATCCTCGGTGCAGGATGTGCCTGCCACTTCCTGCAGCCTTCCTGGAGTGTGGGCACCGCTGGCAAAGGGTCCTGCCCCTGCACACCACCCCTGGCCTGCCAAGGAACATCCGCCAGCCCTTCATTTCATCCAGCACGAGCCCTGGAAGGGGAGGGCTCAGCCTTGGTGGGTTCCAGAGCGCTGCTTCCCCCAGGAAGAGCCGAGAGCTCATTCTTCCCAATTCTGTCTCACCACCTTGGCCACCCCTCACAGCAGGAAATGGGGAATGCCCCTCCCTCCCCACCATGGCACAGCTGCTTCCCCACCCCAGGCCAGGGCCGGCTCCCAGCACCCCCAGAAGTTGTGCTGCAGTCCCGGGATTGCAGCGCTGCCACGGCCCATTTCCTGCTCTCAAGCTCGCTCCGTTTTTGGCCAAGCTCTTGCCCGACCACCCCATCAGCCCCCTGGGATGGGGGAGGCACTGCAGGGAGCGTGGCCCCATTGCTGCCCCCGTTGCTGCCCCCTTAGAGCATCCCCGCCTGCCCCTGGGGGAGAGGAAGGACAGGGCTCCCCCCAGGCGCTGCAGGCACGGCCCCACGCCAAGCCTGGCTGCAGGATCGCCTCTGGAGCGGCCCAGCTTACCCAAATCCTCCATCCTGCCCTGGCAGGGGGTCCTGTGGGCCGGGGCAGCACCCGCAGGGAGGTGAGCTGGCACTCGGGGCCGTGCAGACGCTCGGTTCCGGTGCCGCCTCCGCCCCCCGCGCCGGGTTGTGTCGCTCAGGGTTTCCCTTTGTGGGCTCTGCGCCTCACACCACGTGTGATGGGGCAGAGCTGGGGCACGGGGGGCCACAAACAGCCCCGGGCTGGGGCTGCAGAGGGAAGAAACTGGCCAGCAAGTTGTCCGAGGAGCTCTGGGTGTAAACTGGGATGCTCTGGGAGCCGGAGCGCGGGTGTCCTGCAGAGCCAGGCCTTTTCCAGAAGCCACATGTGCCGAGGGATGGCATCCCTGTGACGGTGTGACAGAGCAGTGCCTTTTGGGGAATGCTACTGGAGCCTCATCTTGGATTTCCAGGTAAGAGCAAATGCCCTTTGGGCAGAGAAATCCCCTGGGAGTGGCCAGTGGATGTGGGAACAGCTCCAAGGGACTGGTTCATAACCTGGGGGGCTGGTCTGTCGTCCCCTCTCAGTGCCCCTGCCCCCCCAGCGTGGCTGGGGGGGGTTTAATGCCAGAGGTGGGTGCAGGGGATGTGCACGTGGCTTGGTGTGTCCTTTGGGCTCTTGTTTGGGTGTTTGGAGGAGGCACCGCCCTGTAGGTGATGGATAACACCTCCGGCCCCTTGGTTACCAGCAAAGCTTCACCGTGCCCTGGCCTGGCGCCTCCTTAGTCCATCTCCCCGGGTGTTCAAGGGTGCCAGAAAAACCTCGGGAGCAAAGGCTGTGTGGCCAAGCGCGTCCTCTCGGCGGGGCCACGACCCCCGTGTGAGCGGGGAACCGCAGCATCCGGGGCCGCCGAGGCACGGCCGCTCCCACGGGCCGGGCTGACACCACCACGGCCCCGCTCCCAGGCTCTGCCGAGCCCGCCTGCACCCTCAGCTGGGCCGGGCTCGAGCCCCTCGAGCTGCCTCGGCGGGGTTCGCTGAATTACTGACGCGTTAATTACCGCGTCGGTGACGGCGCTTTTGTTCCCTGCCCGCAGCAGCGCCATCCAGCCCGGCGGCACCTCGGGGAAAGCCCCGCGGGACATTCACCGGGACGTGTTTCGGGGCAGGAATCCTGAGAGCCACCCAGAGACAAGCCGGGGCACTGCTGGTATCGCTCAGCCTTGCGTCAGGCGCTTCCCTCCCCTGCACACACCAGAACCTTCCTGCCTGCGGAACGTTTGGGGCTATTTTTAGCCTTCTCAGTGATTTACTCTCCCCGCTGGGGACTTGTGAGCCCGAGGGCACACGAGGAGCCGGCGCTGGAACTCCTCTTTATGAAACTGCCCCTTACAAGCCCCTCGGAGGCAAAAGCCTGAGCTGCTCCCTGGCCAGAGCTCTGCCCCCCTGCAGCGGCTCAACCAGAATTAAGCAACCCCAGCCTTGCCCGCAGAGGGGAAATCAGTCGTGACAATGACAAGAGCAGGTTGGTATGGGGCTGACAGAAAGCAAGACCCGGCCCAGGTCGGCAGCTGTGGGGAAGGTTTGTGCTGAGCCTCTTGCCTGGGTCTGGCAGGGACAGGAGGAATCCCCGTGCAAGTACCCTGAGCTTTGCTTTAACTTTCACAGGTTGCCCCCCCTTCCCTGGGCTCGGTGTCTTGCTCAGAGGAATAGGCACTCCACGGTGAGGTGGTTTATTAGAGGAACCGAGGAAGGGAGAGCTGGACACACCTTTGTCTTCTAGGAACACGAAACAGAGCTCAGGACTCGAAACCTGGGAGCAGAAGGAAGCGCGGGGCGGCCGGAGCCCTCTTCCCTGGTGGGAACCGGTTCAGCAAACAGGATTTACCAGCTAAACGCCTAGGGCTCTTTGAACCCCGGTGATTTTTGCCGCCTCCGGAGAGAGGATGAGGAGCACCTCGCTCTGCTGCCGCGATGGGGCGCCTTTTCCAGAGGGGCGCTGTTTCCTTCCCGGTTTCCTTCCCCTGGGATGAACAGTGGACGTGGAAGCGGAGGAGCTTCCCATGCCCAGCCAGGGCAGCTCCCCCTGCTCGGCTCTTCCAGCCGCAGCCCGAGGGGGTGTCGCTCCCTCGCCATTCGCTCTGGCACAGCAGGAACGGGCTGGGATACCGGCCACGCTGCCGTCCGGGACAGCGTGCGAAGGTCACGGCAGCAGGGATTTAGATCAGGGATGGGGATCCCCGGTGACCCGTGTAGAGGAATGAAGAGAAATCCAGCCAGTTTAGCCAATATTTTCAAGGACTGGGGGGAAAGCTGTATTTCCTGGCCTGGGAACGTCACCCTTTGTTCTCCTGTCCTAGAGTGTGAGTCAGATGTGTAAAATGTGGGTAAGGTCGGCCAAGCCACCCATTCCCGAGGAACCACGGCACAACCCCCCTGCCCAACCCCACGCGCGGCTCCCGGCCCGGGGGATCAAGGGCGCACACGAGGGATCGCTCCAGGTCCCAGGGCACACCTGGACACTGAGGCTGCTTGGACCGGGACCCCGCTCCCGGCACCGGGCACAGAGCGGGGATCGGGACGCAGAACCGCATCAGGGGGTTCCTTTGGGGAGGAACACAGGCTTTGCAGAACGCAGGGCCGGGTCCTGCCGCGGAGCCGGCCCCGGGGGTGCTGCCCAGGGGCCGTTCGGGGCAGGTGACGGGCACCGGGAATGTGAACCGGGAAGGTGCAGCGCCACCGGGAGGTGGTGCCTCCCCCGCCCCAAGCGGAACTACAGCTCCCGGCAGGCCCCGCGCGTGCGCCGCGCCGGGACGGAAGTGGGCGGGCCGCGCGGCCCGGGCCCCGCCCCCCTGCGCCGGCCGCCATTTTGTCACCGACTTTCACCCGCCGCCCGACGGGGCGGTTTTTTTTTCTTAAAGGAGAAGCGGCAGCCAAAAAGCGGCCCCGCCGCCAGGCCCCGCCGGCACCGCGGGCGGCGCCGCAGCCCCGCCGCACGGAGCGGCCGCGCGGGGCCGGGGCGGCGAACGGCTTTCCCCCTGCCGGGCCTCGCCCGCGGGGCGAAGGGGGCCCCCCGGGGGCAGGCGGAGGGGCGCACACAGCGGCGGCGGTAGGGAGCCCGGCGGTGCCGGGGGCCGGGCGTCGGCCGGGGGCCGAGCCGGGGCGGCGGGCGGCGGGGGCCGCGCTCGAGTGGGCGCCGAGCGGGGCCGGCCCGGGGGGGGAGCGGGAGCGCGAGCGCGGCGGCCGCGGCGGCGCCTGCGCGGGGGGCGGGGGGCGGCCGGGGCGCGCGCGCGGAAGCCGCGCGCTGGTTGGCCGCGCGGCCGCTCCGTAGGGGGCGGGGCCCCGCCCCAGCCGGGCCGCCCATTGGCCGGGGCGGCGCGCGAGCGGCGGGGGAAGGCGGGAGCGCGGCGGGCGCGGGGGGGAGGCGGGTCTCGCGGGGTTAGGGGCGGGGCCGTCCCTCGCGTCCCGCCCGCCGATTGGCGGGTGCGGGCGCCGGCGGCGCGCCGGGGCAGCGCGTGAAGGCGGGCGGCGGGCGCTGATTGGGCGCGGGCGGCGGGGGCGGGCCCGTCCCGCCGAGGGAGGAGCGCGGCCGCCCCGGCCCCGCCGCCGCCGCCGCCCCGATGCCGGCGGGCACCGAGCAGCCGGGGGGCGCCGCCGCCGAGCCGCCGCCGCCCGCCCCGGCGCCACCGCCCGCCGCTGACAGGCCGCCCGCCTCGGGCCGCCGACGACCGCCGCCCGCCGAGCAGGGGGAGGAGTCCGGCGGCAGCCGGGTGCTGAGGGGCGGCCGGGAGCGCGGACGCGCCGCCGCCGCCGCCTCGGCCGCGGGGGGAGCCGCCGCCGCCGCCGCGTCCCGCCGCCGTAAGGCCGAGTACCCCCGGCGCCGGCGGAGCAGCCCCGGGGCGCGGCCCGCCGCCGAGCAGCCCGCCGCCGAGACGCCGCCCGCGGCCAGGAAGGGCCCCCGGGCCGGGTGAGTCCCTGCGGCGCCGCTGGGCCCGCACCTCTCCGGGGTCGCGGCCGGGGCCGGGCGTGGGGGGCTCTGCGGGCGGTCCGGCGGCATCGCGCCCGGGCCCCGGGGCCGCCTCCGGGCGCGGGACGCCCCGCGCCGCCGCCCCTTTGTTCCGGTGCCGCCGGTCCCTTCCCAGGAAGCGCCGCGTCCCGGGAGCCGCGGCCGCTGTCCCGGGGCCCCGCGGAGCCAGCGCGGTTTGGGCCCGTCCTTCTCGGGGAGGGGGGTGGTGGGACCCAGGTTCCCGGGGGAAGATGTTGCACCCCCTGCACCTTCGGCGCGGAGCGGGACCCCGGCCACGTGCACGCGTGGAGCCTTCGGGAGTGCAGCTGCTCCGCCCTGTCCCAAGCACAAAATCCCCCTGGCTCGGGCGTAACTACGGTGGGCAGGGCTGGCCCTTTGCTGCTGGGTGTTCCTGGAGTTCCCCTCAGCTCCCTGCCGCTGGAATAATCCACCTTGGCACGAGGGAGTGAAAGCAGCGATCCCAGGGCGAGGCAGTGGGAATCTGGGGAGCTCATCTGCGTGTCGTGTAGTTCCTTGTTTCTGCCCCTGTGCCGCAGAATCTGGCTCTTATACTTGGTTTTGTGGTTTTTTTTCAGGTGTGCAGATAAAGCAGCTGGTAAAGGTAAGAGCTGAATTACTCACTCCTGCCGTCTCTTCCATCCGGGAAGTCTGGGCTCTCCTGGAGCCAGATGTCTGTCTTGTCCCCTGGAATTAACCAGATATGTCTTAGATCTTCCTTTTAAAGAGTGTTTTGGTGCCAGATGATGTGCCTGGTGGTTTGACAGCTCTTGTTGCACAGCATTCCCAAGCAGCAGGCAAATCCTGGGCTCTCTTCTGTTCTGGAGATCACGAGTACAGGTGTAGGTCCTCCAGAGCCGTGTGGAAATGACAGTATTCAGCTATTTACAATTTTTCTTTTCTAACTCTTAGTGGATTGTGGATTTTTTTACGCTCATTTCTTCAGGGGTGAAGGAGAAAATTCTTCAGAATTTGTGGAGACAGTGGCTTAAGGGGTCTGAACACAAAAGCCTCAACTATGGGGAGCTGAGACCTGGAACAGAATTTTTGTTTTCCGGTGCAAACTGCAAACTTTGTCGCATCTCTTTAACAGCTTCTTGTTGGAAAAACAAAAACCAAAAAAAAAAAAGTTTGTGGGCTTTGCTGATAGCTCCTGAA
The DNA here is from genome assembly GCF_036250125.1 of Pseudopipra pipra. Taxonomy (NCBI): domain Eukaryota; kingdom Metazoa; phylum Chordata; class Aves; order Passeriformes; family Pipridae; genus Pseudopipra; species Pseudopipra pipra. The sequence goes on along the minus strand of NC_087554.1, from coordinate 543,662 downwards.
ACAGCTCCAAGCACAGGGCTTTGTGTGGTGTTGGTTTTGATCTGGCACCAGAGGATTGTGATGGGAACTGTGAGGAAAGGAGGTCACACACCTGTGCAAATGAATTCCCCTTCCTGCCGGAGCCGTCCGGGTTGGTTTGCAGGCAGCTGTGTCTCAGAGGCTGCCCTCGAAGCAAAGTTGCTGAAACGTGTAGGAAAGCTTAAAATATTTGCATGGTAGTGGTAGAAAACAGGCAGAACACTCCGGTTTTGCCCCGTTTCCTAGGATGTGTTAGGAAATGGCAGTTGTTGGTGTGAAATTCCAGAGTTTGTGGGCTCTCTGCACTCAGGACCTACTAGCCTTTAACTTGGGCTCGGAGATTTTTCAGCCACACTTGAACGTGAGAGTGGAAAAGGAGTTTGTTAAATTTCTGGGGCTCTTTTTTCCCCCCCCTCAGTTAGATTTTGCAGCCAAAAGGATGGAACGTTTGCGTGGAAATTGGCGCCGAGAAGTGCTGACAGCTTCTGGGCCGGAGGAAATCTGCCTTGGTGGGGCTTGGGTTGTTGCTTGTTTGTTTTGTTTTTTTTTTTTTTAAAGTCTTTAGAAGTGAGGAAGCTGCACTTCTGTGTCCTGGCTGCTCACTGGATGGAGCCCTTGGAGCGCCTTGTGCGGGGAAGACGTGCAAAAAATTTGGGCAGATGGTGCAGGAGAAGAGATACCCTCCTGCTCCCCCCCTTAGCCTTTAGCAGGAGCCTGACTAGGTGTGAGCAAACAGCAGCTTTCCTTGCACAACAGGGATTTTTAGCAGCCAGGAGTGCCTTGTAAATCTGGAAGGCAAAATCCCATCTGTCCTTTCACCCTGGATGGAGTTGGGATGGGGAGCTGAGTGGTTCTGGTGAAGGCTTGGAATTTCGTGCTGGTGTTCCCTGGCATGAGTTCTGACATGGAATTGATTTCTCATGGTGATTATTTGTGTTACACTGTTAGCCTTTACTACCAAAAACTAACTCCAGTTTGGAATCTTCAGTTGGCCTGAGCTCAGCCAGAACTGAGCCTTGGCAGGGAGGACAAAGGGGGTGCACCTGGTGACAGGTCCTGCATAGCCATGGGAAGAATGGAAAACAGGCTGTGCCAGGGTTTGTTCAGCAGATGTTGTTGCCTGGTGTTTGGAATAACGTTTTGAGGGAAAATCTCCAGCTGATATTGGTGAGGAAAGCTCGGGGTGATGGGTGCTGTCGATGGTATCCAGGATGCTGTGACAGTGGAACTGTGTTCCCGAATTTTCCCTCTGTACAGAGGCAGGCTTCTTGGACCTTGACAGTATTCCCTGTCATCTGCTTAGTCATGGAGTGGCAGGATTTCCCAACGTGTGTCTGTAGAAATATTAGTTGCATAAGTAGAGCATTTAATCTCAGCTTACAGACGGATTCACTGTGTGGTACAGTTCACATTCGACTTCCCACAGCGCTCTGTGTTCTCGTGGAAATAAATTTTGATTTTAGTTAGGCCTGAATGGTTGTAATTACTGGAATACAGGGTTGATGGATACACTTAATGTCCTTCCATCACTGGACTGAAAATTCTCTGTGACTCTTTGTTGGCAGTTGAACAGAACCTGCTTCTCCAATCCGATCTTACACCCAAACCAGCTTCTGACTCCATCCATGTTTTTCTGAGATTTTCCCTCTGCTGCTCCTTTAGGAGCTGGAAGGAAATCTTCCAAGCAGCTGGGAAAATGGGCTGTGTTGCTGTTCCAGAGGGAGTGTTGAGTGGAAAGGGCCACATGAAGCTTTTATTTACAGAAGAGATCAGTGCCACGTGCACCGAGTGTCACCTCCTTGGAAGTCCCTTCTCAAACCCAAAGAGAGGGGGTTCAAACCTCAAACTCAAACCTTTTGCACAGCGTGGGCTGGGGGCTGATTCCAGCAGAGCTCACATCCTTCTCCATGGCATGGTACAAACAGGGTTGTGTGTAGAGCACTTGTGTTGGGCAAGGGGCTGTTTTTTCCCCCTTTAGTTTGGTTTGGTTGTTGGATTATTTTGTTGTCGTCGTCGTTTTTTGAGGGGCAGGCTGGACTCATCAGAAATCTGCTTTTGTGAAGGAGAAAAGGAAGTTTAGGTGTGGGAAAGAGAAAAAAAAAATTATTACAGATGTGGGACTTCCCTTTTGCAGTCTCAGATTTTGGGCAAAGCCTTGGTGAGTGCTGATGGCAGCTGCTCCTGCAGCTGAACCCTTGACAGGCACAAGTTTCCTGGTGCAGCTCTGACCCTTGGATGGGGACCAGTGACCATGTTGGGGGAGTCTAGAATTAAAAGGGTTTTTAACTATTAGCTCTGTATTGCTCTCCTGAGTTCTGCTGCAGAGAAAATGTTTGCTGCATCTCCTAACGATGGGGGCTTGGAGGCACTTGGGTGTTCTCAGCATGTAAAAATGCCCTGGATCTGTTAGACAGAGGTGGTGAAGCAGAGGAAGTAGGAAGGAGAAACTGGTTTCAAGTGCCTTTGGGTAAAACCTGAGATGTTCACCATCAGGGCTGAGAACAGGGATGGAGAGCAGTTTTTACTGGGGAGGCCCTGGCACAGGTTATCCAGAGAAGCTGTGGCTGCCCCATCCCTGGGAGTGTTCAAGGCCACGTTGGACATGGCTTGGAGCAACCTGGGATAGTGGGAGGTGTCCCTGCCCGTGGCAGGGGGTGGAATGAGATGAGCTTTAAGGTCCCTTCCCACCCAAACCAGTCTGTGACGATTTGTGACGTTTCTAAAGGCATTTGAATTTGTAAGGGCCCAGTGTCACAGCAAGCACCAAAAACTGAGATCGAGTGAACTGTGCTTGGGAATTTTACTTTTTAAGGGATTAACTTGCTCACATAGACATTTCAGGCAGTTCTGTTATCTTGCCAAAACATATTTGGAGACCAGCCATCAGCTAAAAAGGAAACCACCTGTACGAGCTAAAAAGGAGTGCAAAGGCCTCAGGGCAGCAGTGTCTGTGATGCTTTTTGCTCTGCACAGGACCAGAAACATCCAGCTCAGATTCCTCAGGGTCATTAGCAGGTGTACAATTCCGTGTTTGGGGGATTCTCCAAGCATGACCTTTCACACGAAGCTGGCCTTTCCCAAAGCACTCGCTGAGGTTTACGAGCGTCTCTTTTGTAGAGCTCAGAGCCAGCGAGTCATCGTCTTGCAGGCCTTTATCCGAGGGCAATACAAGCTGCTTTCAAATATTAGCAGACAGTTTTAAACACTCCTGCTGCCTTTACATAGAGAGTTTCAGTTGGTTTTACTTGGGACAGTTTGGAGTGGGGGCCCAGAGGACCTGCCCTCCATGTCTGCGAGAGGCGCGAGGAGTGTGATTTAACGGTGGGGTTTAGGCTTCTTTTATTGTTATGAAAGGGGTCGCAACGGCTGTTTCAGATCCCAAAGAAGAGAAGGAAGAGGAGGAGGTTTCCAGCGTCCTCAGCCATGGCTCTGCCGTGGGCACGGCCCGGCCCAGCCGGAGCTGGCGCAGCAGCAGGTCGGCCACGGCGGCCCGGCAGCGGGACACGGAGAACTCCCGCGCCTCCAGATCCAAGACCGGCTCCCTGCAGCTCGTCTGCAAGTCAGAGCCCAACACGGACCAGCTGGAGTACGGTACGTGGCACTGAGTGCTGGGGGCCAGGCAGGCGTGGGGAGCCTCTGGAGGGAGCTGGCTGTGGCTGGTGCAGGCGCGGTGCTGCTTGGTCACGGGTGCCTTCTGCCAGCAGCACTCCTGGCTCTGAATGGCGACGGCGGTGTCGTGAGACAGATGAGCTCACTGCAGCGAGCACACGCTGAAACCTAATGGTGACTTTTCCTTTCAGAGGTCACAGAAGAGCATCAGTCTCCAGCTGGAGTCAGGTAGGACGCTCTTGACTCTGCGGCGTTTCTTCCGACTCGGTGTCTCGCGACAAGGGGCTGAGTTGTTTGGAAACAAATGCCCGTGTGAGATGTTCTGTGGGACAGGCAGCAGCTCTGTCTCATTTGCAGCGTGGGCTGCAGGGCTCAGGAGATACTGTGGGGGAATGGACAGTGAGATTGGATTTGGGCATTGCACTTTTATTCCCGTAGGAGCAGATGCCGTAGGTGGGTGGGTTGAGAAGAGGACGCTGCTCTGCCTGGCCTGTTTTGGTTGCCATCGTGCTCCTTGGTCGGTGCAGGCTTTCCCCAGTCATGCTGGATGAGGAAGTGCTGTGGAGTAGTGTCTTTCCCATCCTGGGGGCTGGTGCACGGGTGCTCTGCAGTAGTGGTTAAGCTGGTGCTGCCAAAGTCCTCTCTTCTCCTTTTCTCCCAGCAGTGATGATGATGAGGAGATGCTCATCAGTGAGGAAGAAGTTCCCTTCAAAGATGATCCCAGAGATGAAACCTACAAGCCCCACCTAGAGAAGTATGTTGGATTTTGTACTTACTGGGGGTTTAGACCAAAAAAAAAAATGGACATCTTAGCTGGATGAACTTACTATGCCCCAAAGCACCTGAGCAGGTTGCTCAGGGGGAATGGTTCTAAACAGTAGAATAACCAGGACTGTTCTTCTCTCAGAGACTAAAGCCTTTAGAGCCTTGCTGTCTGCCAGGTTTTTCCTTAATCCTCGTTCATGCTTCTGCTTAGAAGTGGGACTTGAGAAATAAGCCTGAGCTTCCATCCAGTTTTTGCTCAAGTCTTTGTGGAAAGCAGGCAACGGGAGGAGCATTGGAGTAATATGTCGTGGTTGTGTCTTTGTAGGGAAGCACCAAAGCAAAGGAGAAAAGCTAACAAGGGGAAGGAGGAAAAAGAAAGGCAGAAAGAGATTAAAGTGGAAGTGAAAGAAGAGAATGAGTTTCAGGAAGATGAAGAACCTCCAAGGAAGTGAGTAAACTGTGCAGTTACACCTGGCAGTGTGTGTTGTTTATTTTGCATTCTTGCTAGTGTACAGCAGTGTTTTGTTGCTGGTTCCCCCACTCCTCCTCCTCCTCCTCTGGGCCTGAGAGCTGATGGGGCAGCACTGTTTGTTCTGCTTCCTCACGTCTCGCCTGTGTTAGAAAAATCAGAGTTGGGACTTAGGTTTAGTTTAAGTTGAGGGGTTTTTCTTCATCCTGTGGTTATTCAGCCTCCGTGGGTGTGACCACACAGCGGGAAACTCTTCAGGGCACCCTTACAAGGGGTTTTGTTGTGATGCCTGAAGTGGATCAGTGTCAGAAATCCAGTGTGAGAGGGCAGCGTTCCTGCCGTGTGTTGTGGGGCAGACACAGGAACACCTTGGATGTGTGTGTGTGGTAAGCGTCCTCTTTGTACATGTGGGACTATCCCAGAGCTCAGGAAAACCACTTAGGTTCCCCCTCTCTTTGGAGGAGTAAACCAAGAAACTTTTGCTCCCCAGAGTCTCGACACCTCCGGGTGTGCTGTCGCTGGGACTCAGCATTGCAGCTTTCCTCTTGTCAGAGGAGGGAGATTGCTTTATGTATCTGTCCAAGCCATTCTTTGGGATGGTGTGAGGGAGAAAAAAAAAGAAAAAGGAGCTGCTTTTGTACCTCTCTGAGAGGTTGGAACAGCTGGGGCTCCCTCTGCTGACCTGCCTCGTGGGGCCACACGCTGCTGGTGCTGCTTCTCTTGTTGTTCCTAAGCTGCTGCTGCTTCACAGCAGAGAGGAGTGAGCAGGCTGGTATTTTGAGAACATTTCTGTCTGTTGGAGATGGCTTTTTTGTGCCTTGAGGTTTTGTTGTTTGGATCAGACACCGCTTTTGTGTGTAATAAAACCTGTGCCTCTTCTGAGGGCTTGGCTTGAATGCTGAGTGCCTGTTCAGCAGGTTCCTGGCATGGGCTTGCCATCAATAAAGATGTCTCAGTAGAGTCCAGAAAATACTTCCATCAATCTGCTCCAAGTACCTCTGCAGCAGTGGGATCAAGCTGTGGCTTAGGAGGCTGCAGTTTGCATGTAAGCACAGGTCTGCTCAGACAGAGTCTAGATTTTTGCCTTGACAGGTGTATAAGCTGGTGTCAGAGGCCTGTAAAATAGCTGCTGGATCATTAATCCCGTTCTTCCTGATCATGCAGGTTGGTGTTTTCCCATGGTATGGAATGTTCCCCAGCAGAGCAGAGGGAATAGGATGCACTGCAGGTTCTGGACTATGTTGGCACCATTACACGTTTATAAGAAATACATTAGGAAACGGGAAGGGTTGAGAGAGCAAACCACATGAAGCGTTTATTTCTCTAGAATTCTCCTTCCTCTGAATCTGTTTCCAACTTGCACTCAGTTTTTTTTTCTAGATCTTGCAGTTAATGAGGCAATACAGCGTAAACTTCAAAGTCTCTGCCCACTGCTAATGTCAGGAACCTTCTCTCAGTTCTGTTTCTGTATCCCTGTTACAGGAGGGGAAGGAGGAGAAAAGATGACAAGAGCCCAAGACTGCCCAAGAGAAGGTAAGTGATCCCCTCCACCCAGTTCTGTTCTGCAGACTTGCTTCCCTTGTGTCCTGCACACAGATGGGGATTGTCCCAAAGCCATCTCTCTTGCACAGTCCAGAAATCTGCCTTGAAGAGAATAAACCCCAAAAATAGCGTGCCTTGTCTTCCCTCCCCTCTTTTCCTTCCCCCTGTAGGTGTGGGTTTGATTTCTTCCAGCTGAACCAGCCCCCTCCCCACTTCTCAGTTGATCCCTACCCTGGCATTGCCCAGCAATAAGGTTCTGGGAAATCTGGGTCTCCTGGGGTTTTCCCAGCTCTAGGGAGAGCCCCAAGTAAGTGGCAGGAGTGGAGGTGGCACTTGGGCAGAGGCTCTGTCCCAGCCCTGACAGTATTGGAGCAGTAATTCTTGGCTCTCGTTTCACTGAGCTGTGCTTTGTTGTGCTGCTGCCGTGGCATCAGGGGCATCAGCCAATCTCTGCCCCTCACAGAAACAGAGTTCTGGAGTTCATGTGATTCTGTGTATCGAATATGTAGAGAGTCTTTATCTGTAGAATCACCCAGTCACAGAAGCAACCAACCACTCTGCCCCTTTCCTTGCCGACTTCCCAGGAAGAAGCCCCCGATCCAGTACGTGCGCTGTGAGATGGAAGGATGTGGCACGGTCCTGGCTCACCCCCGGTACCTGCAGGTTGGTGGAGCTTTCCCCATCCTGAATGGCACATGTGGGGGCAAGGAAGGGCTGTTGGGAACAGGCAGTGAAGCCCCCACTGCACTGACACTCCTCCTTGATGCTGTGTCTGCTTTTGCTGGGATGGCTGTGTCTCAGCTCTTCTCTCAGGGACTCTGCAAACTTTCACTCTTCCTTTTCAGCATCACATAAAGTACCAGCACCTGCTGAAGAAGAAATATGTGTGTCCTCACCCCTCCTGTGGTCGGCTCTTCCGGCTCCAGAAGCAGCTCCTGCGACATGCCAAACATCACACAGGTACAGGGCGGTGGGAGATGGGTACAAAACACCTCCTCAGGTCAGTGAACAGAGAGGGGGGAAAAAGGAAAAGCCTCTAGGATTTCTGGGGAGAGTGAAGCCAAGTCAGGTGGCATAGATTTGCAGGAGCAGCAGGGTATTACTGTCTTCTGGATTATCATCTTTTGAGGAAGTGAAAGAAATAAGACTATAGAGGCTTTTAATTCTCCTCCTGGCAAGTATCACTCAGGGGTTCTGTAGAGGAATGAACATCTGCATATAAAGACTCTACAGATAAAGTCTGCTTTATCCTAATTTGCCAGTCCTTCAGTGTTGGTCAGAGTGGATAAGTAGCTCTCAGAAGAGTCTTAATCGTGGCTGGCCTCTCCAGATCAGCTGCTGTGCTGCCTTGTGGGACTTCTCTTTGGCTGTACCTGCTGGCCTCCCAGAACTCCTAGTTCTGCTCCTTCTTGGGCAGCTTTACCTGCACCACGTGGGAGCTGGGAAAGGGAGCAGGTCTGTGGGAGAGCAGTGCTGCAACTGCTGTTGCCTTTCAGATCAAAGGGATTACATCTGCGAGTACTGCGCCCGGGCGTTCAAGAGCTCCCACAACCTGGCGGTGCACAGGATGATCCACACGGGAGAGAAGCCCTTGCAGTGAGTACCCTCTGCCTGTGCCTCCCCCTCCTGCCCCGAGGGACCCCCGACACACCCGTTCTGGGGCTGCACCCAGAGCAGGGGCAGCTCTGAAGTCAGGGCTGGAGCCTGTTGCTGGTGTCCCAGCTCTCTAAACGCACACGGTGTTGAGCTGCCCCTTGTCTCACCTGCTCCTCGGGGCAGAGCTGGGATCGTAAGCCCTCAGCAAATAAGGCCCTAGCTGGAGCTGCAGTGACATTAGAAGGCCCCTGCTTGTTTCCCTGGGCTGCCTCCTTGCTGCTGCTGTCCCCACGAGTGCGTGGGGACGTCCCTTTGTTGTGACCTCCCCCTTCTCCGCTCCCAGGTGTGAGATCTGCGGGTTCACCTGCCGGCAGAAGGCGTCCCTCAACTGGCACATGAAGAAGCACGACGCCGACTCCTTCTACCAGTTCTCCTGCAACATTTGCGGCAAGAAGTTCGAGAAGAAGGACAGCGTCGTGGCCCACAAAGCCAAGAGCCACCCCGAAGTGCTCATAGCCGAAGCGCTGGCTGCCAACGCGGGTGCCCTGATCACCAGCACCGACATCCTGGGCACCAACCCCGAGGCCATCGCGCCGCCCACCGACGGCCAGGGCCTCCCGCTGCTCCCGGACCCCCTGGGCAGTGCCCCCCCAGCAGATTGCCTGCTGCTGAGCCCCGAGGGGATGCCAAAGCCCTACTGTGGCGGGGCGGAGCGCGTGAGCCTGGTGGCCGACGGCAAACTCTTCGTGGGCAGCGGCAGCAGCGCGAACCCGGAGGGGCTGGTCATGAACACCGAGATCCTGGGAGCCAGCACGGAGGTGCTCATCGAAGATTCAGACTCCACTGGTGGACCCTAGTGGCAGGGGGAGCACCTGGGTGCTGGGACAGTTGGGACTCTGTATTTAAAAGGAAAAAAAAAAAAAAGAAAAAAAAAAGAGGAGGCACTTACTGAAAGAGAGGAAAGTTAAACAAAACTTACAATACTAGTAAATAACTGAAGGGTCTGCTCCCCTCCAGCGCGGATCACAGCACATCCTCTTTCTCCCAACCACTTCTCTCTCTCCCACGGCCCCTTTGTGGAAAGGGGCACGTGCTGCCATTACCAGAGCAAGTTGGACTGAGCGACGGATTTCTCCAAGGGAGGGGGCACTGCCGAAACCCTTCGCTCTACCCCAAAGCAGATAGATGCCTTTCTGGCTCCTTGACGTGGCCCCACTGGCAAACTAAAAAAAAAAAAAAAAAAAAAAAAGCGTTGGACGTGCTCTGGAGAAGTTTCTTAGGACTCCCTCTGCCCCTGGTCCCGACTTCTATGCACCGCTGCACTCTGGTCCTTGCAGTGTCCTCCTTCCTCCCGGGGCTGGGAGTTTGGCACTTTAGCCCCTCGGCAGGGTGAGCTGTGAAGCAGAGCACGTCCCGCTCCCACCCGCCGCGCTCCCCTGCTCCAGCCCTGGCAGGAAGTGGAGGGAACGCCCTGGCTCGTAGATCATGTTTGCTCGGAGAGGCCCGGGGGCTACAGGAGCCCTGCGTGGGAGAGGCAAGGAGGAGCATCCCAGTTTGACGACAGTAATTTGCACTTTGAACATGCTTCGTTTTTGTGTTGTGGTAACAAGATTCCTTATTTATTGATTAAAAAAGGGTCGGTATTTTTTAGTTCTGTTCTTAGGGGGCGGGCGTGGAAGGGGTTCAGGCTGTTTCCCAGTAGGCTCCGGTGCAGGGAGCACGGTGTGCCATTGTAACAGCGGCTGGGAGAGCAGCTGGGCAGCGCTCTGGAGTCAGATGTGTCTCGCAGCTTTTCCAGAGTAGAGGAGGGAGAGCCCCTGGAGAAGAGCCCTGTGTGCAGTGGGAGTCTCTGCAGCAGCGTGTTAGCAGGAGGATGAGGTGAGTGATGGAACAGCTGGCTGTCGTCTCCCTCCCTCCCGGCTCCGGGTGAGCTCCTTGCATTAAATGCTCTGCAGCCTTTCGGGGAAGGATGTTGTTGGCCAGGGACTTGTTCTCGTGGCCTGGGACAGTTGTGAGCTGCTTGCTGCTGGGGGGATGTGGTGCTCCTCATCCGACTCTGCCTCTCCTTTCCAGGTCTAGACAAAGGCACAGGAGCAGGGACTGGATATGGTTTTCTCAGGCTTGTTTATCCAAGGCAATAGATTGACGTGGGACTAAGGGGCTGTCAGCTTCTCTCCCTGCCCCCGTTGTGGGGGAGGGTGTTGTGTAGCCGTGTTCTCAAAGGTTCTCTCTTCTGCACAGACACCCCTGCTGTCCCTGAAATGTGGCAGGCCAGGTGTTGCCTGCTGGTGTAGTTAGGGCAGCTCTGAGCCCTTGGAAAAGTTTACATAGGATAAGAGGTGTCTGCTATGGAGACTTGGATTTTTTTTTTTTTGCTCTTCTCTGAGACTTTGTGTGGAGATTCAGTGGCCTTGAATTCGTAGTGGTTTTGGAAGAGGTGAAGAATAACCTGGCTTTTTGTTTGTTTGCTTGGTTTTTTTTTTTTGGTTGGGTTTCTGTGGTTGGGAGCAGAGCTGAAGTGTCTCGTCCGAGCACAAGATCAGCTGAGTTAGTCTGTAGCACACAGCAGCTTGGCAAAACCGGGTACCTGGGGTCTAGGAAACCGCAATAAAACGTGGAATTTAATCAGAAACTTAACAGGAAACTGACTCTGAACACCCACTCTGTCCCCTGTGCTGCCTGGAAATCCAGCTGTGGCCCAAACACGGTGGCTTTTGTTGGGCCGTTTGTCCCGGTTTGCCCCCTCCCTTCCCTCCTTACACGGATACCTTTGTCAGAGCAAGTCGAAACACTTCTGGCGTCGGGGCGGATCGTGGCGGAGCAGCCGGGTGCCCTGTGCCCTGGGCGTGGGCATCCCACGTGCTCACCCTGGCAGCAGCCTGGCTCCCGGGCCTGCCACGGGGTGAGGGCCCAGCACACCTGGTGGTGGGTCCTCTGGGACAGTGCAGTGGTGTTTGAACTAAACCAGTTCCTTCGGTTGGGATGATCCAGTTTCTTGCCTGGATCACGTTACTGTGATTTCCAGCTGGAGCTGCTTCTCTGCCAGCCCCTGTGCCCGTGGGAGGTGCGGGGCGGGCAGAGCCTTGCACAGAACACTAAGGTTGGAGAGCCCGGGGATTACTGGTCGAGGGATGGCACTAAAATGCCTTTGGGTCAAAGGCTTGCTTGCCTCTGACTCAGTGCTTGGCACCTGGCTGGGAGCTGAGGGAGGTGGCCTGGTCCTGCAGCCGCCCCGAGCGGAGCAGACTTTGCCACCGGACACGTTTCTGGGATGCAAAATCAAACATCTCCTTTGCTTCCTGGCCGGGACACCTGATCCTGCCGCTCCCCGCCTCGTCCTTCCATGACACCTCTCGTAGCTCTCCCTTTTCTTTTTCTGGCCCTGGCCAGGTGTCTGTCTGTCCTCTAACCACAGCCTGCTCGCCCCTGACGCAGGAGAGATGTGTAGCTCCCTTCCCACGCCCCTTTGAAGCCCTAAAACTGACACAGCCCTCCTGCAGCTCCTCCTCCCCTCGATGTCTCTCCTTCACTCGCATGCAGTTTGCTTCAATAAATTATTGTAGTAGTTTGCAATAAACTTTTTTGTATTTTTTTTTTCCCCTGTATTTATTTTTTTTTTCTCCTCCTGGGGGAGGGGTTGGAGGGGACACAGGGCCCTTTGACCACTCTGGGAGGCTGTGCCCGACGTGGGCAGCACTTTGGGGGTCAAGGGCTGCCGGGGCCAGGGGCTCCCAAAGCTCAGCAGCACTTTCTGCAGTAGCCAGGGGGTGACAAAGAGGCTGCTGGGGGTATGGGGCCCCCCGACCAGGCACACTGTGGTACTCGTGGGAAGCTGCTTTTCAACTCCTGGGGTTTTTTTTCCCCTCTTAATCTGGGTAATACGTAACCAAAATAAACATACTGAGGAAAAACCAACCCAACCCAGTGGGCTGTTTTTGTCTTGGTGCATGCAGCTCATCTGTGGGCTGGCTGGTGTTGTCCTGGGGCAGCTCTACCCCATCCAGCTTGGGGGGGTGAGTGAGTGGCTGCTGGTGGCCAGCTGCCAACTGGGTTTGAATCATGACCCTGGGCGAGTTTTAGGGGCTCAGAACCAGACTTATTTTTTGGGCTCCCAAAGAGAGACTCAGGGCCATGTTTGGGGGGCTCAAAACGGGGCTCAGAGCTTAAAAACGGAGACTAAATGCTTCATTTTGCAGTCCTGCTTAGAAACAGCCGTTAAATCCTGCTTTCAGGGCTTGAGGCAGAGAGCGTGTCCCGTGTCTTTGGGCTCACAAAGAGAGACCAAGTGACGCATTTTAAGGCCTCAAAAACCAGTGACTAAGTCCTGTGTTTTGGAGCCCTGAAACGAGGGTCACTCAGCCAGTGCTTGGGCTCACAGAGAGAGACCAAGTCCTGCACTTTGGGGGCTTTAAGGCAGAGACCGAGTCCTGTGGAGTGACCAGTACTGAAGGTGAGAAATGGAGACTGAGTCCTGCTGGCCTTACGTGGCCACATTTAGGGCTGAGAAGCAGTGACTGAGTCCTGCATTTTGGGGGCTTGAGGAGAGACCACGTCCTGTCCCTCAGCCCCTCTTTGGGGAAGGTGTCTCTGGGAAAGGGGGTTTAAATCTTTCCCCCTTTGGGAAAGAGGGGTTAAACCTGGGGGACCAGTCCCATGGCTGTGGGGCAGTAAGAGGGCTGGAGATGGCTGGGACAGACCCTTCTGCCAGGGTTTGGGTTGCAGCTCAGCTTTTGGCTGGTGCTGGATCTCCAGCCTTGGGGGGGATCCCCTCGAGCCTCCCCTCCTGGCCCTGCTCAGCCCCCGCTGCCTGCCCGGGCTGAGGTGTTGAGCAATGTCCGGGCTTTGCTCGCCTCTTCCCGGCAGTGGTTTCCCGCTCTCTGGCATGAGCCAGAGGGATTAACGTGCTGCTAATCCCACTGTGTGGCCGGGAGGGAGGAGTGGGTCAGCCGGGGCTGGGAGCCTGTTGCTGCCGGGCGAGACGGTTCTGGGCAAAGCCCTTGGAGTGGCGATGCGTGGGGGAATCGGGGGAATAATCTGTCACTGTTGATCCCAGAGGCGGGAATTTGCAGCGTGGTGCCAGGCCCCAGGCACGGAAGAGGGGGAGAGCCGGGCCAGCGGACGTGTGAGCGGAGCTCCCGGCTGGAATGCACCAGCTCAGCAAGGGATTGTCCTGCCCGGGCCGGGCGGGCGCTGCGCCCTGAGCCTGGTGGCCGCAACAGCTGCCCGGACCATGGCGGGAGCAGACAGTCCCTCGGCCGCCCTCCGGCGCCGCGACCTGTGCGCCCGCGGCATCCGCCTGGCCGGGAAGATGCGCTCGGACGTCGTCGACCTCCTGGACGCCTACGTGAGTCTGCCCTGCTCCTTCTGGCTGCTGTGGGGCTGGGAGCGCTGGTGGGGTCTGGGGGGGCTCCTGGCAGCTGTGGGGCGCGAGGAACCTGTCCCGTGGCGGGGATGGGGGACGAAGCGCTGCCGGTTTCTTTGCCTGCCGATGCCTGGGCGAACCTCGGGCACCCGGCCTCGCAGTGCCACAAACCCCTCCTGGACTGGGCCCTCCGGAGCAGCGCCGGCGTGGCTCAGGGCGGGGGGTACCCCCCAAATTGCTCCCGCCACCGCTGATCCCTGGTGGGTCTCGCCCCGCAGGTGGAGCAGCAGGGCCTGGACGCCTCGGCCAGCGTGGCGGCGGTGGAGGGGGTGCCGCCGGCGGCGGTGGAGCGCTGGGACGAGCAGACGGGGACCCAGCGGCTGCTGGAGAACCTGGCGGCGTACAGGGCCTTCCGCGGGCTGCTGGCGCAGATGCTGGAGGAGCAGCGGGAGCAGCTGGGTGAGGCCGACGCCGCCCTGGGCCGGGCGCTGGCGGCCGTGCTGCTCCAGGTCTCGGCCTTCGCCTACCACCTCGAGGAGCTGCTGCGGCTGGAGAGCCGCGGGCCCCCCACCGACGAGGGGGACGGGCCGCCCCCCCAGCCCCAGAGCGTCTTCGAGCAGAAGCTGCGGGGCCTGGGGGTGCTGCGGGAGCTGGCCCAGTGGGCCGTGAGGTCTGCGCGGGACCTGCGGCAGCTCGCCAAGCCCGGCCCGGGCGCCAGCTCGGCCCCCAGCCCGGCCGAGAGCCCCTGAAGGCGAGCGCGGGGCGGGGGGTCTGGGGTGCCACTGGGGCACAGTGGGGGGCAGCTGACAGCGAAGGAGGGCAGGTGGATGGGACGGACCGTGTCATTAACCCCTGGGCCCCCCGTGCTTTTGGTGCCGCTCCCTGTGGGGAAGCTGAGGCACGGGCCGTGGTGTACCCCGGAGGGAGCGGGGATCCCCAGGCAGGACGATCCTCAGTGGTCCTGGGGCTGGCAGTTGGAACTATCCCCTGGGAAGCGGCTTTGCTGCTCACCCCAGGGCCTGGAGGCCGTGACCCTCGGCTGGGGTCCTTTTCTTTGGAATTTGGTCGCTACCTGGTTCGCTGTGGCCACCCTGGGGGCTCTTGCGGATGCGAGGCAGGAGCCAAGGGGCAGCAAAGTGTCACCCGGCCAAAGGAGTCTCGGGACCTGCCCCGCAGCTGCAAGGAGCAAGGCTTTGCCTCCTGCACGTGAACTCTTCTGCCCAGCTTGTGTTGGCTGCTCATTGGATTTCTGCTCTAACTGCTTGGGGGCTTTTTGGGGAGGGGGGGGAAGTGGGGGTATGATCAGGAGGGGATTTCTTAACCTCTTGGACATGGTAACGGAGAGGATCTTTTCACCGAAGGCTGCGGTTCAGAAGCCCCTCTGCAAGGAGGTTGGTGCCTCCAGGGGTTATTTTAGGGCTGGAAATGGCACAGAGAATCAAACAGCCCCAACCACATCGCTCACCCTGTGGAGTGCTGCAGTTTCACAGCTGCCTGAGCCGTGGTTCTCGTGCTGACTGCATATGAGGGCTGCTGGCTGCTGAGTGAATAAAAGGGCTGGGAGATCTATCGGGGTGAGGTACTTCTTGTGGGAGGTGGGACAGTGGGGCTCAACCTCCCCGGAGAGCCTGGGCTGCCCTGTGCACACACCAGGGAAGGGTCAGTCCCGGCGGGGTGAGAGGTCTGGGAGGGATGGGACCCACTGGGAGGCCGTGGGGAAGATGAAGGAGCTGGGGATGAAGGACGTGGTGGTGGGAGGATGAGGAGGAGGTGGGGGGATTGCTGGGGTTGTGCCTTGTCCTGGTGTGGCCCTGCCTTCTCCCCTGGCCTGTGAGAGGAAAGGCAACACTGGGGGGAGAGCAGGGCCACGGCATGGGGAGGAGGCTGGGGACGTGCCTGGCTGGCCCCGCACAAAGCGGCTTTGTCAGGGCAGGGGGGGACGGCACCGGGCACAGCGCTGGCACCGGGGCCCTGGTACAGCACCAGCCCCAGAGCCCATCCTGCCCACCCCTCTGGCAACATCAGGGCACCCGGCGCCGCGGGGTCGGGTCCGAGGGCGGTTTGGTGCTGCCTCTTTGCTTGTGGGTGGTGCCCACGAGGAAGAATGTGCCCCTTCTTCACTGCCACTGACTGACTGCCTGCCCTCAGCTCTGCGGCTCAGACTGGATTATTGGGATGTTTCTGCTTCCCTGCACTCAGGAATAACAATTTCTGGCCACTCTTTTTTTCAGGGTTAGTGAAAGCGAGTCCCTTTTCCAACAGGTATTTTTTTCACCCGGTGTCCTCTGCTTTGTGCACTTGAAGCCATCTTGCTTTTGCCCCCTTGCACCCTGCTGCTCAGCAGTGCTCACACCTTCCCCGCCCACTGCCCCTCACCTTCCCAGAGGTGGGCAGAGGCATCTCGAGTGAACCTTGTGACACGAGCAGGTGGGAACAGACCCCTTTTCTCCCTCAGCAGCAATGGCTGGGTCCGAGGTGACCTTCAGATCCCGGGAGAGCTGGGATCACCCAGCCCTGGCTTGCAACTCGATCCTTCCCCCTCAGCTGCTGGCACTGAGCTGAGCTCGGCGCTGCAGTCGCTCTCTGGGGGTGGAAGCAGCAACAGGGACGATGATGTTGCTCCAGGGACTTCCCCATCCTGGGAAACACCGCTTTTACAACCTTCCTTGCTCCTGCCCTGTTACCTGGGCAGCGTGCTGGGTGTGTCTGTGTTTGTGGAGCAGCCGCAGCGCTCGGGAATGGCCACCAGAAACAATGGGAAAAAGCAATCCATAATCCAAACCTCCACGCTCTGGCTGAGCGAGAGGCTCCAGCTCTCGGCCTTTCCCTGCCAGCCAGCCCCCAAAGTGCCGTAGAGAGTCTGAGCTGGATGGGATTTAATGCTGTTTTTATGGGAATCACCAGTGAAGTGATTTGGCGAGAACAGGGGCACCCGACAGCTGAGCTCCCTCGGTGCCAGGAGGCCCTTTGGACTTGCTTTGCCACATGCTGAAAAGAAGTTGATCTGGGTGGCTGGAGGTGACTGAAGCTGTTTATTTTGGAAACAGAAATGAAGAGTTTGAGAGGAAGATAATCGTACCCGTGTGGCTAATGGTGCTGAGGACCCCATGCAACGGCCTCCTGCAAACTGAGGACCCACCAAAACCATCCAAGATTGTGCTTTGGGAAGAGAGAAAGGTTCTGCAGTGCTGGTGGGAAGAGGGAAGGGGGGCAGAGGGCTGCGCTCCCAAATTGCAGCAGGGAAGGAGCCACCACAAGCAACCCGTGGATGTGTTTAATTTCAAAACAATAAATATTTGGGCTTAACGTGTGGTTGGGCACACTTTGTGGGGTTGGAAAGGTTTCAAGCCGACTGAGGCTGCTCCCTGACCTCAGGCATACCCACTTGGGTGCTGGCATCGGTGCCAGGCAAGAATGGATTTGCCCCTTGCCCACCACGCCCTGGAGGCTGGTGAGGTTCAGTTGTGCAGCTCTGGCTCCTGGCTCCCTGATCCTGAGCCGCAGCCAGGGGGGGTGGATGTTCACCAACACTTTCCTTTTTAATAGCAGGAAAACCTTTTCCTCCCGCCTGAGTCAGCGGAAAGGATTTCCCTGGGTTTCCCCGCCGCGGCTTTGGCTGCGCTTGTCTCGCCCGAAGGAACAGGTGAAAACGCAGAGGAGGGGCTCCCCTTCCCAGGAAGGGCCGGGAGCCCTCCCTTCTTGCAGGAGAAGGTGCCCCAAGCGTAGCCCTGCGTGAGCTGGGAGAAGGAGAACCCGTGCGGTTCACCTCGTCCTGCCCCAGCGCAGCGCTCGCCAGCTGGCACCGCCGCAGTTGGTCCCCACCTGTTTCTTCCCCACTTCTTCCTTCATTTTTTTTTCCCTCTGTTTGGATCTTGTCTAATGGTTTCTCACCGCAAGCGCCGCTGGCGGACGCTCAGCAGGACGGGCAGTGCCTGGGAAACAGGTTTGCCAGGAGAGGAGCCGCACCAGCCCCGAGAGCTCAGCAGTGTCCCGTGGCCGGGGGATGAGCTGCCCTCCGAGCCGAGGGGGACCATGGGCTGGGGGATTTGCTGTGCAACCTGTGCACGTGGAACACCCAGATGCAGTTTGTACAGTTCTCCCGACCCAGGAGATGATGGGTGTTTAATACCCAGGGAAATTTCGTGACTCTGAGCGCAGGAGCACAAAAGGAGGTGAGACCGGCACGTGCCTGTCACCAACACCCTGGCATTCAGGGCTGCCCTGGGAAGATGCTCGTGGAGCTCAGTGGAAGAACAAGCTCAGGAACGTTTTTTTTGGCTGCTCCAGTCCCAGAGTTGCCACAGTACAGGGGTACCTCTGTCACAGTGGGAGCAGCACAGGTTTTAATTTGGCTTGCCTCAGTTGGAGCAGCAGAATCCTGGAGGATTTGCAGCCTCACCCTGGGCTGAAGCTGCGTGAAATCTCCAGGAAAAGCACTTCTGTGCCACTGCTGTGGCAGGCAGCTGGGAGAGCTGGGGTGCAGGACCTGGGGTCACAGCCCAGGTGCCCCTTGAGACATGAGGCAATTTTGGGCTTTGAAGCCATTTTTGTGTGTCATGGGCCACAGGGAAGGGGAGCTCAGGGGGCTGCTCCTGCGAGCGCTGTGGCCTAGACAGGGAAATGGGAGAAGCTCTTGGACCACGTTTCTCTGTCACAGCACATGAAGTGGGGTCCATGTAACCCATCAGCACCCCGAGTCCCATCACTGCCAGGTGGGGGCCATGGGGGACCCCAAAGGTGGGAGCACACCAGGGGCTCCCTGGGATGCAGTCCTGGTTAAAGGTGTGGGGGACACTGGGAGGGATGCCAGGGATGCAGGGTGGGGGTAAAGGGGGTACAGTGGGGCATCCTGGGGGTGCAGGGTTGGGGGTACAGGGGCACAGGAGTGCATAGTGGGGATACAGGGGCCACTGAGAGAGGTCCCAGGTGTGTAGGGTGGGGGTACAGGGGGTTCAGGGACACTGGGAGAAGTCCCAGGGGTGTGGGGTGTGGGTCCAGGGACTCAGGGGGTACAGGGACTGTAGGAGGTCACAGAGGTGCAGGGTGGGGACACCAGGGACCCAGGGGATACAGGGACAGTGTGGGGTCACAGAGGTGCAGAGTGGGGACACCAGGGACCCAGGGGGTACAGTGACAGTGGGGGGTCACAGAGGTGCAGGGTGGGGACATCAGGGACCCAGGGGGTACAGCGACAGTGGGGTGTCACAGGGGTGTGGAGTGGGGGGTCCCAGGACCCAGGGCGTACAGTGACAGTGGGGTGCCGCAGAGGTGCAGGATGGAGGAGCAGCGACCCAGGGGATACAGGGACAGCGGGGTGTCCCAGGGGTGCAGGGCGGGTGTCCAGGGACAGACGCGGGACGTGTTTCTCGCCGGTGTCGCCGGGGCGGGGCGTTCCCCGTGCCCTGCCCTGCCCTGCCGCCGCCGGTGCTCCGGTGCGGGCGGGGCGGTCCGGCGGCGGCGGCGGGAGCGCGCCGCGGGTGCGCGCAGGGGCGGCCCGGCCGTGCGCGGCTCCGGCCGCGGGCGGGGGCGGGCGGAGGATCCCTGCGCCGCGCCGAGCATGCGAGAGCCGGCGGGGCGGGCTGCGGCGGGGCGGCGAGCCGGGCCCGCGGCGGCGGAGCCATGCTGCTGGCCTCGGCCGTGGTGGTGTGGGAATGGCTGAACGAGCACGGGCGCTGGCGGCCCTACAGCCCGGCCGTCAGCCACCACATCGAGGCGGTGGCCCGCGCCGGGCCGCGGGCGGGCGGCAGCGTGGTGCTGGGCCAGGCCGACAGCCGCCTGGCGCCCTACATCATCGACCTGCAGTCCATGCACCAGTTCCGCCAGGACACCGGTGAGTCGGCCCCGCGCCGGGCCCCGAGCGGCCGCCGCGGCCCCCGCGCCGCTCCCCGCCCGCCCCGCCCCGCCGGGATGCTCCCGGGGCTCCCCGGGCTCTGGCGGGGCGCTGCCGGGCCCGCGATGCCCCGCGATGCCCCGCACACCGCCCGGCCCTGCCGGCGGTGCCCCCCGCCGCTCCCCGTGCCCCCCGTGCCCCCGGGGGTCGTGCTGCCCGGCCCCCTCCCCGCTGCGACGCCCCCGCCTCGCACCCGCCCCGCGGGCTTTTCTCGTCCCTGCGTGCGGGGGAAGCCCGTCCCCAGCAGACCTTTCCCCGTTCCCTCGGTGCTGCCACCGAGCCGCCATCAGGCGCGAAGGCCTAGAGAGCTGAGCGGTGCTCGGGTGCCAAATCCTGCCCCGGGGGATGGCAGCCCCTGGGGTGCCCAGGGAGGGGGCACAGGCAGGTGGGGGGATGCTCCAGGAGGGCACGGGCGGGTGATGGGGGTTGTCTGTCCCCCCCAGGCGGGGGGCCCTGGGGCTGTCTGGGATGCGGGACCACGAGCACCCGTGGCAGGGGGGTTGGCACAGCGGGGTTTGTGACCCCCCAGCAGCCCCGTGTTGGCCAGTGTGCTTTGTCCCTGGGGCAGGGGGTGCTGGGTGCAGCAGAGTGCCAGACACCCTCCTTTGTCCTTCTTCCCCCAGCAGCCTTGGGGGCTGGCGGCGACCCTCCCCTGCCCGGGGGTGTGGGGACAAGGGACCTCTGCGGAGAGGGGGCTGGGGGCCAGCTTCTGAGGGCTATTGTTGCCCAGGGTGGAGGACTGAAAGGGAGATTGTTCTGTCTCTCCCTGGGTTGCTGGGGATGTTGGTATTTTGGGTCATTAAACAGCTCTGATTTGGGGGGGTCGCGACCCTGGCAGGCCCTGAATAGCTATTGTTCCCTTTCTTCCCCTGTTGAATGGGAGGCCGGCTGGCGGCGCGGGGCTGGGGGAACACACAGCATTCCCACACTGCTGCCTGGGGACCGCCAGATGCCGCATGCCACCGCCGGATTAGGATAAATCACCCTCCGGCCGCTTTGTGCGCCCAGCGCCGGCGGCTTTGCTGACCTGGGTGCTCCTTCGCAGGACAGGGCCGGTGGCTCGGCTCGCCTGGGGTGTAGCTGTACCCCACGCACCACAGCAGGGTGCTGACAAACACCTTCTCGTTTTTAGCCCGCTGGTGTGTGAGACGTGGCCCTGCGGGACCGGCGGTGGTGGCTGCTCCCTGCGGAGTGGTGGGGGTGAAAAGGCACTGAAATTCTTGCAGGCTTTGCAGGACACGTGGTGAAAAGCCGAAGCAGCAGGCTTGTTATTTCTTCTCTCTGAGCTTTCTTGTTCCCAGTGCTGGCAGCAGGGCTGAGCCATGGGGTTCTGCACGGGGATGTGGAGGCAGCGCTGCTCGGGAGCTCATCCCACCTGTTACACAAACACCTCTGGAATGACACGCTCAGGACGGGACCCCAGGGCTGAGCCTGGCCGTGTTCAGCCTGCCTTGCCATTCCTTTAGACATCCCAAAGAAGAAGGTTTTCTCCTTATTGGAGTTTCCAAAATCTCTATCCATGCTTTGAATGCGTCCTAGTTGACTGGGAGTGCTGGGAAAGGAAACACCTAGCAAAAATATGGATACAGGGCACAGAACCTTTGTGCTTTGTGTGCTCTCATCCCACTCCTGATGTTTGCTGATGGGGGAGCAGGAGCCAGGCACAGGGCCCTGCTCAAACTCCTTTGCTTGGCCTCATGGGGATTTTTCCCTCTGCCACAGTTTGGGTTTTCATCGTGGGCCGGTTCGGGAGCTGCAGATGGTGGGGCTGGCACGAGCCCCGCTCCCCTGGGTGCACGAGTGCCCGTGTGTGCCACTGCTGGGGGGCTCGGAGATGACCCTGAAATCTTTTATTGAAACCTCTTCCAGTCCGGAGCTGAGAGGGAGACAGTGCCAG
Source organism: Pseudopipra pipra (assembly GCF_036250125.1). NCBI lineage: Eukaryota > Metazoa > Chordata > Aves > Passeriformes > Pipridae > Pseudopipra > Pseudopipra pipra. The sequence goes on along the minus strand of NC_087554.1, from coordinate 522,514 downwards.
GTGCTGCAGGACTCCGGTGCCCTAATGCCTGGTTTCCTCAGGCTCCCGCGGGAGGTCCCCGGGAGCGGGATGGAACAGCCAGACTTGTGTTGCCGCGTTTCCCCAGCGGGGCTGCGAGCGCTGGGCGGGAGATCCGCCCTTCCCTTCAGCCCAGTCGCACTGGGGGAGCACCCCCGGGCCGTGCACGGACCTCGGGGTGCCTTGTGGCAGGGCGGCTCGCAGGCAGCAGCCGGGGGAGCCCAAGGCACGCCAGTCCCCTGGCAGGGCGGGGACAGCAGCCGAGCCGGAAAGCCGTCCTGTCCCCGTGGGGATGGCACCGGCGGGGCAGGTCGGGGTGGTTTTGCTCCCTGCCCACGGGTGGGTGCTGGCGCCAGGGTCTGACGGCGTCTGTTGTGTCGCCCTCCCTCAGGCACGATCCGCCCCGTCCGGCGCAGCTACTACGACCCGTCGTCGGCGCCCGGCAAGGGAGTGGTCTGGGAGTGGGAGAATGACAGCGGGACGTGGACGCCCTACGACATGGACGTGGGCATCACCATCCAGCGCGCCTACGAGAAGCAGCACCCCTGGGTGGACCTGAGCGCCATCGGCTTCTGCTACGTCATCGACTTCGCCACCATGGGCCAGATCAACCGGCAGACCCAGCGCAAGCGCCGCGTCCGCCGCAGGCTCGACATGGTCTACCCGCTGGTCTCGGGCACCCTGCCCAAGTCCCAGTCGTGGCCGGCCAGCCCCGGGGCGGCGGCAGCCCCGCCGGTCCCCGCCTGCACCTGCCCCCAGTGCCTCCTGGTCATGAGCGTCAAAGCCACCGTGTCGGCCGCCGGCCCCGGCACCGCCACCCTGCAGCCCCGCAAAGCCCCCGCCCCGCCGCCGGCCGCCCCCAAAGCCCCGGCGCCCGCCCCGGCGGCCAAGGCGCCCGACGGCGTGGCCGTGGTGCGCGGCTCGCTGAAGCCGCTGGCGGCCCAGGGGGGCCGGCGTCAGGCGGCCAGCACGCCCGCCCTCAGCTCGGCCGGCTCCACCGGCAGCCCGCCCGGCGCCGGCAGTGGCAAAGCAGCCCGTCCTGGCCTGGGCACCCTGAACCGCAGCCACCTCCAGCGCCTGGCCATCGCCCAGTCCCGCGTGCTCATCGCCTCGGGGTGAGTCCCGCCGTGTGCCAGCAGTGCCAGCGAGGGGTGCCTGGGCGGAGGGAGGGGCAGCGCGAGCTTTTCCCCCTCCCCGGGGCACGGAGGGGCCCTGCCAGCCCTGAGCCTGGTGGGAGACAGACCTCGGTGCTCCCCAAGCTCCCGGGGCCGGGGGGCTCCGCTGGGCCCCTCGCCTTCCCCGCAGGTGCCTGGGGACTGGAGCGGGGACGGGGTGGCTCCTGCATCTCAATGGAGAGGCTGAGGCTGCTCTTTCTCTTGGAGGCAGGGGTTGGGTGAGGGACTGCGAAAGGCCCGAAGAAAAGCCATTCATGCCCCATGAGAAGGGGTCCCTCCAGACTCCCACCCACCAAAGACACATTTTTGTGAGGGGGTGGACATTTAATGAGCCTGTTTCTCCCCTTTGTCTGGCTCTGCCGTCAGCCTTCTGTCGCAGCCTGGCCCCTTTCCTCTCCCTCTCCATCCTCCCCCTTCCCTCTGCTCCTGACCTGCCGGGAAACTTTCCCATGGAAGAGAGCCCCAAGGGGAGGGGGGGGGAAAAGAGCTGTGGCAGTGACGTGGCCATAGGAGAAAAGAGGAAAAGAAACAACAGACTGGCCCGGGGAGCAGTGACAAAAAGGGGCCATGAATGGAGATGCAGGCAGTGTTTCTAAAGCGCCAGAGAAAAGGCGGTGGTGGGGCAGGGGGGGCACGTTGCCCCATCGGGGGATTCTCTGTTTCCAGCCAGGGCCCGTGCAGTTGCTCAGGCAACTGTTGTCTGGCCCCTGGGCCCCGTGGGGACGTGGGTGCTGCCACCGCTCCTGACGTGGTCTCTGCTGGCTCCCCCCAGGGTCCCCACTGTCCCTGTGAAGAACCTCACTGGCTCCAGCCCCGTCAACCCAGCACTGGCAGGTGAGGATGGGGCCGCAGCGAGTGCCTGTGGGTTCCCTGGGGTGGAAGGATAAACAGCCCCGGGGTAGGGGGCAGTTTTTGGGGATCACATGGGGTTTGAGGCGTGGCTGGTTCCTCGGCGCCGTTTCAGAGCCCCGTTTCTCCCAGGGATCACGGGGATCCTGATGAGCGCGGCCGGGCTGCCCGTGTGCCTGACACGGCCCCCCAAGCTGGTGCTGCACCCCCCACCTGTCAGCAAGAGCGAGATCCAGTCCATCCCCGGCATCTCCCACACCTGCCGCAAGACCACCAAGAAACAGGCCAAGAAGGGTGAGAGGCACTTTTGCCGCTTGGCCCCTGTCCCCCCTTCCCTGCCTGGTTCCCCTGTGCCCCCCATCCCCTCTGCTGCCCCTGGCAGTGAGTTTCTCCCTCTGATTCTTGCTCTCCTGCAGGTAAAACCCCGGAGGAGGTACTGAAAAAGTACCTGCAGAAGGTGCGGCATCCGCCGGACGAGGTGCGAGCGCCGGGGCTTGTGCTGGGGTGTCCCCGGGGTGCTTTGCTCTGGGATGGGCAGTGGGACATGCACAATGCCCTGGGCCACGTGGGGATCTCCTCCCTTCCCGTGCAGGGGTGTCCCACCACCCCTCATGGCTCTTCCCTGTCCCTGTCCCCTCCAAAGAGGGGTGGCAGCCCAGCCCCAGGGGTGGGTGCTGGTCCCAGGGCAGCTCATCAGCCCCGTGACCTCGGCTCTGGCTGCATCCATCCGTGTGATCCCTCTCCTCCCCTTCCTTCCGTGCAGGACTGCACCATCTGCATGGAGCGTCTCTCTGCCCCCTCTGGCTACAAGGGGCCCCAGCCAGCCGTCAAGCCTGACCTCGTGGGGAAGCTGGTCAAGTGTAGCCACGTCTTCCACCTCCACTGCCTGGTGGCCATGTACAACAATGGCAACAAGGTGAGAGGCCTCGGCTCGGCGGCCTGTGCTGAGCTCCCCCTGCTCCCGGGGAGCAGCACTCGAGTCCTGCTGCCCCAGAGGACTCTGACCTCCCACCCTGGCACAGTTTAATTTTTATCAGCAGCAAGCAAGCGCTTTGGGACTGCTGAGTCAGAACCCGGGGGTTGCACGGGTGTGTTTTCGCCCCCACTGTGCCCAGTTTTATGTGCTCGCTTTCCTTCCCGGGGTGAACTTTCATCCCCTGAATGTTTGAGCAGAGCTGCCTGGGATCTGGTGCCAGGCAGCGCTTTTCCAGCCACAGGAGGGCTTTCCTGAGCCCGCTGTAAATTGCCTGACATTCCCTAGAAAATGTGTTCCACATCGCTTGGAGATTTTTAATGTTCATTGTATTTCTCCCTTAAAAACAAACAAACAAACAAACAAACCAAAAAAACCCCATGAAATCAGAGGTAGGGAAAGCAATGAAAAACTGATGGGGAAGAGGAACACAGACCCCAGGTTTTTGGGTGAAGCTGGGTAGCCATAGTGATTCCCCCAGCCCTATCCCGTGCTTCCTGGGTGGTTTTTTGGTGGCTTTCACAGTTAAAGCAGCGTTCAGTGCTGCCCAGGCTCTGGGTGTGGCTTGCAGACACGGGTTTCAGTGTGTTCCCCTCTTCCTGCTCTCAGGACGGGAGCCTGCAGTGTCCCACCTGCAAAACCATCTACGGGGTGAAGACGGGGACGCAGCCCCCGGGGAAGATGGAGTATCACATCATCCCTCACGCCCTGCCCGGCCACGCCGACTGCAAAACCATCCGCATCATCTACAACATCCCCCCGGGGGTGCAGGTGAGGCCTGGCCCCGTGGCCAGGGCGGGGGTGGGGGAGATCCCCCGTGGGGCTGGCGGCCCTCGTTGCTGCTGTGTTACCCCCCGGGTCGTGCTGCAGCTCGTGCCTCCGCTCAGGAGCTGCTTGTCCGTAAGGATGCTGTGGGAAGCCTGGGTTGTGTCTGCGTGGGAGTGTTGTCCCTGTCTGCCTGGTGGCAGGGGGATGGCGACAATCGGTGTCCACTGAGGCTGGGGGGGGTTACCTTGTGCCCAGAGCATCCTTTTGAGCTCCAAAAGGGTTTTCTTCTCCCGCTTGCCACATTGCAGGGACCGGAGCATCCAAACCCTGGGAAGAGCTTCACGGCCCGTGGCTTCCCCCGGCACTGCTACCTGCCAGACAGCGAGAAGGGCAGGAAGGTGAGGGGCTCACCTGGGCAGCTCCAGCTGGCCAAGGCGTGTCGAGGGGGAGCGTGGGGAAAAATGGACTTGCTCAGGGGGAGGTTTTCCCATGGGGGGGAGCTCAGCAGGCTGGTCCCTCTGTTTTGGCTGGGGCAGGACCCTGTGCTGGGATCCCGAGCTCCCTGCAGGGCTTGGCTGTGAGTTGCCCACGTTGCCAGGGCACACCAGGATGATCGGGCGTGCCTCAAACAGAAGCGGGTGCTTCCCCACCCGGTGTTTGCCTTGCTGCCTGACCCCTCTCCTGCCCCCACAGGTGCTGAGGCTGCTGCTGGTAGCCTGGGACCGGCGCCTGATCTTCGCCATCGGGACCTCCAGCACCACGGGCGAGTCGGACACGGTGATCTGGAATGAGATCCACCACAAGACAGAGTTCGGCTCCAACCTCACCGGCCATGGCTACCCCGACATCAACTACCTGGACAATGTCCTGGCCGAGCTGGCGGCCCAGGGCATCACGGAGGAGAGCCTGGCACAGGAGAAGGACTGACACCGTGGCGAGGAGGCAAGGAAAGGGTTGCCTGTGCTGGCACCCACCAGGATAAAGCTGCTGGAGGGGGCTTTTCGGGGTGCACCCAGAGCCCCCCCGGCTCCCAGCGGTGCCCACGCGGTGGGAGCATCCCCAGGCTGGCCGGGAATGCGGGAGAAGGTCCTTTGGGCCGTCCCCTTCACTCCTGCGGGGCGGGAACCTCCCCACACGCAGCTGTGGGGCTTCAGGCTGGCGTGACCACCCTTCTGGATGGTGTGCTGTCCTTGCTGCCACTGTGCTGAGGGCTTGGGGGGTGCCAGGCTCCCCTCCCTCCTCATCCACACCGGTGCCAGCCTGACCCAACCCCCCTGACACCCTCCTGGGGCTGGGACCTGGCCTGGGGCGGGAGCTGGAGCCATGGGAGTCCCCCTTGCTCTGCCTCATCCCTCTGATGTTTGTTTGTTTGTTCTGTCCGGTACCTTCCCTCTGGTCTCCTGTGTCCGTGGAGGTTGGGGGGCCCTGGGCTGCCCCCCAGCCCTGTGCCCTCTGCTCCTCTTGGCTGTGTCTGAGCTGTGCCCTTGTCTGGGCTGCCCCCGCCTCTGCATGCCAGGGAGGGGCTGGTGGGTGCTAGGAAGTGGAGAGGGGGGGACAGTGATGGACATTTTCTGGCCTGTGTCCCACCCCCACCACAGTGGGTTCCTTGAACTGTTCGTATGGGGGTGTCCCCGCGTTGAATTTCTATAATACCTCGAATTTTGGGGTTTTGTCGTATATATGTACATATAGGGGGGGCGTTTTGGGAGGCAGCCTGAGGCCTGGGAGAACGTGGTGCTGCAGCCAGACTGGGACTGGGCACGGTGGTGCTTGGGGATGGGACAGGGGCTGTGGAGACCCCCCACCCCAACAGGGCTCTGCCCCACAGGAGGGCTGTTACCTGTGGGTCCCCACGGGGCCAAGGTGCAGGCAGGGCTGAGAACTGTTCCCCTTGCTGCCCCCAGAGAGGCCTTGGAGGGTCTGGTGAGGGACTGGCATGGGCTGGGGCGTGGGTAGGAGAGTGTGGGTGATGGGGGGGTGGGGGGAGTGTGTTCTGTGTCATCTTGGGCTCCCCGGGCCTTTGGGTGACCCGAGCTGGCCGAACGTGTCCCTGCCCAGGGGGTTGGGATGAGATGGTCTGTGAGGTCCCTTCCAGCCCAAACCAGTGTGGGATTCATAGGGCCTCTCAGAGCTGCCTGTGCCAGGGTGCTGGCGAGGTCCCCACAGTTTTGAGGGCTGCCCCGGGGGCACTGTCCCCACTGCTGGGGTCTGGCTGCCCACGAGACCCCTGGGCTTGGAGAGCAAGAGGGGGGGCAGCACCCACCGCTGCCCAGGCTACCCCCAGCCCTGTGCTGTTGCCCCCCGGGGGAAGGTGGGGCCTCCCGGCCGGTTTTGTTGCATTCCCCTCCTGGTTTGCCCGGGGAGGGTCGCGGGAAGGGGGCCCGTCCTTCTGTGCATCGTTCTGTTGTCGTTGCTGTTTTCCCTCTCCGTGGTCCGGGGGGGGTCTGTCACCCCCGCTGGCCACCCCGTGGAGGGGGGTGGGGGGTCAATAAAGCGAATGGCAGGGGACCCTCGTGGTCCCTGCACGGCCTGGCCTCTCTGTTGTCTTCTGTCAGTCGTCTGTGTGGCCAGGTGAGGCCAGGTGAGCGAGGGGCACCGTGGGCAGGGCCAGGCACCCCTCGTCCCCCTGAAGCCCCTTGGCACCCATCCGTCCCCGGCCGGCCTTAGCCTGGGTTGTTATCTTCTACCTCAAGGGAGAAAACCTCTTTCCCCAGGAACACCACCCCCCTTTTTGGGCGGCTCGGCCGCCCAGGGAGCTGCACAGCAGTGTGATTCCTCCCCCACGCCAGCCCTGGGTTTTCCCCGGTGCACACAAACCCCGTCTGGAGCTATGCAAAACCCTGCCGTGATCCGGGCAAGGAAGGGGAGGGTCCTCCCCTCCCACCTACTCCGCGGTTCCAGCCCGGTGGTGGCTTTTATTGTGACTAAGCCTTTCCACGACGTGACTTTTTTTTTTTTTTTTTCCTTTTTTAATGCTCTGTTGACTACACAGTCGGTTGCTGGCTGAAATAAAACTGCTCCGTGGCTCCGTGCATGCGTGTGTATATCTATCCCGATAGATATACAAAGCCGGGCGGCCCCTCCTCTCCCTCCTTCCCCGCGGGGTGGGGCCGGGGGGGGCTTTGCCCACGTTTGGGGCTCGCAATGCGGGTAGGGGGCACTCAGGCCGCCAGCCCCTGGGGCTCCTGCTGGTACCCCTCGCCCACGGTCAGCACGGTGCTGTCGGGGGGCCCGGCAAGGGCTGCACCATCCCCCGTGCCCAGGGCGCGGTACCCCCGTGCCCTGTACCTGCGGTGGCCGTACCAGGCCGTCACCAGGAGGGTGGCCGAGCCGGCCAGCACCGCCACGGTGACGCCGGCCACCTCGCCCCCCGTCAGCCCCTGCTCCCCCACCATCTGCGCCGTGTGCCGGATCTCCTCGGGCCGTGCCAGCCGCCACACGTGGCTCTGCCCGTCCCTCACCCAGCTGCTGTCCCCGTCCCGCACCAGCACGGTGTCCACGGCCGGCAGGTTGGCAGGGGGCCGGGTGAAGGGGGGCAGGCGGGCGGGCGGCAGCGAGCCCCCCGTGAAGAGCCCGGCCCGGACGCAGAATTCCACCTGGCAGCTGTCGCTGATGAGCGCCAAGTGCTGGCTGAAGCCCGGGGGACAGCCCTTGGCGTGGGGGTCCTCGGCGGTGCCCCCGTGCCGCCCGGCCAAGGGGTTCCCCGCCTGGCAGCTGAAGAAGCCCCCGAAGGGCACAGCGTGCTGGGCCCCCGCCTCGTAATCCTGGCTCACACACACTCTGAGCTCGCCAAAGAGCTTCAGGGGGAAGTACCCCGAGGGACAGGACTGGGCACCGGTGATGGGGTTGGCGCCGTGGGTGCTGAACAGCCCCCCAAAGAGGTATCCCGAGCTCGGGGCCACCGTCCCGTTGGCGGCGCACCAGTAGGCGCTGAACTGCACCCGGGAGAGCCAGAAGACGTCCTGGCACTTGCGGTGGCAGAAGATGCCCAGGACGCACTTGTTGTGGCACTCCAGGTGGCTGTGGCCCTCCTCCCGCTCCTGCACGCCCAGCAGCACCGGGGTGTAGGGGGCAGGGCAGGAGAACGCCCCGGTGAGCGGGTTCCTCTGCTCCAGCCCCCGGCACAGGGCGCTGGTGTCGGGCCCGGCCAGCCCCACGCACTCCTGGAAGACTCCCCCGAAGGTGAAGTTGGCCACGGCGCCCTCGCAGGAGCCGTCGTCGGTGTTGGCGTGGAAGTTGAAGTTGGGCGAGGAGGCGTCGGTGCAGCCCGGGTAGGTGTTGAAGGTGTAGTAGCGGCGGACGGCCATCTCCACCTGCCGGGCCAGCCTCCTCACCGTCGGGGTGGGCAGCTCTGGCAGCACGCCGGGCTTGATGAAGTAGTACAGGGGCAGCCCCGAGCGGTCGAGAGCCACCAGCTGGTTCTGAATCCTCTCCTGCCAGGTCTTGAGGGTGATGCCCGGGTAAAAGGGGGTCCCGCCGACGCTCTCCACTCTGGAGTGGGTGCGGTTCTGCAGGTACTGCTTGGTGAAGCCGGAGCTGACGTCCAGGGTCTCCTGGGTTTCCGCGCTGACGATGCTGTGGAAGGCCGCGCCGGCCGAGGCGGTGACCGCGCTCCGTGCGCCCCAGCTGTCCTGCAGGAAGGTCACCTTGATCTGATCCTCCTGCACCAGGCTGGCCCCGGCGTCCACGGAGGTGACGGCGTGGGTGCCGTAGTCGAGCACCAGCACCTCGGCCAGGAAGTCGGCCATGCGTGTCTGGTTGTTCTCCAGGTGGCTGGCGATGGTCAGCAGCTGCTTCTTGAAGCTCGGGTCCAGGGCTGCCCCCGGGTCGACCTTGGCGGTGTAAACCAGGTTCCTGACCTGCACCCGGGTGGTCACGGCGCGGTCCTTCACGTGGTGGGTCTTGGTCCGGCAGAAGTCGTAGGAGAACTTGCCATTGATGGGGGAGAAGAGGGACAGCTCCAGGTTGATGGAGGCAGAGGTGAGGCTCCGATAATCTTTCCAGGACTCGATGATCTCAGAGTGGACATCCAGGTTGCTCTGCTTGACGGGGATAGTGAAGATCTCGTCCGGGATGATATAAGATCCGTCTTCTGTGGTCTTACACAGCGAGTAGCCCAGGTTGATGACTCTGCCCATATCCAAATTTCTGAGGTTGTCCCAGCCCCCCCCCGGCAGCACCTCCAGACGTGAGAGATTCAGGGCCTTCCTGCACTCCAGAAACCCCGAAGAGGGGGAGAGCTCCTGGGGCTGCTCAGTGCCTCTCACCCAAGCCGTGGGCACCCAGGCGAGCAAGACCCCCCAGAGCACCCAGCCCATGGCTGAGCCGGTGCAGAACCCTCCACCAGTCTGAGCGGGGAGGCGGGAGCTGGGGAAAGGGGCTGGCTGGGGGATAAACGAAAGGGAAAGGAGAAGTGAGAGCTGAGGCATGTGAGAAATGACAGTGGAACCGAGACGAGGGTGTGGGGAGCAGGAGGTTGAGGTGCACAGAGCTCGTTGCAAAAGCTCCCTTCCCATGAAAGCTGCTCTGCCACGGGTGGGACAGGGAGAAATCTGTCACTGTGCCCAGGGAATTTCACTGTGTAAAGCTCCCTCGTCCAGTGCTTGGGTGACTCCCCCCTGCCCCTGGGTGGCCCCTGGTTCCTTGGTGCCAATGCAAGGGACCTGTCCCCAGCCCCACAGCCTTGGGGTCCCACCCTCATGGGATCTGGCCCTGGTCACACAGGCTTTGCTGCCGACTCCAAGGCTTTCCTTGGCAGCAAAGGAGAGGTGGTGCAGTGTGGGGGACAGTGCAGTGCTTGTCTCCCTTCTCCCTTGGGGAAGAGGCTGCACAAGACCCTGGGGCAGGCACCGGTGGTTCTGGAGGTCCCAGCCCATGGCACAGGTGTCTGGGCCCTCTGCAGCCTCCTCTATCCCATTCCTGTCCTTCCCCCAGGGTCTGCAGCGCTGGGGAAACCACCTCCTGCTCGGGAATGCTGAACCCCAGGAACCTGGTGCCAGGGGCACTGCCCCAGCTCTGCCCGGGGATGCTGGTGAGTGGCTGGGCTCTGGTTTCAGTGGCACGGGGCACCTGCTGCACGTTTTGGGGAAGAAACAGTTGAAGCAGTTCGTGATGTGAAAGCCGTGACTCCTTCCACGTGGACGGGCTCACTTCCCCTGGTTTTGCTGGTTGGTTCCTCTTTCCAGGACAGTTCTGGTAAGGAGGAGGTTGAAGTCAGAGCTGTGATGGAGGTGGGGAGACCATAGATGCATCTCTCTTGGGCAGTGCTGCTGCCAGAGGTCCCTCTGAACTGTGTGATGGGCAAAAGCCCCCCATCTCTGGGGACATTCCCTGGGCTGTGGGGCAGCTGGGTGGGAGCTGGGGTGGGACTCCAACTCCTTGGGGGGCTGCCCTGCCCTCCCTTGATTTTTCCTGCTTTTTCTGGGGGGATGTCCATGTATCAAGGGCTTTCTTGAAGCACTGAGCTGCTGGTCAGGGCAGTTGGACTCGTTTTGTGCCTTCTCTGGGGGTGGAGGAGTCTGGGGGCTGATGGTGTCACAGAGCAGGTGAGTGGAGGATGAGGGTGGTCATGTGGGTTCCCCCCCAAAAAGGGAGGTGACAGCCCCAAAACGTCTGAAAATTCACATGGGGTGTGTGTGTGTAAAACACTACAAACTGTAAAGTCCCTCTGATTATGGATCTGTAGGGATTGAAAATACAAATAAAAGGGTTTGTGTACATAAATAAAACAATAAAGGGCTCGGAAATGTAGGGGAAGGTGACCTGTAGGAAGGAACCGGGAACAGCTCTGCGTGTTCAGGTGTTTGTTCTCTCTCCCCTCGCTGTGACTCCCCAAATCCGGGATCTGGGCCGGGATTTCGGGGGGGGCTCATTAATTAACCCGCGGCGGCTCTTTGCGCTCAGTGCTGCCGTCTGCGGGGAACCCCCGGCACTGCAGCTCGGGAACGGGACCGGGAATGGGAGCGGGAATGGGAACGGGAATGGGAGCGGGAGCGGGAATGGGAGCAGGAGCGGGAATAGGAGCGGCACCGGGAATGGGAACGGGACTGGGAGCGGGAGCGGCACCGGGAATGGGAGCGGCACCGGGAACGGGAACAGCACCGGGAACTGGGAGCGGGCCCGGGAATGGGAATGGGAGCGGGACTGGGAATGGGAGCGGGACCGGGAATGGGAACAGGACCGGGAATGGGAATGGGACCGGGAATGGGAATGGGAGCAGCACCGAGAATGGGAGTGGGACCGGGAATGGGAGCAGGAATGGGAACAGGACCGGGAATGGGAGCGGGAGCGGGAATGGGAACAGGACCGGGAATGGGAGCGGGAGCGGCACCGGGAATGGGAGCAGCACCGGGAATGGGAGCGGGACCGGGAATGGGAACAGAACCAGGAATGAGAGCGGGAGCGACACCGGGAATGGGACGGGGAGCGGCACTGCCCGGGGATGAACCGAGGGGGGCTGCCCGGGCACGGAGCGGGGAGGACGGAGGGCTCGGTGTCCCGGCTGAGTCTCGGTGTCCCGGCGCAGGGATCAGTGTCCCGGGATCGGTGTCCCGGATGGGTCTCGGTGTCCCTGATGGGTCTCGGTGTCCCGGTGCAGGGATCGGTGTCCCGGTGGGATTCCCGGGAAGGCGGGGACACCGGGAGCTGCGGGCTGGGGGCACCGGAGGCTCCGCTCGCCCACGCAGGTCCCGGGGCGTCACCGTCGGAGAACACTGTCTCATGAAAACAGGAGCACTGTCTCATGAGAACAAGGACCTGTTTTGAACGAGAGTGGTTGGGAAAAACATCGACATGAGAGAAAAATAAGAGCAGGTGCTCGGGACTGTTGTGGGAAAGAACTGGGCTGTTTTGAGAAAGAGCAAAGTTGTTGTGAGAAAGTAGAGTTTAGAAAATGCACCCATTAGCTGTAAGAATTCTGGTGTGAAAGTTTGAACTGTCCTATCCGTGTGCATTATGTGTGTTCAAAAACTGTACTGCTTTTTCCTTGGAATAAACTTTGCTGGAACCTTTTTTCGTGTCGCTTTGGCCGTTCCGACATTATCAGCGACATGTGGAAATGCCCCGCACGTGGGAGCTTGCGCCGCTCGGGGTTAAATCTTGGCTCTCTAGTGTTAAAACTGTGGGCGAGGGGCGGTGCCCGAGCAGGGCCAGCGGCGGGGCCGGACGGGCCGGACCGGGGGTCCCTTCCCCGCGGGGTCGCAGCCGCGGGACCCGCCCCTCGACCCGCCCAGGCCCGCCCCCGGCTCGCGCCGGCCCCGCCCCCCGGCCCGCCCCTCGACCCGCACTGCCCGCCCCCAAGAAGGCCGCTGTCCCCGCAGGCTCCGCTCCCCTTGTCCCGGGAGAGCTCCCGGCCGGGCCGTGACCGCGGAGCTCCCACCGCCCTTCCCCGGCCCCAGCAGCGCCCGCCGGGGCTGCGGGAACGGGGGGCGGGGCCGCGCTGAGGGAACGGGGGCGGGGCCGCGCCGAGGGGCGGGGCCGGGCTGAGCGGGCGGGGCGGGGCCGCAGGGCCGGGCGGGCTGGGATTGGGCGGAGGCGCTCGATGCTGATTGGGCAGCGCTGCCGGCCCGCGGTATAAAGGGCCGGCGGGGCGGGTGGGGGCGGTTGTGTGTGAGGGCTGAGGGTGTGGCCCCGCTGCTGCCCGGGCTGCGGAGGGGAGAGCGCCTTGGCCAATGGGTTATGGACCGGGGGAGCCGGGGGGGCGTTTAGGGGCGCGTTGTGCTGGGCAGCGAGGGCCGGGTAAACCCCTTACCTGCCGGGTAAACCCCTTACCTGCCGGGTAAGCCCGTTACCTGCCGGGTAAGCCCGTTACCTGCCGGGTGCCCCCGGGGGGAGCCGTGGCAGGGCTGCGGGGCTGGTGCTCTCTGGGTGTCTCAGGGTTTGCCTCGGAATCCCAAAGCCTCTCCCCGTGCAGGGTTTGGCTAGTCTCAAAGGCAAAGACTGGTCTCACTTACTTTCTTGTTGCTGCATTAATGCTTTTTGCTCCTTCTCTGTGCAGTTGTGCCCTCCCTGGGGCTCAGCTCAGGTCCGTGCCCCGCGGCTGGTGGAGTGTGGCGAGTTGTGCTTCCTGCCGGGCGGGAGCTGCCTTGGGAAGCTGCTCTGTCCCCACGGCTGTGCCGAGCTGGGAGCTTGGACAGGGAAGGGCAGGGCCCGTCCTGCCGGTGAGAATTGGGTTGGGCTGGGGGAGGATGGAATGGAGTGTGTGCCTGTTAACTCCACGGAGAGCCAACAGCTGGGAGAGACCCCGAGCAGGTTTGGTGCCATGAGAGCAGCTTCAAAAGACCTTGAGTGTTGGAGAAATGTCCAGCAGAACCGGCTCCTTTTTTGCAAGGAGGCAATTTGCAAGGACAGGGGGGTTGCTGTGCTCTCTAGCAAAAAAAGGTTTCCTTATTCTCTCAGCAGGATGTCGAGTGCCACCGTGTCCCTGAGGTCACCCTTTCTCCTGTTGGGAGAGCACGAGGTGTATGGAGAGGATCCCCAGGCATCTGCAGGAACAAGGGACTTCTATGACTCCAACTTGCCTACTGCAGCTGTAGGATGGACTTTCAAGATACCATTGGGAATGTGCCAGCACTCTCCTGCTGGAGTTTTTTTATGCTGTATTTGAACACAATGAGTAAAACTAAAGTCAGGTCTGTTCTGGAGTGTGTTACACTTGTCCTTCCCTCTGTTTATTTTCTGTTCTGGAAAGCACGGTCTGGGGTTCCTGGGCACTTCTTATTAAATGATACTATGAAAATAATTTTGTAGTGAAAGGGGAAAGGAGCTGTCTGTGAAAGTTCAGATGTCCGTGATAAAAGCCTTATGTGTTTTCAGTCAGTAAGCTCTTAAAATACCTTAGTGTGTAGGAATGCCTGGCTTCTAAAAGTCACCAGCTGAGTCTTAGGGATTTCTCTGAAGAGGTGATTTCAGGCAGCAGAATTGGCCCCCAGGAAGGACTCTGTGCCTGCTCTCCCGTGGCTCCAAGGGATCTCTGGCCCTTCACGCCGGCACCGAGATTTTCTCGGGAAGGGCCTCAGATCCCCGGACCAGTCTGGGACACAGGCAAGATCCCCCTGCAGTTTAGGACCAAATTGGCCCCCTGGAGGGACAGTGCTGTTGGTGCCCCCAGGTTGGGGCACCCTGAGGACTCCAGCGCGCACCGAAAGGATTATTCGGGGAGATCCTCGGGGTGCCCGGCCCTGGGGAGCTCAAAGCAAGGTACCTGCCATGGATTCAGGCATTGCTGAGAGTATCCCAGGGGTCCCTGTCCCTGCTAGACATGGAGCTCTCTAATGGGCTGGAATTGGGTGATAAAAGTGGTGCTCCAAGTGCCAAAGAAGTGTGGGATTGGGATTAAGAAATGAGCAGTGAGGGTCCAATTGGCTGTTTTCTCTGGAATGTGACTGTGAGAGCTGCAGGAGTGCCAGGTGTGTGTTCCAGTCCCCAGCATTTGGTTTGCACATGTCCTGGTCTGACACAGGTCCAACTTGCTCAGTCCTTAACCCAAGAGAGGGAGAATGAAGGACTGGCAGTGTTCAGGTGATTGGTGTCACAGGGGTTAAACTGGGAAAACATTGGGTGATTCCTCAGTTTGTCTGTTTGCCAAACTCACCCAAACTTCTCCTTGGAAAAGATTGACTGGAAAAGTTGAGGCAGAAATGGAATTGAAAACTGGGGATATTGACACTGTAATTGCTGAAACTAAATGTGTCCAAGCAGCAACTCTTGTTGTGCAGGGAATAACTCCTGTCAGCAGCAAGGTCCTGACTGAAGTGGCAGCTGCAGTTGTTCCTGTGGTGTGGGCCAGTGGAACTGCAGGAGAGTGGAAGAGGGCAGAACCTGTAGGTATTACCTCTGATGTGGGATCTCTCCTGGTAAGGCCAAGCCAGTATCCTTTAAAATCAGAATGCCAGACTGGATTGGTTGCAGGAACAGCTGAATTTGCTCCTCCTGGTTTGCTTGTAGAAGGTGAATGCAAGAACCTGCCAAGAAACCAATGGCCAAGGGGATTGATTAGTGCAGGACCTGAGAGAACCCCCTGAAATGACAACCTGGAGTAGTTTCCAGTATTAGATTGCAAAGATGGCCTTTGCTGCATCTCCTTGAGCAAGGAAAGCCAAGAAACCTTTGCTTTTGCAGGAGAAAATGTGGACAGCGGGCAGGAAGAAGAGAAGCCCCGTGACTCCTCCCTGAGCCCCAGCCAGCCCCTGAACTGCCTTCCTGGGAATGGTGGGACGGGCTGGACTCTGGATTGCTCCCTCTGGATGTGGGGTAAGACTGTTAGGGCAACTTTTCCAAGAGCCTGTAAGAATTTGCTGCCTTGGCTAGATGGTGCAAGGGCAGCCTTTAAGCAGCTGAAGCCTTCCCTGAGGAGAGCTCTGGGTGTGCCAGATGTGTCAGAACTGTTGGCAGCATCTTTGGTGGGGAGGGCAAAGAAAGGCCAAGGTGTGCAGTGACCCCCCTGAGAAGGGACTTTGAGTTAATGGCATCCCTGCAAGTGAACTTTGTGGGCTGTTCCCCCTCTAGGGCAGGTGATAGTCCCAGCTACAGGGATGGGAAAACTGGTTAAAAAGGGAGCCCCAAAAGCTGGAAATCCTCCTGGAGGCTCTTGGCAAAGAGAGTTTGCTGAGTTCCCCCTGACAGAAGGACAGTGACAGCTTTTGAGTGCTGGTAGATCCTTTGAATAGAGAGCCTTGAGTGTGTCCTTGTTGCCCCAGTAGGCCTTGTCCAACTCCCCATCTTCCAGAGGATATACCTATTAAAGTTTAAAATGCTGTTCCTAACCATTTGTTGGCTTGAGGCTCTCCCCTCAGGAACTGCAGGAACTCCTGGTGCCGCCTGGGCCGATGGATTGGACGCCCCAGCCCCTCCGTTCCTGCCCAGCCACTGGGGCCGTGTCCAGTGGTGGCACTGCCAGCCCTGCAGGGGAAGTGGGAAGGGCCTTTGCAGGTCTGGTGGGTCACATTGATAGCAGGTAAAGTTGCAGAACAAGGACCTGGGGTCTCTTCTTCCTGAGTTCAGAAAGCTGCTTTTGATTGGTGAGCAGAACAAAGTGGATCCTTCAGAGTTCCCATCCGTGTTTGTGTCTCAGCCTGTGTTAGGATTCAGGGCTGTCAGTTGTTGTCACTGAGGAGTCCAACTCTGCTTTAAATAATGAGACAGTGGCCTGATGGCCAAGTGTCAAGAAAAAAGGGTGAATGATATCTGACTGTTGAGATGTAACAAGAGCTAATCCTTTTTGCAGTGGGATGTAGCCTGGAAACTGCACAGAGCTGAACGCAGGGATTGAAAGGGACCAGCCAAGGGAGATGAAGAAAGAAGGAAGAAGGGAAGTGAGGCATGAGCCAAGCAACACAAGTTGCTGTGTAAGCAGGTGAGTTGTGTTGATGTTCCTCAGGCAGGCACTGAGGACTTTGAGGGCTCCAGACAGAGCAGACCTGGGAAGGCCCTCGGTGAAGCTCCTTGGAAACCTTCTAAGGGTAGGTGTGTGTGGTGATAAGTGTTGGAAAATGTCCTGAATGTGGACCAGGAATGCAGGGAAGGATGATTCAAGAGCATAGTAATACAAGATTACCTGGCTTCTAAATCTCCCCAGCTGAGTCTTAGAGGCTTCTTTGAAGAGCTGATTTCAGGCAGCAGAATTGGCCCCCAGGAGGGACTCTGTGCCTGCTCTCCCGTGGCTCCAAGGGATCTCTGGCCCTTCACGCCGGCACCGAGATTTTCTCGGGAAGGGCCTCAGATCCCCGGACCAGTCTGGGACACAGGCAAGATCCCCCTGCAGTTTAGGACCAAATTGGCCCCCTGGAGGGACAGTGCTGTTGGTGCCCCCGGGTTGGGGCACCCCGAGGACTCCAGCGCGCACCGAAAGGATTATTCGGGGAGATCCTCGGGGTGCCCGGCCCTGGGGAGCTCAAAGCAAGGTCCCTGCAATGGATTCAGGCATTGCTGAGAGTATCCCAGGGGTCCCTGTCCCTGCTAGACATGGAGCTCTCTAATGGGCTGGAATTGGGTGATAAAAGTGGTGCTCCAAGTGCCAAAGCAGTGTGGGATTGGGATTAAGAAATGAGCAGTGAGGGTCCAATTGGCTGTTTTCTCTGGAATGTGACTGTGAGAGCTGCAGGAGTGCCAGGTGTGTGTTCCAGTCCCCAGCATTTGGTTTGCACATGTCCTGGTCAGACACAGGTCCAATTTCCTCAGTCCTTAACACAGCAGAGGGAGAATGAAGGACTGGCAGTGTTCAGGTGGTTGGTGTGACAGGGGTTAAACTGGGAAAACATTGGGTAATTCCTCAGTTTGTCTCTTTGCCAAACTCACCCAAACCTGTGCTAGGAAGAGATTGAATCAAAAACTTGAGGTAGAAATGGAATTGAAAACTGGGGCTGTTGAAACTGTAATTGCTGAAACTAAATGTGTCCAAGCAGCAGCTCTTGTTGTGCAGGGAATAACTCCTGTCAGCAGCAAGGTCCTGACTGAAGTGGCAGCTGCAGTTGTTCCTGTGGTGTGGGCCAGTGGAACTGCAGGAGAGTGGAAGAGGGCAGAACCTGTAGGAATTACCCCTACTGTGGGATCTCTCCTGTTAAGGCCAAGCCAGTATCCTTTAAAATCAGAATGCCAGACTGGATTGGTTGCAGGAACAGCTGAATTTGCTCCTCCTGGTTTGCTTGTAGAAGGTGAATGCCAGAACCTGCCAAGAAACCAATGGCCAAGGGGATTGATTAGTGCAGGACCTGAGAGAACCCCCTGAAATGACAACCTGGAGTAGTTTGCAGTATTAGATTGCAAAGATGGCCTTTGCTGCATCTCCTTGAGCAAGGAAAGCCAAGAAACCTTTGCTTTTGCAGGAGAAAATGTGGACAGCGGGCAGGAAGAAGAGAAGCCCCGTGACTCCTCCCTGAGCCCCAGCCAGCCCCTGAACTGCCTTCCTGGGAATGGTGGGACGGGCTGGACTCTGGATTGCTCCCTCTGGATGTGTGGTAAGACTGTTAGGGCAACTTTTCCAAGAGCCTGTAAGAATTTGCTGCCTTGGCTGGATTGTGCAAGGGCAGCCTTTAAGCAGCTGAAGCCTTCCCTGAGGAGAGCTCTGGGTGTGCCAGATGTGTCAGAACTGTTGGAAGCATCTTTGGTGGGGAGGGCAAAGAAAGGCCAAGGGGTGCAGTGACCCCCCTGAGAAGGGACTTTGAGTTAATGGCATCCCTGCAAGTGAATTTTGTGGGCTGTTCCCCCTGCAGGGCAGGTGATAGTCCCAGCTACAGTGATGGGAAAAATGGTTAAAAGAGAGCCCCAAAAGCTGGAAATGCTGCTGGAGGCTCTTGGCAAAGAGAGGCCTTGTCCACCTCCCCATATTCCAGGGGATATACCTATTAAAGTTTCAAATGCTGTTCCTAATCCTTTGTTGGCTTGAGGCTCTCCCCTCAGGAACTGCAGGAACTCCTGGTGCCGCCTGGGCCGATGGATTGGACACCCCAGCCCCTCCGTTCCTGCCCAGCCACTGGGGCCGTGTCGAGTGGTGGCACTGCCAGCCCTGCAGGGGAAGTGGGAAGGGCCTTTGCTGGTCCTGTGGATCACATTTATAGCAGGTAAAGTTGCAGAACAAGGACCTGGGGTCTGTTATTCTTGAGTTGAGAAAGCTGCTTTTGATTGGTGAGCAGCACAAAGTGGATCCTTAAGAGTTCCCATCCGTGTTTGTGTCTCAGCCTGTGTTAGGATTCAGGGCTGTCAGTTGTTGTCACTGAGGAGTCAAACTGTGCTTTAAATAATGAGACAGTGGCCTGATGGCCAAGTGTCAAGAAAAAAGGTGGAATGATATCTGAGTGTTGAGATGTAACAAGGGCTAATCCTTTTTGCAGTGGGATGTAGCCTGGAAACTGCAGAGAGCTGAGCCCAGGGATTGAAAGGGACCAAGCAAGGGAGGTGAAGAAAGAAGGAAGAAGGGAAGTGAGGCATCAGCCAAGCAGCACCAAGTTCCTGTGTAAGCAGGTAAGTTGTGTTGAGGTTCCTGAGGCAGGCACTGAGGACTTTGAGGGCTCCAGACAGAGAAGACCTGGGAAGGCCCTTGGAAACCTTCTAAGGGTAGGTGTGTATTTTAAAAATTGTTGGAAAAATATCCTGTATCTGGACGAGTAATGCAGGGAAGGAAAATGAGCCCTCCTGTAATGCTGACCCCTCCCATCAGCTGCAGTGGAGACCCCTCCGTGTGCCCTTTGGGAGCTGATTGCCAGGACCCCCGTGGGGCTGGGATCATGGCAGGGTGTTGTAAGCAAGGAATGCCTGGCTTCTAAAAGTCACCAGCTGAGTCTTAGAGGCTTCTTTGAAGAGCTGATTTCAGGCAGCAGAATTGGCCCCAGGAGGGACTCTGTGCCTGCTCTCCCGTGGCTCCAAGGGATCTCTGGCCCTTCACGCCGGCACCGAGATTTTCTCGGGAAGGGCCTCAGATCCCCGGACCAGTCTGGGACACAGGCAAGATCCCCCTGCAGTTTGGGACCAAATTGGCCCCCTGGAGGGACAGTGCTGTTGGTGCCCCCCAGGTTGGGGCACCCCGAGGACTCCAGCGCGCACCGAAAGGATTATTCGGGGAGATCCTCGGGGTGCCCGGCCCTGGGGAGCTCAAAACAAGGTCCCTGCCATGGATTCAGGCATTGCTGAGAGTATCCCAGGGGTCCCTGTCCCTGCTAGACATGGAGCTCTCTAATGGGCTGGAATTGGGTGATAAAAGTGGTGCTGCAAGTGCCAAAGAAGTGTGGGATTGGGATTAAGAAATGAGCAGTGAGGGTCCAATTGGCTGTTTTCTCTGGAATGTGACTGTGAGAGCTGCAGGAGTGCCAGGTGTGTGTTCCAGTCCCCAGCATTTGGTTTGTACATGTCCTGGTCAGACACAGGTCCAACTTGCTCAGTCCTTAACCCAAGAGAGGGAGAATGAAGGACTGGCAGTGTTCAGGTGATTGGTGTGACAGGGGTCAAACTGGGAAAACATTGGGTGATTGCTCATTTCTCTATTTGCCAAACTCACCCAAACCTGTGCTAGGAAGGGATGGACTGGAAACGTTGAGACAGAAATGAAAGTTAAAATGGGGTATTGATACTGTAATTGCTGAAACTAAATGTGTCCAAGCAGCAGCTCTTGTTGTGCAGGGAATAACTCCTGTCAGCAGCAAGGTCCTGACTGAAGTGGCAGCTGCAGTTGTTCCTGTGGTGTGGGCCAGTGGAACTGCAGGAGAGTGGAAGAGGGCAGAACCTGTAGGTATTACCCCTAAGCCAGAGTCTGTACTGGTAAGGCAAACACAGTATCCTTTAAAATTGGGAAGCCAAATTGGATTGGTTCCAGTAATAGCTAAATTTGCTAAACATGGTTTGATTTTAGAAGGTGAATGCAAGGACCTGTAGAGAAAGCAAATGACAAAGATGATTGATTCCTGGAGCAGGGTCTGACAGACAGTGGTACTGGATGTTTGGTTGTGTTTGGGAATGAGCAGCTTGACCTGCCCAGGGTTGTCTGTGCTGGGGGTGGGTTTGGGTCCTGTGTGGCCACAGGTCTGTGCAGCAGCTGGAGCCTGGGCAGGTTTGGGGGCTGTGGTGTGCCAGGCTGCTGAGTGTGTTGTCCCTGTTTCCTTTCAGTGTCCCAGTGTCCCTGCTTGGCTGTTTGCTGCCCTGCAGGCAGAAGAGCCCAGGCCTGAGCTGGCTGAGTGTTGGTGTGACCCAGAGTGGGTGTCCCTGCCCTCGGGACAGTCCCCAGAGCTGCCTTTGGCATCCCCTGCTGAAGGGTGGGAGCTGCCCAGAGCCAGCAGCATCCAGCTGGAGGATCCAGGAGGATGCAGCCCTGCTTTGCTGGGAGGTAAGAGGTGGGGTGCAGGAGCTGGCAGGGGTGTTTTGCAGGCAGAGGGAGGGCAGGAGCAGGAGAATTGCAGGTGCAGCAGCTGTGTCAGTGCTGGATGGAGTCAGGCTGGGAAAGGTCCCTGAGTGTCAGGGCAGGGGAGAGCCCAGGGTGGCCCTGGGAGCCCTGGGGCTGTGACCAAGTGCAGTGGGCAAAGGAAGGGGCACTGGAGAGCTGGGCAAACAGCTGGAGGAGATGCAAGGAGCACCAGGAGACTGGAATCCAGGAGCAGCAGCTCCTTGTGTGTGTGTGTAGAACCAGCTGTGCTGCAGCCCCCATTGAGGTGGGAAATGAACCTCAGGAGGCTGGGAACGAGTCCCACAAACTGGTTAAAGTGGGATGGACTCTTGCCAAGTGTCTGAGAAGCTTTTCTTTATTGTTGCTTTATCACTTGAAAGCTGAAGTGGTTGTTGAGATGTTGGCACTTGTTTTCCTGTGTCTTTGGTGAGGTGTTGACTCAGTACCTTTCTTGGAGCTGCTGTTGGATGAAGAGGAGCCCCCAGTTCACCGGGAAGGTCCTGGTTTTCTTCCCTGCTTCTCCCAGCTTGTCCAGGGGATGGAATTCCAGTGCTACAGAACAGATGGGTCGTGGTGCTCCCAAAAGGAGACTTTGTGCCCTCAGGGTAAGTTGTGGTGCCACTGGAGCTGTTGGGAGAAGTGGGGGGTTGGCAGGGAGAGGTCTGGAATGATATTACTGTGGCACAGAAGAAATGAGCAGTGAGGGTCCAATTGGCTGTTTTCTCTGGAATGTGACTGTGAGAGCTCCAGGAGTGCCAGGTGTGTGTTCCAGTCCCCAGCATTTGGTTTGCACATGTCCTGGTCAGACACAGGTCCAACTTGCTCAGTCCTTAACCCAACAGAGGGAGAATGAAGGACTGGCACTGTTAAGGTGATTGGTGTGACAGGGGTTAAACTGGGAAAACATTGGGTGATTCCTCAGTTTCTCTATTTGCCAAACTTGCCGAAACCTCTGCTAGGAAGAGATTGAGTCAAAACCTTGAGGTAGAAATGCAATTGAAAAGTGGGGCTATTGACACTGTAATTGCTGAAACTGAATGTGTCCAAGCAGCAGCTCTTGTTGTGCAGGGAATAACTCCTGTCAGCAGCAAGGTCCCCACTGATGGGGCAGCTGCAGTTGTTCCTGTGGTGTGGGCCAGTGGAACTGCAGGAGAGTGGAAGAGGGCAGAACCTGTAGGTATTACCCCTGATGTGGGATCTCTCCTGGTAAGGCCAAGCCAGTATCCTTTAAAATCAGAATGGCAGACTGGATTGGTTGCAGGAACAGCTGAGTTTGCTCCTCCTGGTTTGCTTGTAGAAGGTGAATGCCAGAACCTGCCAAGAAACCAATGGCCAAGGTGATTGATTAGTGCAGGACCTGAGAGAACCCCCTGAAATGACAACCTGGAGTGGTTTCCAGTATTAGATTGCAAAGATGGCCTTTGCTGCATCTGCTTGAGCAAGGAAAGCCAAGAAACCTTTGCTTTTGCAGGAGAAAATCTGGAAAGCAGGAAGGAAGAAGAGAAGCCCTGTGACTCCTCCCTGAGCCCCAGCCAGCCCCTGAACTGCCTTCCTGGGAATGGTGGGACGGGCTGGACTCTGGATTGCTCCCTCTGGATGTGTGGTAAGACTGTTATGGCAACTTTTTGAGTAGATGGTGCAAGGGCAGCCTTTAAGCACCTGGAGCATTCCCTGATGTTGCAATCTGCTTAAATATTGCAGAAAAAATTTTTATATTCAAATGTTCCCTTGAGCAAAATTAAAACTCATACAAGTTATCTGTTGAGACAATAACTGTTTTTATTAATTGCTAAGAGATGCAAAGAAAAAGAGGAAAAAATAAGAAAAGGTTAGAAAATGCTAAGATTACTTTTAACAGCAGGGAAAAAAGATTACTCCCAAACAAATGACCTTTTCATCCGAGCTGATCTGTGGAGTGGGGGGGGGGAGAGAGAGAGAGAGAGAAAAGCAGTTTTTGCCCCTTTTTTTTGCTGTAGTCTCTGCCACTTTGAATGTGATGTTATCTCTTTAGCTGCAGGGATTCTGGAATGCAGCCAGGATGTTGGCCTCTCCAAAGATCACACCGATCATACCGGGCAGCCCCAGGCCATGGGGAGATCCAGGCCTGCACCTCTCCGCCCTCAGAAATATGGTCAGGGTGGAAAAACTCACTCAGGAAGCCCAGTGAGCAGCACAAAGTGGATCCTTAAGAGTTCCCATCTGTGTTTGTGTCTCAGCCTGTGTTAGGATTCAGGGCTGTCAGTTGTTGTCACTGAGGAGTCAAACTATGCTTTAAATCATGAGACCCTGGCCTGATGGCCAAGTGTGAAGGAAAAACGGGGAATGATATCTGAGTGTTGAGATGTAACAGGGGCTAATCCTTTTTGCAGTGGGATGGAGCCTGTAAACTGCACAGAGCTGAGCCCAGGGATTGAAAGGGACCAAGCAAGGGAGGTGAGGAAGAAGGGAAGTGAGGCATCAGCCAAGCAGCACCAAGTTGCTGTGTAAGCAGGTGAGTTGTGTTGAGGTTCCTCAGGCAGGCACTGAAGACTTTGAGAGCTCCAGACAGAGAGGACCTGGGAAGGCCCTTGGAAACCTCATAAGGGTAGGTGTGTGTGGTGATAAGTGTTGGGATATGTCCTGAATGTGGACCAGGAATGCAGGGAAGGAAAATGAACCCTCCTGTAATGCTGACCCCTCCCACCAGCTGCAGTGGAGACCCCTCCGTGTGCCCTTTGGGAGCGGATTGCCAGGACACCCGTGGGGCTGGGATCATGGCAGGGTGTTGTAAGCAAGGAATGCCTGGCTTCTAAAACTCATAAATTGAGTCTTAAAAGGCCTTTTTGAAGAGCTGATTTCAGGCAGCAGAATTGGCCCCCAGGAGGGACTCTGTGCCTGCTCTCCCGTGGCTCCAAGGGATCTCTGGCCCTTCACGCCGGCACCGAGATTTTCTCGGGAAGGGCCTCAGATCCCCGGACCAGTCTGGGACACAGGCAAGATCCCCCTGCAGTTTAGGACCAAATTGGCCCCCTGGAGGGACAGTGCTGTTGGTGCCCCCGGGTTGGGGCACCCCGAGGACTCCAGCGCGCACCGAAAGGATTATTCGGGGAGATCCTCGGGGTGCCCGGCCCTGGGGAGCTCAAAGCAAGGTCCCTGCCATGGATTCAGGCATTGCTGAGAGTATCCCAGGGGTCCCTGTCCCTGCTAGACATGGAGCTCTCTAATGGGCTGGAATTGGGTGATAAAAGTGGTGCTGCAAGTGCCAGAGAAGTGTGGGATTGGGATTAAGAAATGAGCAGTGAGGGTCCAATTGGCTGTTTTCTCTGGAATGTGACTGTGAGAGCTGCAGGAGTGCCAGATGTGTGTTCCAGTCCCCAGCATTTGGATTGCACATGTCCTGGTCAGACACAGGTCCAACTTCCTCAGTTCTTAACACAACAGAAGGAGTGTGGCTCCTTGTTTTCCTGTGTCTTTGGTGAGCTCCTTTCTTGGAGCTGCTGTTGGATAAAGAGGTGCCCCCAGTTCACCTGTAAGGGCCTGGTTTTCTTTCCTGCTTCTCCCAACTTGTCCAGGAGATGGAATTCCAGTGCTACAGAACAGATGGCTTGTGGTGCTCCCAAAAGGAGCCTTTGTGCCTTCAGGTTAAGTTGTGTTGCCCCTGGAGCTGTTGGGAGAAGCAGAGGGTTGGCAGGGAGAGGCCTGGAATGATGTTGCTGTGGCACAGACGTTGCTCCCTGGCAGGTTCTTGGGTTGGATTCCTTGGCTGCCACTTGGCAAGGCCTGGAAGGGCCTCAGTTGTGTAAGGAACCAAACATGGAATGGGAAAGCAAAAGGGGGGAGGTTCTGGTTTCAGAAAGGATCATTGTCTTCTCTTTCTGCAGGGACACTGAGCTGCTCCAGCTGTGACAAGAAGAGCAAGTGTCCTGTGAAGGTTTGGAGCAGTCTGGAGGGTTCCTCATGCTCAAAGGATCGTGGAAGTGCAGCTCAGGAGCTGTCAGGAGTAATGATAAGTGCCCCAGTTCTTGTGAATCTCAACTGTGTAAAACATTTATGGAGCTAAAATTCCACAGCCTTGAGCTGTTGGCTCCCAAATAATAGTGGAGGGAGAGGCAGAGAATCCCCCTGCTGCTGGGGCTGAACTGTGTGCAGTGAGGGGGCAGGACTGGGCCCTGATGCCTGAGTGCTCTCCAGCCCCCCAGGCTGGATCCCAACTGTCAGCCCCTGGCTCCATCCCTTGAGAAGATGGTGTTCCTGCACGCCCAGCTGCTGTGCTGGTGGTCCTGGGGGCACCTCCTGCCCTGGCCTGCTGTGCCTGTGTTTGTGTTGCAGCTCAATAAAGTCCCTTTCAGTGGTGATTGTGTCATTTTGGTGTCAGTTCCTGTCCCCTCTTCCCCTGCCCCCGTGGCTGCATCACTGGCAGTCAGGGGAGGCAGTCAGTAGTGGGCAGGGAGGGAAAGTTTTGTTTGTCAGCCCTGAGGTGGTCTGGAGCAGAGAGAATGCATCTCCTGGGGTAAACTGGGGCAATCAGTAGTGGGCAGGTAAGGAGGTTTTGGGGGAAGAATTTGAGGTAATCTTTGTGGCAGAGGATGAATCTTTGGAGGTAAAAATGAGGTAATAGTTTTCAGGCAGGGAAAACTGTGAGGGTGAGTGTGGATGTCACCTAGGGGAGCAAATGAGCCTTTTGAGGTGCAGTGAGTGGTGGGCAGGGAGGGAAACTTTGTGTTTGTGAAATCAGAGGTCATGTGGAGGAGAGAGAATGCACCTCCTGGGGTAAACTGGGGTGAACCTTTTGAACCTGCAGGGAAAATGTGGGGGGTAAAAGCTGTGGGAATGTGCAGGGCAGAGAGTGAATCTTCTGAGGTGAAAATGAGTTCCTGGGTGGTGGAGAGGTGGGGAAAGTGTTGAGAGTCAAGTGGAGGTGGTGTGCTGGGTGGAGAATGAACATCTTGGTGTAGAAGTGAGTTGGTGAGATGTGGAGAGGTGGGAAAATGCAGTGGGTGCAGTGTGAGGTGACCTGTAGCAGAGAGGATGTACCTCCTGCTGGACACTGAGGCAGTCAGGGGTGGGCAGGGAGGGAAACCCTTTGGGGGTAAAACTTGAGGGAACGTCCAGGGCAGAGAGTGAATATTTTGAAGTAGAAATGAGGTGGTCAGTGGTGGAGAGTTGGGGAGTGTTTTTAGGGTAAACTGGAGGTAATTAATGGGATAGAAAATGCACATGTATTTGTACAGAGGAGCTGATTCCATGTGGATAGGTAAGGAGAACTGTGGGAGTAAAATCTGGGCACTCTGTAGCAGAGTGAATGAATACCTTGGGGTGAAGTGAGGCAGTCAGGGGTGGGCAGGGAGGGAAAATTTCTCTTTGTAAACTTTGATGTCACGTGGAGCAGAGAGAATGTACATCCTGAGGTAAACTGGGGTAATCAGTTGTGGACATCTGGGGAAAATTATAGGGGTAAACCTTGAGGTAATGTCAGAGCAGAGAAGGAATATTTTGAGTTCAAACTTTGGGGGTTTTGAAGGAGGTTATCTCCAGGGGAGAGAAAGGACATCATGAGGTCAGCTGAGGTAATCAGGGGTGGCCAGGTGGGGACATTTAGGGCAGAAATCTTTGAGGCAATCTCCAGGGTCCAGAATGAATCCTGAGAGGTGCACAGGAGGCAATCAGGAGTGGACACCACAGCGGGCCCAGGGAAGGTTCTGGGGGTAAAATGTGTGGCAGTGTCTGGCAGAGAGAATGAACATTTTGGGACAAACTAAGGCAGTCATCAGTGGACAGGTAACACTTGAGAAACTCTCCAGGGTGGAGAATGAATATTTGGAGGTCAAAAGTCAGTGGTGAGTAAGTGGGGAAAGTTTTGAGAGTAAATTTGTGGTAGCGTGTAGGGTAGAGCATGAACATATTTAGTTATATGTTATGAGGGGATCAGAGGTGGAGAGGTAGGGAAAATTGTGGGGGTCAAACTTGAGCAAATCTGCAGGGCAGAGGATGAATATTTGGAGGTCCAAAAGAGGTAATCAGGAGTGTGCAGGTAGGGAAGACTCTGGTGGTTAAAAAGGAGATAATCTCTAGGGCAGAGAATGACTCTTTTGTGTTCAAGAAGAGGTAATCAGGAGTGGGCTGGAAGGGGAAACTTTGGTTGTTAAAAAGGAGGTTCATTCTGTCCAGGGCAGGGAATGAACACACTGAGGTAACCTGAGGTGATGAGTGGGGGCAGACCCAGAAAACTGTGGGTGTTAAAGTTCAGGGAATGTGCTGGGAAGAGAAGGAACCTGTTGAGGTGAACTGAGGGTCTCTGCAGTGGCCAAGCAGGGAAATGTTGGGCTGAGCCCTGAGTTGCTCCTGTGTGGGGCGGCTGCAGCGAGGCCGAGCCCTGGCCCTGGTTTGCCAGCCATGGGCAGGGGGCTCTGTGCCAGCCGGGGGAGCAGCGGGGCCCCCGTGGCAGAGAGGGCAGGGGGGCTGTGGAGCTGCCCCGGGGGGAGCGGGGGGGCCTTTCCTGGGCCGCCTCCAGCCCCCCTCGATCCCCGGGGCTGCGCTGCCCCCCGAGGCTGTTTGGGGCAGAGAGTGCTGCCAGCTGCGTGTGCCTGTCCCCAGCCTGGCACTGCCCACAGGGACACACTGGGCACTGACCATGAGAGGGAACAAACCCACTGCCTGCCAGAGGGTTTGTCCTGGGCCATCAGGCCTGGGGCAGGAATTGGACTGGGCAACTCCATCAGCTGCTCTTCCCTCCCCCACAAAGCCCCATCCCCTGGGCATTAATGACGTGCCCTGTGCCCAGCGCTCACTGTTCACCCAACTGAAACCAGAGCAAGGCTTGCTTTGCTGTGAACAACTTAAAGGAACTTGAAAACAAAATAAATCACTTTTTTTGTTCTTTTTTTTCTTTTAGATGCTGGAATTGCCTCTCTGGGTGTGTGCTGAGCTCTGGCTGCAGGGGACTGTCAGGCCTTGGTGGCTGTGAGTTCCTGTCCTTTTCCCTGGGAAACTGGAAACAGTTATTCCTTGGATTGCAGAAATGTTTTCTGAAACCTGTCCCCTTCTTTGTGCCTTTTGCTGACAGATCTTCTCTTTCTGCCTTTGCATGTACAACCTCCTTGCAGTTCCCAGCCAGGAAAACCTGGGATAACTTAGGAGGGACAGAGGTGACATTTTTATCTGCAACCTTGGGGTAATTTCTAGGGGATACAGCAACTGTTTGTGTAGGAAAGTGTGTTTAACCACATTGTCCCCAGTTGTGTTTGCAGCAGCTGGGGCCAGAGGTGCCAGGCAATCCAAAGCAAACCCTGCTCAGCCTCCAAATCCCAGGGGAACTTCTCCAAGCTGCTCCTTGGGGGACTAAAGATACATTAAAATGGAACCAAGAGCACTAATAAGGATCCTGGGAATCCCAGTATTGCTGTCCTAGAATTTTTAACAGGTTTTTAAGGTTTCTATGACAAGAATGGCTTTCTTCTTTTGATTGAATCCTGCGCTAGGATTTGGGATTTCTCAGGATTCCGAATCCCTCCCAGTGGCCCTGACACTAGTCAGGAGCTGGCAGGACAAACAGAGTCAGAGCTCCTGGCAGGCACAGGGGGTTTCCCCCAGAGTGGATCCAACTGCTGCCCCCCAGCCTGGCCAGGAGGGATCTGCTTTGGCTCCCGGCTCCTGCCAGAGACAGAATGTGTTCCCTTGATTGGAATGAGGATCCAGTAGCTTCATCTCCTGGAGGTTCCCTGGGCAGCTGATCCGCTCTGTCCCTTGTCCTGCTCTCAGTTCCTGCCCAGCCAGAGCCAACTGTGCCAAGGGCACAAGCACTCCCAGCCTGGATAGGGAATGGGGGACTGGCTTGTGCACAATTCACCTAGAAAGTTAAATGAGGGGATTGTTGGAGTATCTGACTCCTTAGGGAACCTGCTGGGAGTAGAGAAGCACAGCCCCAAATCTCCAGCTGTGGGTGGAGTCGTGGAATGTAAACCAGCACAAACTCATCCCCCAAAATGAACTGTGGGAAAGCAGGACCAAATAAGGGTCAGTGTCCCTGTGGAAAGGCAAAAGGAATCTTTTGGGACTTGGATTGTCCCTTGGGGAGATGCTGGTTGCCTGGATGCAGAGAATGCCCACCCTCAGGCTGCCAAGATCTCTCAGTGCAGCGGCTTTGGCCGACAGGGCAGCACAAAGATTGTTCTCTTTGTGGGGCCCAGGTTTGGGTTCCAGTCTCAGCTTTAAAGGTTTGGATGAATTCTACCTACAGCCCGCAATTCCATGGGGAATTCCTGCTGGAACAGCCTCCCAGTGCCTCCTGGAGCTCAGATATTCCCCTGCAGAGCTGCCGCTTTAAGGCCAGGTTTGCCAGGAAGCAGCCGCGGTTCCAGGTTTGCTGAGCGGGATCGGGACAAGGACAGGTTGATATTCCACAGACTTTGCTGTTTATAACCCTCCTCCCCCAGCCCCGCCGGTGGCCCTGGGGGGACTTGAGCGAGTTCCCTGGAATTGGGCCGGTTTTCCGCCCCGGGCCGGGCTCCAGGGGATGTGTTGGCCCAGGAGAAGGCGGGGGCCGGACGCGCTCCCGGCCCGGGGCGAGGCAGCCCCTGAGCACGGGCGAGGACGTCTGTCCGGCCGGGAAGCCGCTGTCCCTGCGGAGCCTCGGGAGCGGTCCCGGCGGGTTCTTTTTCCCGAGGAAAGGGATGTACATGCGGCTGAGGAGCCGCGGGCAGCCCTTTCCCCGTGCCCACCCCACGGGGGCTGTGGGGCACAGCTCCAGGGCACAGCTCCTCCATCCCCCGGCAATAGGAAGGGCAGGGCACAGCTCCTCCATCCCCTGGCAATAGGAAGGGCAGGGCACAGCTTCTCCATCCCCTGGCAATAGGAAGCCCAAGCAGGGCTGGGTCACTCTCTGTCGCTCCGGCCTCCTCCCGGCCCGCGTTCCCTGCCCAGCTGGGACTGCCCAGGGAGCCCCGAGAACGTTCCTGGCGGGAAGCAGGAGCCGCCGAGGGCTCCGTCCAACTCCGGGCCCGAAAAGCGGCCCCGACTTGAGCCCCCCCCCTCCCCCCGGCATTTTGGGATCCGAAGGCTCACCTAGAGGAGACGGCCCCCGCAGGCGGGACCAGGCGGCGACACTCGACCACCCCTTTTGCCTCGGAGCGAAGGATTCCTCTGGGCTTATTGGGCTCATTTATCCCTGGAAAAAGACGTTGTACGAGCACCTTTGCAACCATTGGATGAATCCTGAACGGGGCCGAAAAACCTCCCTGAGCAGGGCAGTGATGAATTGGTGCCCGTCCCAGCCGGGCACAGCCCAGCCGGCCGCGCTCCCTCCGGCCCGTGGCTGGGAAGGGGGGATTTAATGCTGCAGAGATTTAATAAAAGCGCATTTCCTGACTGTATTTGCCTGCGGTTCTTCCCTCCTTTGACTCGCGCGGCAGGGTCCGGTTGGAGCGTTTCTTGGTTTCCTCTGCTGTAGCCGTTTCCCTCCCAGGCAGGACCTTCCCCGTCTGCAAATAAAGATGGGGA